>NW_027512798.1:0-360363 GCF_048772815.1 Callospermophilus lateralis | reverse complement strand
GAGGCACCTTTGCAGAACATCATTCAAAGCTAAGTATCCCAATCAAGGGCAAAACCCTTCTGGGCTTCAAATCATACCTAGATTTCTGTTTTCCTACTTATATTTCACCTCTATATTCTTGTAAATATTGCAGGTTCCCAATACCATTATTCATCACACAGAATCACTCGTAACCCAAATCAAACCTGTTTTTAACACCAAGTATACACTGTTCCCTCAATCATTTTACAGAAGAGCAGGGACAGAGTGGTTCTTACAATACAGGAAAGTTGGGGACCTTCCACCTGATGAGAACCTCAAATGTCCATGCACAAATGATACCTGGAGAAGTTGTAGGCAGGTATGAAGCACCTGAGAGAGCAAAAGTCATCTTCCATGGCAAACAACCTGGTCAGGATGAAGGGATGTGTCTGAATCTGAATCTCTCTCTTCTTATTGTACAGAAGATGGACCGAACCAGGGCTGAGTGGAGAGCTGTTCCCGTGTGCCAATGGTGATATACATTCTACCTTATGAAAGTGTCACAGGAAGTAGGGGCAACCTCCATCTTATGTAACCCTTGGAAGCAACTGTTAGGACAAAGTGGTTGCCAAGGCAGTGACCTCATTCAGTTCCAAAGAATGTGACATACCTCATTTCCTTGGTGATGGAACTCTCTGAACTTGGTATCCAAGAAGCCAGGCACCCAGAGGCAGTCCCAGTCCCAGTCCCAGTGGGCTCACTTGTTTGGATTTACCAAGGACAGAGTCAGTTTTCTTGGTACCTAATGATGTGAGGATGGCCAAATGCCAGGAGAGCTCTGAAGATGGACCGTTCCTGAGAAAACAGGTAGTGGCTATCCACTTTTTCCTGACATCTTCACAGAGTTGGTCAAGGAAACAAGATCTGAGAGAAGACAGGCCATTTCGGGGGAACATAGTATGGCCCACCAGTCAGAGGACACTCCGGATAGTCACAGACGTACTTGGGGGAAGGAGGTGCCTTTGTGGGAGTGGGTGTGGGTTTGTTGTTTTGTCTCATGTTCTGAGAATAGATAGAAAAGGCGGTTTGTTTGGTTTGGAGTGGACAGTTTCTAGTAAGTCATTTGACACGGCGAGTGTTTCTCTTTCTGTGTATCCCACTGTGTCCGTTGTTGTAGACATTAGAAAAGAGAATGCATTAATGGATATGTCCTGTCTAGTATAAATCTTCCCATGCCCAATATATGAATGGACTGCAGCTTGTCTTATTGATGTGCAACACCTGCTATCTTTTTAAGTTGTAGTTTTCTTCCTGAATTCTGGCCACTCTCCAGAATAGGCTCATGGATTTGTGTCCAAAATATGTACCACCTCCAAGCTCTGTGACATGGCCATGTACTGGATAGCTGAAGAGAATGGCGAGCATCTCAGAAAACTCAGATATCAGTGTGACCAGGAAAGTCTCAGTGCAGAAACCCTGCTTTGGGCCTTTTGCTTACTTATTGTTGTGTTGCACTGAATGTCAGGAAGGTCTTTGCCTCAGGCCACCCCTTTGTGAAGCCTGAAGAAAACTGTTTTCAAATGGAAATGAATGGGCCTCACCTGTGGCTCTTTGCTTAATTGCTTTGGAAAGGGATGTGTCTTTATCAGCCTCTTGGGCCTGTGTGTGGCTGTGACTTAGATTCTCAGCACCTGATGGATCTTAAGAATGATCCCATGTCAGCTTCCAAAAAAAAAATGGCAAAAAATTTCATTCATTGTGGATGAAGTCTCTTGCCTTCCTCTGTTAGGTTCCTGCACTCCATCAAATGACAATAGGGATTCTTTGGGTCAAATGAGTTCTTCAAAGCCCTGCAGAGGTTCTTGTGTTTTCGCATGACTCTAAATCACCTAAAGAATCGATACCTAAAATCAGTAGGCCTCAAATTGGAGAAACACAGAAGTATTAACGGCAGGCTTATTTGTTCACTCCTGGTTCACAGAAACGGTGTCAGGCTACCCTGACTTTAGACAAATGAGGGGCAAATGAGCTGATTTTGGACACTGTCTTGGGCTGTGCCCCTCATGGAAACCTCCAGCCAGAGGTTAAGATGATTGACTATATGAAAGAAGATGAGGGCCATGTGGGAGTCTTTTGGTTTTAATTTTGGTCATTTGTGTGGCATTGGAAAAAATGACTGGGTCCACGTGGGCTTGAACTCTGGTGTGATTCCCCTTAGAGACTGGGTTTTGGAACTGAACTCAGAGAAGCATTGCCATGAATTTTGTTGGGATTTTAAGAGGCCACGCATGAAAGTCGCTCTTGGAAACTGAGACCTAGGCCCCGGGTGGATTTCCACAGAGGCCTGGGAATCTCAGCAAGGATATCACATGATTTTATTCTTAAAGAAATGGCAGCCATAGTTGAGAGTCAAAACACACATGGACCTCACATTGTAGACCTCAATGGGCCTGGCCTAATGTGACCTTTTGTCCACTCTTTGGGAAGCCATGCCTGTGAGAGTTCTTTAGAGATTTCATTGAAATGAGCTTCCTCACCATTTAATGTTTGCTGAATGAACTGAAACCCACAGTGCCTCCATCTTCATGCTTGAAAAATTGCTAGATAAATACCATGAAATTTTTGAAATTCCTATGACCAGGTGGCACTGGAGAAACATTGGATGTCCTGTTGCTGATCATGAGTATACCAGACAGTGCCTTGATTTACTGAGTTTCATGAAAATGGTGTAGAACAGAGATGCCAGAAATTTGGAGCCTGCTGAGTAGTGGGTCTAGAGCAGTGGTGGGGAGGTGTTTGATAAAACATCCGTGGTAGGGCCATGTGGATCTACCATTGGATTCCAAATGGCTTGTAACTGACATGGTGCAGCCAACAGAACCTTATATGTAAAGGCATCTTGTTATATGGAGAGTTTTCAGAGGAAAATTAAGAATCAGGTTGATATGGACAAGGGGGCAATGGGGCATGCTGTGAGAGATAGGAGCCTAGTTGGTGCATTCTCTTGCAGACCCTGACCCAACACACGTGACAGAACTCCCTCCAGCACTGTGTCCCAGTTTAGCTCCTAGTATTTCGTGAAACAAATACCAAACTCACAGTGCAGCAGCAAAAACACCACAAAAAGTGGAAGAGGACCAAATGGCTTCACAGTCCACACGGGGAGACACTTAGTCCCCAGTGGCCTCAGTTTACCTACAAAGAGAGGATTCAGCACTGCTTCATCTTGTTCATTGGAAAATAAGAAACCATGTCCTCCAGGTCACATAGATGCAGACCCAGCTTTGATGTTCTCACTACAGAGGAAGCCAAATCTCCTGAAAACAACATATATTTTAAGTGTGGAAGCTCAGAGGCAGTTTCTCAAAAAGTTTTTAGGCCAGCAGAGCTCCATGTTTGTGGAGTGTTTACCCTGTCCCTTAGTTTTTGAAACTCCTCTACCACCTCCAAGGTTGTGAACTCCTGAGCATTTTCCATTCCAGATATGTATTCACTGATTTTGTAACTCTTCTCCTCTAATTGTGTCTTACTTGGGGTGAAGGTAATGTCAAGGCATTGTTCTGGATGAGAGCGGGAGGATATTTGTGCAGCATATATTTACATACACATTGGATTCATTTTCCAATTTTCCATTCGAAATACTGAATCCCTGACACTAACCCATACCTAGTAGACTCAGACTATTCATCCTAATATAATGGAGAAAATTAACCCAACACATTAGAAATACAAGTACTTCAGAGGAGACATGTTGTATAGTTGGAATTGACATTTGCATTATATAAGGTAGGAGTTATAAATCTAGTCAAATTTATTTGAAATATTCTCCATGTGTTTTAAACTTAACAAATATGTGAATTTTTGTTTCCTTTTTCTGTAGTCTATTCACACATGTATATTTATATGCATATATAGAATCCTACCAGGTATCACACGTACATTTTTGTGAGGTGGCTGTCTTGGCAGATACAAATTGTGAGAAGAGTTCACTCCTCCTAAATGCTGTTGGAAATGAAAATTCAACTTATAGGAGAGCGTCCTAGTAGAACAACATTATTCATTAGCTCATGTTCAGTAAAATAAATATTTTTGCATTTGTGGATGATACATATTCACTGATGAATTTCGATTGGCATTTATATTGGTACTTTTTAATGTCTGTGAGTTGTGTGTGTGTGTGTGTGTGTGTGTGTATAGATATAGATATAGATATAGATATAGATATACTCTCCAAATTTTTCAAAATATGAAATATATGTGTCTAATATACACTCTCTAAATTCATTCATGTTCATGTATGTGGATTTATAATCCACTTTTCACAAGATGATAATCAGAAATATTCATCCACCTGAAATACATATTTGTTTCCTAGTACTGAAAACTAACTTCAGTGAATGGTGCATACAAATCCTAATTATTCTACAGTAACTGACCCAGTCTAACATCAATGCACTTAGACTCCTATGGGACATGATATGTAATTTGTCATTCATTTGTATTCGACACTGGTACATTATTGTTTCTTCAGTTTTTGCAAATCACAGGATATACATTTCATCCACAAGTTCACAAATTAATAAGCATTTGTTTCAACTTTCACCACTTCTTGCTTCAGAACACATGTATTGTCAGGGTTTCTTGACTGGTCTTTTCGTGAGACTTCTTTCCAAACACATTATTTTGAATTTCCATAATCATTTTGAAGCAAACGTCACACACTCTTCATGATAAACCAAAACACAAATATTTCCATTACATATATACCTGGTTGGAATGAATGATTGTATATCAATATACGATTTCCTTTAATTTTTCAGATATCAGTTCAGTTCATTATTTAAAGTTCAAAAAAGTTATATTATTTATTCACAGTATGGTCTATTCATGCTTTTTCTTTATATTCCTAGAAACAGGGTACACCTCTTTGTAACCCCGATTCTCATTTTACATCTTAAATATATTGCTCCCAGAAATGGTGAAAGAAATACTCATGTCACCTCATTATCACAGTAATATTCTGGACAAAAAATGGAAAGGTCACACTTATGATTGTACCAAAGCCTAAATGGAAAGTGAACATGGATTTCTAAAAACATCCATGTCCAGGTTGCCTAATGCTGTCAATTGTCAATCCTATTGGTGACTACATATTTGTTTTTTTCCTAATTTATATATTCAAACTCAACCCTGTTGAAAATGTCTAATTCTATCACTCACTTTATACTTTGCCTGATTTCGTAATGTTTCTATTGATATCTGCTTTTCTACATATTTTCCCCAGTTCAACATAGTGACTGACTCTTCATATGTGCTGACATTCACATTCACTCAACAACCGAAAGTCTATTGCTAAAGAACTTTTGGTCCAAATTCTATACTCACTCTTCTTCCTAAACCTACCGACTATCTTCCTAATCCTATTGAATATCCCTTTTTGACTGGATGTTCTCTCTAAATTCAATCATCCAATGTACAAGGTCCTATGCCATTGTATATCGAATTATCTGAGGCACCTTTGCAGAACATCATTCAAAGCTAAGTATCCCAATCAAGGGCAAAACCCTTCTGGGCTTCAAATCATACCTAGATTTCTGTTTTCCTACTTATATTTCACCTCTATATTCTTGTAAATATTGCAGGTTCCCAATACCATTATTCATCACACAGAATCACTCGTAACCCAAATCAAACCTGTTTTTAACCCCAAGTATACACTGTTCCCTCAATCATTTTACAGAAGAGCAGGGACAGAGTGGTTCTTACAATACAGGAAAGTTGGGGACCTTCCACCTGATGAGAACCTCAAATGTCCATGCACAAATGATACCTGGAGAAGTTCTAGGCAGGTATGAAGCACCTGAGAGAGCAAAAGTCATCTTCCATGGCAAACAACCTGGTCAGGATGAAGGGATGTGTCTGAATCTGCCTCTCTCTCTTCTTATTGTACAGAAGATGGACCAAACCAGGGCTGAGTGGAGAGCTGTTCCCGGGTGCCAATGGTGATATACATTCTACCTTATGAAAGTGTCACAGGAAGTAGGGGCAACCTCCATCTTATGTTACCCTTGGAAGCAACTGTTAGGACAAAGTGGTTGCCAAGGCAGTGACCTCATTCAGTTCCAAAGAATGTGACATACCTCATTTCCTTGGTGATGGAACTCTCTGAACTTGGTATCCAAGAAGCCAGGCACCCAGAGGCAGTCCCAGTCCCAGTCCCAGTGGGCTCACTTGTTTGGATTTACCAAGGACAGAGTCAGTTTTCTTGGTACCTAATGATGTGAGGATGGCCAAATGCCAGGAGAGCTCTGAAGATGGACCTTTCCTGAGAAAACAGGTAGTGGCTAACCACTTTTTCCTGACATCTTCACAGAGTTGGTCAAGGAAACAAGATCTGAGAGAAGACAGGCCATTTCGGGGGAACATAGTATGGCCCACCAGTCAGAGGACACTCCGGATAGTCACAGACGTACTTGGGGGAAAGAGGTGCCTTTGTGGGAGTGGGTGTGGGTTTGTTGTTTTGTCTCATGTTGTGAGAATAGATAGAAAAGGCGGTTTGTTTGGTTTGGAGTGGACAGTTTCTAGTAAGTCATTTGACACGGCGAGTGTTTCTCTTTCTGTGTATCCCACTGTGTCCGTTGTTGTAGACATTAGAAAAGAGAATGCATTAATGGATGTGTCCTGTCTAGTATAAATCTTCCCATGCCCAATATATGAATGGACTGCAGCTTGTCTTATCCATGTGCAACACCTGCTATCTTTCTAAGTTGTAGTTTTCTTCCTGAATTCTGGCCACTCTCCAGAATAGGCTCATGGATTTGTGTCCAAAATATGTACCACCTCCAAGCTCTGTGACATGGCCATGTACTGGATAGCTGAAGAGAATGGCGAGCATCTCAGAAAACTCAGATATCAGTGTGACCAGGAAAGTCTCAGTGCAGAAACCCTGCTTTGGGCCTTTTGCTTACTTATTGTTGTGTTGCACTGAATGTCAGGAAGGTCTTTGCCTCAGGCCACCCCTTTGTGAAGCCTGAAGAAAACAGTTTTCAAATGGAAATGAATGGGCCTCACCTGTGGCTCTTTGCTTAATTGCTTTGGAAAGGGATGTGTCTTTATCAGCCTCTTGGGCCTGTGTGTGGCTGTGACTTAGATTCTCAGCACCTGATGGATCTTAAGAATGATCCCATGTGAGCTTCCAAAACCAAAATGGCAAAAAATTTCATTCATTGTGGATGAAGTCTCTTGCCTTCCTCTGTTAGGTTCCTGCACTCCATCAAATGACAATAGGGATTCTTTGGGTCAAATGAGTTCTTCAAAGCCCTGCAGAGGTGCTTGTGTTTTCGCATGACTCTAAATCACCTAAAGAATCGATAAATAAAATCAGTAGGCCTCAAATTGGAGAAACACAGAAGTATTAACGGCAGGCTTATTTGTTCACTCCTGGTTCACAGAAACGGTGTCCAGGCTACCCTGACTTTAGACAAATGAGGGGCAAACGAGCTGATTTTGGACACTGTCTTGGGCTGCGCCCCTCATGGAAACCTCCAGCCAGAGGTTAAGATGATTGACTATATGAAATAAGATGAGGGCCATGTGGGAGTGTTTTGGTTTTAATTTTGGTCATTTGTGTGGCATTGGAAAAAATGACTGGGTCCACGTGGGCTTGAACTCTGGTGTGATTCCCCTTAGAGACTGGGTTTTGGAACTGAACTCAGAGAAGCATTGCCATGAATTTTGTTGGGATTTTAAGAGGCCACGCATGAAAGTCGCTCTTGGAAACTGAGACCTAGGCCCCGGGTGGATTTCCACAGAGGCCTGGGAATCTCAGCAAGGATATCACATGATTTTATTCTTAAAGAAATGGCAGCCATAGTTGAGAGTCAAAACACACATGGACCTCACATTGTAGACCTCAATGGGCCTGGCCTAATGTGACCTTTTGTCCACTCTTTGGGAAGCCGTGCCTGTGAGAGTTCTCCAGAGATTTCATTGAAATGAGCTTCCTCACCATTTAATGTTTGCTGAATGAACTGAAACCCACAGTGCCTCCAACTTCATGCTTGAAAAATGGCTAGATAAATACCATGAAATTTTTGAAATTCCTATGACCAGGTGGCACTGGAGAAACATTGGATGTCCTGTTGCTGATCATGAGTATACCAGACAGTGCCTTGATTTACTGAGTTTCATGAAAATGGTGTAGAACAGAGATGCCAGAAATTTGGAGCCTGCTGAGTAGTGGGTCTAGAGCAGTGGTGGGGAGGTGTTTGATAAAACATCCGTGGTAGGGCCATGTGGATCTACCATTGGATTCCAAATGGCTTGTAACTGACATGGTGCAGCCAACAGACCCTTATATGTAAAGGCATCTTGTTATATGGAGAGTTTTCAGAGGAAAATTAAGAATCAGGTTGATATGGACAAGGGGGCAATGGGGCAAGCTGTGAGAGATAGGAGCCTAGTTGGTGCATTCTCTTGCAGTCCCTGACCCACCACACGTGACAGAACTCCCTCCAGCACTGTGTCCCAGTTTAGCTCCTAGTATTTCGTGAAACAAATACCAAACTCACAGTGCAGCAGCAAAAACACCACAAAAAGTGGAAGAGGACCAAATGGCTTCACAGTCCACACGGGGAGACACTTAGTCCCCAGTGGCCTCAGTTTACCTACAAAGAGAGGATTCAGCACTGCTTCATCTTGTTCATTGGAAAATAAGAAACCATGTCCTCCAGGTCACATAGATGCAGACCCAGCTTTGATGTTCTCACTATAGAGGAAGCCAAATCTCCTGAAAACAACATATATTTCAAGTGTGGAAGCTCAGAGGCAGTTTCTCAAAAAGTTTTTAGGCCAGCAGAGCTCCATGTTTGTGGAGTGTTTACCCTGTCCCTTAGTTTTGGAAACTCCTCTACCACCTCCAAGGTTGTGAACTCCTGAGCATTTTCCATTCCAGATATGTATTCACTGATTTTGTAACTCTTCTCCTCTAATTGTGTCTTACTTGGGGTGAAGGTAATGTCAAGGAATTGTTCTGGATGAGAGCGGGAGGATATTTGTGCAGAATATATTTACATACACATTGGATTCATTTTCCAATTTTCCATTCGAAATACTGAATCCCTGACACTAACCCATACCTAGTAGACTCAGACTATTCATCCTAATATAATGGAGAAAATTAACCCAACACATTAGAAATACAAGTACTTCAGAAGAGACATGTTGTATAGTTGGACTTGACATTTGCATTATATAAGGTAGGAGTTATAAATCTAGTCAAATTTATTTGAAATATTCTCTATGTGTTTTAAACTTAACAAATATGTGAATTTTTGTTTCCTTTTTCTGTAGTCTATTCACACATGTATATTTATATGCATATATAGAATCCTACCAGGTATCACACGTACATTTTTGTGAGGTGGCTGTCTTGGCAGATACAAATTGTGAGAAGAGTTCACTCCTCCTAAATGCTGTTGGAAATGAAAATTCAACTTATAGGAGAGCGTCCTAGTAGAACAACATTATTCATTAGCTCATGTTCAGTAAAATAAATATTTTTGCATTTGTGGATGATACATATTTACTGATGAATTTCGATTGGCATTTATATTGGTACTTTTTAATGTCTGTGAGTTGTGTGTGTGTGTGTGTGTGTGTGTGTGTGTGTATAGATATAGATATAGATATAGATATACTCTCCAAATTTTTCAAAATATGAAATATATGTGTCTAATATACACTCTCTAAATTCATTCATGTTCATGTATGTGGATTTATAATCCACTTTTCACAAGATGATAATCAGAAATATTCATCCACCTGAAATACATATTTGTTTCCTAGTACTGAAAACTAACTTCAGTGCATGGTGCATACAAATCCTAATTATTCTACAGTAACTGACCCAGTCTAACATCAATGCAAGTAGACTCCTATGGGACATGATATGTAATTTGTCATTCATTTGTATTCGACACTGGTACATTATTGTTTCTTCAGTTTTTGCACATCACAGGATATACATTTCATCCACAAGTTCACAAATTAATAAGCATTTGTTTCAACTTTCACCACTTCTTGCTTCAGAACACATGTATTGTCAGGGTTTCTTGACTGGTATTTTCATGAGACTTCTTTCCAAACACATTATTTTGAATTTCCATAATCATTTTGAAGCAAAGTCACACTCTTCATGATAAACCAAAACACAAATATTTCCATTACATATATACCTGGTTGGAATGAATGATTGTATATCAATATACGATTTCCTTTAATTTTTCAGACATCAGTTCAGTTCATTATTTAAAGTTCAAAAAAGTTATATTATTTATTCACAGTATGGTCTATTCATGCTTTTTCTCTATGTTCCTAGAAACAGGGTACACCTCTTTGTACCCCCGATTCTCATTTTACATCTTCAATATATTTCTCCCAGAAATGGTGAAAGAAATACTCATGTCACCTCATTATCACAGTAATATTCTGGACAAAAAATGGAAAGGTCACACTTATGATTGTACCAAAGCCTAAATGGAAAGTGAACATGGATTTCTAAAAACATCCATGCCCAGGTTGCCTAATGCTGTCAATTGTCAATCCTATTGGTGACTACATATTTGTTTTTTTCCTAATTTATATATTCAAACTCAACCCTGTTGAAAATGTCTAATTCTATCACTCACTTTATACTTTGCCTGATTTCGTAATGTTTCTATTGATATCTGCTTTTCTACATATTTTCCCCAGTTCAACATAGTGACTGACTCTTCATATGTGCTGACATTTACATTCACTCAACAACCGAAAGTCTATTGCTAACGAACTTTTGGTCCAAATCCTATACTCACTCTTCTTCCTAAACCTACAGATTATCTTCCTAATCCTACTGAATATCCCTTTTTGACTGGATGTTCTCTTCTAAATTCAATCATCCAATGTACAAGGTCCTATGCCATTGTATATCGAAATATCTGAGGCATCTTTGCAGAACATCATTCAAAGCTAAGTATCCCAATCAAGGGCAAAACCCTTCTGGGCTTCAAATCATACCTAGATTTCTGTTTTCCTACTTATATTTCACCTCTATATTCTTGTAAATATTGCAGGTTACCAATACCATTATTCATCACACAGAATCACTCATAACCCAATTCAAACCTGTTTTTAACCCCAAGTATACACTGTTCCCTCAATCATTTTACAGAAGAGCAGGGACAGAGTGGTTCTTACAATACAGGAAAGTTGGGGACCTTCCACCTGATGAGAACCTCAAATGTCCATGCACAAATGATACCTGGAGAAGTTGTAGGCAGGTATGAAGCACCTGAGAGAGCAAAAGTCATCTTCCATGGCAAACAACCTGGTCAGGATGAAGGGATGTGTCTGAATCTGAATCTCTCTCTTCTTATTGTAGAGAAGATGGACCAAACCAGGCCTGAGTGGAGAGATGTTCCCGGGTGCCAATGGTGATATACATTCTACCTTATGAAAGTGTCACAGGAAGCGGGGGCAACCTCCATTTTATGTTACCCCTTGAAGCAACTGTTAGGACAAAGTGGTTGCCAAGGCAGTGACCTCATTCAGTTCCAAAGAATGTGACATACCTCATTTCCTTGGTGATGGAACTCTCTGAACTTGGTATCCAAGAAGCCAGGCACCCAGAGGCAGTCGCAGTCCCAGTCCCAGTGGGCTCACTTGTTTGGATTTACCAAGGACAGAGTCAGTTTTCTTGGTACCTAATGATGTGAGGATAGCCAAATGCCAGGAGAGCTCTGAAGATGGACCTTTCCTGAGAAAACAGGTAGTGGCTATCCACTTTTTCCTGACATCTTCACAGAGTTGGTCAAGGAAACAAGATCTGAGAGAAGACAGGCCATTTCGGGGGAACATAGTATGGCCCACCAGTCAGAGGACACTTCGGATAGTCACAGACCTACTTGGGGGAAGGAGGTGCCTTTGTGGGAGTGGGTGTGGGTTTGTTGTTTTGTCTCATGTTCTCAGAATAGATAGGAAAGGCGGTTTGTTTGGTTTGGATTGGACAGTTTCTAGTAAGTAATTTGACACGGCGAGTGTTTCTGTTTCTGTGTATCCCACTGTGTCCGGTGTTGTAGACATTAGAAAAGAGAATGCATTAATGGATGTGTCCTGTCTAGTATAAATCATACCAAAATTCATCCTGCCCAATATATGAATGGACTGCAGCTTGTCTTATCGATGTGCAACACCTGCTATCTTTCTAAGTTGTTGTTTTCTTCCTGAATTCTGGCCACTCTCCAGAATAGGCTCATGGATTTGTGTCCAAAATATGTACCACCTCCAAGCTCTGTGACATGGCCATGTACTGGATAGCTGAAGAGAATGGCGAGCATCTCAGAAAACTCTGATATCAGTGTGACCAGGAAAGTCTCAGTGCAGAAACCCTGCTTTGGGCCTTTTGCTTACTTATTGTTGTGTTGCACTGAATGTCAGGAAGGTCTTTGCCTCAGGCCACCCCTTTGTGAAGCCTGAAGAAAACAGTTTTCAAATGGAAATGAATGGGCCTCACCTGTGGCTCTTTGCTTAATTGCTTTGGAAAGGGATGTGTCTTTATCAGCCTCTTGGGCCTGTGTGTGGCTGTGACTTAGATTCTCAGCACCTGATGGATCTTAAGAATGATCCCATGTGAGCTTCCAAAACCAAAATGGCAAAAAATTTCATTCATTGTGGATGAAGTCTCTTGCCTTCCTCTGTTAGGTTCCTGAACTCCATCAAATGACAATAGGGATTCTTTGGGTCAAATGAGTTCTTCAAAGCCCTGCAGAGGTGCTTGTGTTTTCGCATGACTCTAAATCACCTAAAGAATCGATACCTAAAATCAGTAGGCCTCAAATTGGAGAAACACAGAAGTATTAACGGCAGGCTTATTTGTTCACTCCTGGTTCACAGAAACGGTGTCCAGGCTACCCTGACTTTAGACAAATGAGGGGCAAACGAGCTGATTTTGGACACTGTCTTGGGCTGCGCCCCTCATGGAAACCTCCAGCCAGAGGTTAAGATGATTGACTATATGAAATAAGATGAGGGCCATGTGGGAGTGTTTTGGTTTTAATTTTGGTCATTTGTGTGGCATTGGAAAAAATGACTGGGTCCACGTGGGCTTGAACTCTGGTGTGATTGCCCTTAGAGACTGGGTTTTGGAACTGAACTCAGAGAAGCATTGCCATGAATTTTGTTGGGATTTTAAGAGGCCACGCATGAAAGTCGCTCTTGGAAACTGAGACCTAGGCCCCGGGTGGATTTCCACAGAGGCCTGGGAATCTCAGCAAGGATATCACATGATTTTATTCTTAAAGAAATGGCAGCCATAGTTGAGAGTCAAAACACACATGGACCTCACATTGTAGACCTCAATGGGCCTGGCCTAATGTGACCTTTTGTCCACTCTTTGGGAAGCCATGCCTGTGAGAGTTCTCCAGAGATTTCATTGAAATGAGCTTCCTCACCATTTAATGTTTGCTGAATGAACTGAAACCCACAGTGCCTCCAACTTCATGCTTGAAAAATGGCTAGATAAATACCATGAAATTTTTGAAATTCCTATGACCAGGTGGCACTGGAGAAACATTGGATGTCCTGTTGCTGATCATGAGTATACCAGACAGTGCCTTGATTTACTGAGTTTCATGAAAATGGTGTAGAACAGAGATGCCAGAAATTTGGAGCCTGCTGAGTAGTGGGTCTAGAGCAGTGGTGGGGAGGTGTTTGATAAAACATCCGTGGTAGGGCCATGTGGATCTACCATTGGATTCCAAATGGCTTGTAACTGACATGGTGCAGCCAACAGACCCTTATATGTAAAGGCATCTTGTTATATGGAGAGTTTTCAGAGGAAAATTAAGAATCAGGTTGATATGGACAAGGGGGCAATGGGGCAAGCTGTGAGAGATAGGAGCCTAGTTGGTGCATTCTTTTGCAGACGCTGACCCACCACACGTGACAGAACTCCCTCCAGCACTGTGTCCCCGGTTAGCTCCTAGTATTTCGTGAAACAAATATCAAACTCACAGTGCAGCAGCAAAAACACCACAAAAAGTGGAAGAGGACCAAATGGCTTCACAGTCCACACGGGGAGACACTTAGTCCCCAGTGGCCTCAGTTTACCTACAAAGAGAGGATTCAGCACTGCTTCATCTTGTTCATTGGAAAATAAGAAACCATGTCCTCCAGGTCACATAGATGCAGACCCAGCTTTGATGTTCTCACTACAGAGGAAGCCAAATCTCCTGAAAACAACATATATTTCAAGTGTGGAAGCTCAGAGGCAGTTTCTCAAAAAGTTTTTAGGCCAGCAGAGCTCCATGTTTGTGGAGTGTTTACCCTGTCCCTTAGTTTTTGAAACTCCTCTACCACCTCCAAGGTTGTGAACTCCTGAGCATTTTCCATTCCAGATATGTATTCACTGATTTTGTAACTCTTCTCCTCTAATTGTGTCTTACTTGGGGTGAAGGTAATGTCAAGGCATTGTTCTGGATGAGAGCGGGAGGATATTTGTGCAGCATATATTTACATACACATTGGATTCATTTTCCAATTTTCCATTCGAAATACTGAATCCCTGACACTAACCCATACCTAGTAGACTCAGACTATTCATCCTAATATAATGGAGAAAATTAACCCAACACATTAGAAATACAAGTACTTCAGAGGAGACATGTTGTATAGTTGGACTTGACATTTGCATTATATAAGGTAGGAGTTATAAATCTAGTCAAATTTATTTGAAATATTCTCCATGTGTTTTAAACTTAACAAATATGTGAATTTTTGTTTCCTTTTTCTGTAGTCTATTCACACATGTATATTTATATGCATATATAGAATCCTACCAGGTATCACACGTACATTTTTGTGAGGTGGCTGTCTTGGCAGATACAAATTGTGAGAAGAGTTCACTCCTCCTAAATGCTGTTGGAAATGAAAATTCAACTTATAGGAGAGCGTCCTAGTAGAACAACATTATTCATTAGCTCATGTTCAGTAAAATAAATATTTTTGCATTTGTGGATGATACATATTCACTGATGAATTTCGATTGGCATTTATATTGGTACTTTTTAATGTCTGTGAGTTGTGTGTGTGTGTGTGTGTGTGTGTGTGTATAGATATAGATATAGATATAGATATAGATATACTCTCCAAATTTTTCAAAATATGAAATATATGTGTCTAATATACACTCTCTAAATTCATTCATGTTCATGTATGTGGATTTATAATCCACTTTTCACAAGATGATAATCAGAAATATTCATCCACCTGAAATACATATTTGTTTCCTAGTACTGAAAACTAACTTCAGTGAATGGTGCATACAAATCCTAATTATTCTACAGTAACTGACCCAGTCTAACATCAATGCAAGTAGACTCCTATGGGACATGATATGTAATTTGTCATTCATTTGTATTCGACACTGGTACATTATTGTTTCTTCAGTTTTTGCAAATCACAGGATATACATTTCATCCACAAGTTCACAAATTAATAAGCATTTGTTTCAACTTTCACCACTTCTTGCTTCAGAACACATGTATTGTCAGGGTTTCTTGACTGGTCTTTTCGTGAGACTTCTTTCCAAACACATTATTTTGAATTTCCATAATCATTTTGAAGCAAACGTCACACACTCTTCATGATAAACCAAAACACAAATATTTCCATTACATATATACCTGGTTGGAATGAATGATTGTATATCAATATACGATTTCCTTTAATTTTTCAGATATCAGTTCAGTTCATTATTTAAAGTTCAAAAAAGTTATATTATTTATTCACAGTATGGTCTATTCATGCTTTTTCTTTATATTCCTAGAAACAGGGTACACCTCTTTGTAACCCCGATTCTCATTTTACATCTTAAATATATTGCTCCCAGAAATGGTGAAAGAAATACTCATGTCACCTCATTATCACAGTAATATTCTGGACAAAAAATGGAAAGGTCACACTTATGATTGTACCAAAGCCTAAATGGAAAGTGAACATGGATTTCTAAAAACATCCATGTCCAGGTTGCCTAATGCTGTCAATTGTCAATCCTATTGGTGACTACATATTTGTTTTTTTCCTAATTTATATATTCAAACTCAACCCTGTTGAAAATGTCTAATTCTATCACTCACTTTATACTTTGCCTGATTTCGTAATGTTTCTATTGATATCTGCTTTTCTACATATTTTCCCCAGTTCAACATAGTGACTGACTCTTCATATGTGCTGACATTTACATTCACTCAACAACTGAAAGTCTATTGCTAAAGAACTTTTGGTCCAAATTCTATACTCACTCTTCTTCCTAAACCTACCGACTATCTTCCTAATCCTATTGAATATCCCTTTTTGACTGGATGTTCTCTCTAAATTCAATCATCCAATGTACAAGGTCCTATGCCATTGTATATCGAATTATCTGAGGCACCTTTGCAGAACATCATTCAAAGCTAAGTATCCCAATCAAGGGCAAAACCCTTCTGGGCTTCAAATCATACCTAGATTTCTGTTTTCCTACTTATATTTCACCTCTATATTCTTGTAAATATTGCAGGTTCCCAATACCATTATTCATCACACAGAATCACTCGTAACCCAAATCAAACCTGTTTTTAACCCCAAGTATACACTGTTCCCTCAATCATTTTACAGAAGAGCAGGGACAGAGTGGTTCTTACAATACAGGAAAGTTGGGGACCTTCCACCTGATGAGAACCTCAAATGTCCATGCACAAATGATACCTGGAGAAGTTCTAGGCAGGTATGAAGCACCTGAGAGAGCAAAAGTCATCTTCCATGGCAAACAACCTGGTCAGGATGAAGGGATGTGTCTGAATCTGCCTCTCTCTCTTCTTATTGTACAGAAGATGGACCAAACCAGGGCTGAGTGGAGAGCTGTTCCCGGGTGCCAATGGTGATATACATTCTACCTTATGAAAGTGTCACAGGAAGTAGGGGCAACCTCCATCTTATGTTACCCTTGGAAGCAACTGTTAGGACAAAGTGGTTGCCAAGGCAGTGACCTCATTCAGTTCCAAAGAATGTGACATACCTCATTTCCTTGGTGATGGAACTCTCTGAACTTGGTATCCAAGAAGCCAGGCACCCAGAGGCAGTCCCAGTCCAGTCCCAGTGGGCTCACTTGTTTGGATTTACCAAGGACAGAGTCAGTTTTCTTGGTACCTAATGATGTGAGGATGGCCAAATGCCAGGAGAGCTCTGAAGATGGACCTTTCCTGAGAAAACAGGTAGTGGCTAACCACTTTTTCCTGACATCTTCACAGAGTTGGTCAAGGAAACAAGATCTGAGAGAAGACAGGCCATTTCGGGGGAACATAGTATGGCCCACCAGTCAGAGGACACTCCGGATAGTCACAGACGTACTTGGGGGGAAGGAGGTGCCTTTGTGGGAGTGGGTGTGGGTTTGTTGTTTTGTCTCATGTTCTGAGAATAGATAGGAAAGGCGGTTTGTTTGGTTTGGAGTGGACAGTTTCTAGTAAGTCATTTGACACGGCGAGTGTTTCTCTTTCTGTGTATCCCACTGTGTCCGTTGTTGTAGACATTAGAAAAGAGAATGCATTAATGGATGTGTCCTGTCTAGTATAAATCTTCCCATGCCCAATATATGAATGGACTGCAGCTTGTCTTATCCATGTGCAACACCTGCTATCTTTCTAAGTTGTAGTTTTCTTCCTGAATTCTGGCCACTCTCCAGAATAGGCTCATGGATTTGTGTCCAAAATATGTACCATCTCCAAGCTCTGTGACATGGCCATGTACTGGATAGCTGAAGAGAATGGCGAGCATCTCAGAAAACTCAGATATCAGTGTGACCAGGAAAGTCTCAGTGCAGAAACCCTGCTTTGGGCCTTTTGCTTACTTATTGTTGTGTTGCACTGAATGTCAGGAAGGTCTTTGCCTCAGGCCACCCCTTTGTGAAGCCTGAAGAAAACAGTTTTCAAATGGAAATGAATGGGCCTCACCTGTGGCTCTTTGCTTAATTGCTTTGGAAAGGGATGTGTCTTTATCAGCCTCTTGGGCCTGTGTGTGGCTGTGACTTAGATTCTCAGCACCTGATGGATCTTAAGAATGATCCCATGTGAGCTTCCAAAACCAAAATGGCAAAAAATTTCATTCATTGTGGATGAAGTCTCTTGCCTTCCTCTGTTAGGTTCCTGCACTCCATCAAATGACAATAGGGATTCTTTGGGTCAAATGAGTTCTTCAAAGCCCTGCAGAGGTGCTTGTGTTTTCGCATGACTCTAAATCACCTAAAGAATCGATAAATAAAATCAGTAGGCCTCAAATTGGAGAAACACAGAAGTATTAACGGCAGGCTTATTTGTTCACTCCTGGTTCACAGAAACGGTGTCCAGGCTACCCTGACTTTAGACAAATGAGGGGCAAACGAGCTGATTTTGGACACTGTCTTGGGCTGCGCCCCTCATGGAAACCTCCAGCCAGAGGTTAAGATGATTGACTATATGAAATAAGATGAGGGCCATGTGGGAGTGTTTTGGTTTTAATTTTGGTCATTTGTGTGGCATTGGAAAAAATGACTGGGTCCACGTGGGCTTGAACTCTGGTGTGATTCCCCTTAGAGACTGGGTTTTGGAACTGAACTCAGAGAAGCATTGCCATGAATTTTGTTGGGATTTTAAGAGGCCACGCATGAAAGTCGCTCTTGGAAACTGAGACCTAGGCCCCGGGTGGATTTCCACAGTGGCCTGGGAATCTCAGCAAGGATATCACATGATTTTATTCTTAAAGAAATGGCAGCCATAGTTGAGAGTCAAAACACACATGGACCTCACATTGTAGACCTCAATGGGCCTGGCCTAATGTGACCTTTTGTCCACTCTTTGGGAAGCCATGCCTGTGAGAGTTCTCCAGAGATTTCATTGAAATGAGCTTCCTCACCATTTAATGTTTGCTGAATGAACTGAAACCCACAGTGCCTCCAACTTCATGCTTGAAAAATGGCTAGATAAATACCATGAAATTTTTGAAATTCCTATGACCAGGTGGCACTGGAGAAACATTGGATGTCCTGTTGCTGATCATGAGTATACCAGACAGTGCCTTGATTTACTGAGTTTCATGAAAATGTTGTAGAACAGAGATGCCAGTAAGTTGGAGCCTGCTGAGTAGTGGGTCTAGAGCAATGGTGGGGAGGTGTTTGATAAAACATCCGTGGTAGGGCCATGTTTATCTACCATTGGATTCCAAATGGCTTGTAACTGACATGGTGCAGCCAGCAGACCCTTATATGTAAAGGCATCTTGTTATATGGAGAGTTTTCAGAGGAAAATTAAGAATCAGGTTGATATGGACAAGGGGGCAATGGGGCAAGCTGTGAGAGATAGGAGCCTAGTTGGTGCATTCTCTTGCAGACCCTGACCCACCACACGTGACAGAACTCCCTCCAGCACTGTGTCCCAGTTTAGCTCCTAGTATTTCGTGAAACAAATACCAAACTCACAGTGCAGCAGCAAAAACACCACAAAAAGTGGAGGAGGACCAAATGGCTTCACAGTCCACACGGGGAGACACTTAGTCCCCAGTGGCCTCAGTTTACCTACAAAGAGAGGATTCAGCACTGCTTCATCTTGTTCATTGGAAAATAAGAAACCATGTCCTCCAGGTCACATAGATGCAGACCCAGCTTTGATGGTCTCACTACAGAGGAAGCCAAATCTCCTGAAAACAACATATATTTCAAGTGTGGAAGCTCAGAGGCAGTTTCTCAAAAAGTTTTTAGGCCAGCAGAGCTCCATGTTTGTGGAGGGTTTACTCTGTCCCTTAGTTTTGGAAACTCCTCTACCACCTCCAAGGTTGTGAACTCCTGAGCATTTTCCATTCCAGATATGTATTCACTGATTTTGTAACTCTTCTCCTCTAATTGTGTCTTACTTGGGGTGAAGGTAATGTCAAGGCATTGTTCTGGATGAGAGCGGGAGGATATTTGTGCAGCATATATTTACATACACATTGGATTCATTTTCCAATTTTCCATTCGAAATACTGAATCCCTGACACTAACCCATACCTAGTAGACTCAAACTATTCATCCTAATATAATGGAGGAAATTAACCCAACACATTAGAAATACAAGTACTTCAGAGGAGACATGTTGTATAGTTGGACTTGACATTTGCATTATGTAAGGTAGGAGTTATAAATCTAGTCAAATTTTAATTGAAATATTCTCCATGTGTTTTTAAACTTAACAAATATGTGAATTCTTGTTTCCCTTTTCTGTAGCCTATTCACACATGTATATTTATATGCATATATAGAATCCTACCAGGTATCACACGTACATTTTTGTGAGGTGGCTGTCTTGGCAGATACAAATTGTGAGAAGAGTTCACTCCTCCTAAATGCTGTTGGAAATGAAAATTCAACCTATAGGAGAGCGTCCTAGTAGAACAACATAATACATTAACTCATGTTCAGTAAAATAAATATTTTTGCATTTGTGGATGATACATATTTACTGATGAATTTCGATTGGCATTTATATTGGTATTTTTAATGTCTGTGAGTGTTTGTGTTTGTGTGTGTGTGTGTGTGTGTGTGTGTGTGTGTATAGATATAGATATAGATATAGATATACTCTCCAAATTTTTCAAAATATGAAATATATGCGTCTAATATACACTCTCTAAATTCATTCATGTTCATGTATGTGGATTTATAATCCACTTTTCACAAGATGATAATCAGAAATATTCATCCACCTGAAATACATATTTGTTTCTTAGTACTGAAAACTAACTTCAGTGAATGGTGCATACAAATCCTAATTATTCTACAGTAACTGACCCAGTCTAACATCAATGCAAGTAGACTCCTATGGGACATGATATGTAATGTGTCATTCATTTGTATTCGACACTGGTACATTATTGTTTCTTCAGTTTTTGCACATCACAGGATATACATTTCATCCACAAGTTCACAAATTAATAAGCATTTGTTTCAACTTTAATCATCTTGCTTCAGAACACATGTATTGTCAGGGTTTCTTGACTGGTCTTTTCATGAGACTTCTTTCCAAACACATTATTTTGAATTTCCATAATCATTTTGAAGCAAAACTCACACACTCTTCATAATAAACCAAAACACTAATATTTCCATTAGATATATACCCGGTTGGAATGAATGATTGTATATCAATATATGATTTCCTTTAATTTTTCAGATATCAGTTAATTCATTATTTAAAGTTCAAAAAAGTTATATTATTTATTCACAGTATGGTCTATTCATGCTTTTTCTCTATGTTCCTAGAAACAGGGTACACCTCTTTGTACCCCCGATTCTCATTTTACACCTTCAATATATTGCTCCCAGAAATGGTGAAAGAAATACTCATGTCACCTCATTATCACAGTAATATTCTGGACAAAAAATGGAAAGGTCACACTTATGATTGTACCAAAGCCTAAATGGAAAGTGAACATGGATTTCTAAAAACATCCATGCCCAGGTTGCCTAATGCTGTCAATTGTCAATCCTATTGGTGACTACATATTTGTTTTTTTCCTAATTTATATATTCAAACTCAACCCTGTTGAAAATGTCTAATTCTATCACTCACTTTATACTTTGCCTGATTTCGTAATGTTTCTATTGATATCTGCTTTTCTACATATTTTCCCCAGTTCAACATAGTGACTGACTCTTCATATGTGCTGACATTTACATTCACTCAACAACCGAAAGTCTATTGCTAACGAACTTTTGGTCCAAATCCTATACTCACTCTTCTTCCTAAACCTACAGATTATCTTCCTAATCCTACTGAATATCCCTTTTTGACTGGATGTTCTCTTCTAAATTCAATCATCCAATGTACAAGGTCCTATGCCATTGTATATCGAAATATCTGAGGCATCTTTGCAGAACATCATTCAAAGCTAAGTATCCCAATCAAGGGCAAAACCCTTCTGGGCTTCAAATCATACCTAGATTTCTGTTTTCCTACTTATATTTCACCTCTATATTCTTGTAAATATTGCAGGTTACCAATACCATTATTCATCACACAGAATCACTCATAACCCAATTCAAACCTGTTTTTAACCCCAAGTATACACTGTTCCCTCAATCATTTTACAGAAGAGCAGGGACAGAGTGGTTCTTACAATACAGGAAAGTTGGGGACCTTCCACCTGATGAGAACCTCAAATGTCCATGCACAAATGATACCTGGAGAAGTTGTAGGCAGGTATGAAGCACCTGAGAGAGCAAAAGTCATCTTCCATGGCAAACAACCTGGTCAGGATGAAGGGATGTGTCTGAATCTGAATCTCTCTCTTCTTATTGTAGAGAAGATGGACCAAACCAGGCCTGAGTGGAGAGATGTTCCCGGGTGCCAATGGTGATATACATTCTACCTTATGAAAGTGTCACAGGAAGCGGGGGCAACCTCCATTTTATGTTACCCTTTGAAGCAACTGTTAGGACAAAGTGGTTGCCAAGGCAGTGACCTCATTCAGTTCCAAAGAATGTGACATACCTCATTTCCTTGGTGATGGAACTCTCTGAACTTGGTATCCAAGAAGCCAGGCACCCAGAGGCAGTCGCAGTCCCAGTCCCAGTGGGCTCACTTGTTTGGATTTACCAAGGACAGAGTCAGTTTTCTTGGTACCTAATGATGTGAGGATAGCCAAATGCCAGGAGAGCTCTGAAGATGGACCTTTCCTGAGAAAACAGGTAGTGGCTATCCACTTTTTCCTGACATCTTCACAGAGTTGGTCAAGGAAACAAGATCTGAGAGAAGACAGGCCATTTCGGGGGAACATAGTATGGCCCACCACTCAGAGGACACTTCGGATAGTCACAGACCTACTTGGGGGAAGGAGGTGCCTTTGTGGGAGTGGGTGTGGGTTTGTTGTTTTGTCTCATGTTCTCAGAATAGATAGGAAAGGCGGTTTGTTTGGTTTGGATTGGACAGTTTCTAGTAAGTAATTTGACACGGCGAGTGTTTCTGTTTCTGTGTATCCCACTGTGTCCGGTGTTGTAGACATTAGAAAAGAGAATGCATTAATGGATGTGTCCTGTCTAGTATAAATCATACCAAAATTCATCCTGCCCAATATATGAATGGACTGCAGCTTGTCTTATCGATGTGCAACACCTGCTATCTTTCTAAGTTGTTGTTTTCTTCCTGAATTCTGGCCACTCTCCAGAATAGGCTCATGGATTTGTGTCCAAAATATGTACGACCTCCAAGCTCTGTGACATGGCCAAGTACTGGATAGCTGAAGAGAATGGCGAGCATCTCAGAAAACTCTGATATCAGTGTGACCAGGAAAGTCTCAGTGCAGAAACCCTGCTTTGGGCCTTTTGCTTACTTATTGTTGTGTTGCACTGAATGTCAGGAAGGTCTTTGCCTCAGGCCACCCCTTTGTGAAGCCTGAAGAAAACAGTTTTCAAATGGAAATGAATGGGCCTCACCTGTGGCTCTTTGCTTAATTGCTTTGGAAAGGGATGTGTCTTTATCAGCCTCTTGGGCCTGTGTGTGGCTGTGACTTAGATTCTCAGCACCTGATGGATCTTAAGAATGATCCCATGTGAGCTTCCAAAACCAAAATGGCAAAAAATTTCATTCATTGTGGATGAAGTCTCTTGCCTTCCTCTGTTAGGTTCCTGAACTCCATCAAATGACAATAGGGATTCTTTGGGTCAAATGAGTTCTTCAAAGCCCTGCAGAGGTGCTTGTGTTTTCGCATGACTCTAAATCACCTAAAGAATCGATACCTAAAATCAGTAGGCCTCAAATTGGAGAAACAAAGAAGTATTAACGGCAGGCTTATTTGTTCGCTCCTGTTTCAGAGAAACGGTGTCCAGGCTACCCTGACTTTAGGCAAATGAGGGGCAAACGAGCTGATTTTGGACACTGTCTTGGGCTGCGCCAATCACGGAAACCTCCAGCCAGAGGTTAAGATGATTGACTATATGGAATAAGATGAAGGCCATGTGGGAGTGTTTTGGTTTTAATTTTGGTCATTTGTGTTGCATTGGAAAAAATGACTGGGTCCACGTGAGCTTGAACTCTGGTGTGATTCCCCTTAGAGACTGGGTTTTGGAACTGAACTCAGAGAAGCATTGCCATGAATTTTGTTGGGATTTTAAGAGGCCACGCATGAAAGTCGCTCTTGGAAACTGAGACCTAGGCCCCGGGTGGATTTCCACAGAGGCCTGGGAATCTCAGCAAGGATATCACATGATTTTATTCTTAAAGAAATGGCAGCCATAGTTGAGAGTCAAAACACACATGGACCTCACATTGTAGACCTCAATGGGCCTGGCCTAATGTGACCTTTTGTCCACTCTTTGGGAAGCCTTGCCTGTGAGAGTTCTCCAGAGATTTCATTGAAATGAGCTTCCTCACCATTTAATGTTTGCTGAATGAACTGAAACCCACAGTGCCTCCAACTTCATGGTTGAAAAATGGCTAGATAAATACCATGAAATTTTTGAAATTCCTATGACCAGGTGGCACTGGAGAAACATTGGATGTCCTGTTGCTGATCATGAGTATACCAGACAGTGCCTTGATTTACTGAGTTTCATGAAAATGGTGTAGAACAGAGATGCCAGAAATTTGGAGCCTGCTGAGTAGTGGGTCTAGAGCAGTGGTGGGGAGGTGTTTGCTAAAACATCCGTGGTAGGGCCATGTGGATCTACCATTGGATTCCAAATGGCTTGTAACTGACATGGTGCAGCCAACAGACCCTTATATGTAAAGGCATCTTGTTATATGGAGAGTTTTCAGAGGAAAATTAAGAATCAGGTTGATATGGACAAGGGGCAATGGGGCAAGCTGTGAGAGATAGGAGCCTATTGGTGCATTCTCTTGCAGACCTGACCCACCACACGTGACAGAACTCCCTCCAGCACTGTGTCCCAGTTTAGCTCCTAGTATTTCGTGAAACAAATACCAAACTCACAGTGCAGCAGCAAAACACCACAAAAAGTGGAAGAGGACCAAATGGCTTCACAGTCCACACGGGGAGACACTTAGTCCCCAGTGGCCTCAGTTTACCTACAAAGAGAGGATTCAGCACTGCTTCATCTTGTTCATTGGAAAATAAGAAACCATGTCCTCCAGGTCACATAGATGCAGACCCAGCTTTGATGGTCTCACTACAGAGGAAGCCAAATCTCCTGAAAACTACATATATTTCAAGTGTGGAAGCTCAGAGGCAGTTTCTCAAAAAGTGTTTAGGCCAGCAGAGCTCCATGTTTGTGGAGTGTTTACCCTGTCCCTTAGTTTTGGAAACTCCTCTACCACCTCCAAGGTTGTGAACTCCTGAGCATTTTCCATTCCAGATATGTATTCACTGATTTTGTAACTCTTCTCCTCTAATTGTGTCTTACTTGCGGTGAAGGTAATGTCAAGGCATTGTTCTGGATGAGAGCGGGAGGATATTTGTGCAGCATATTTTTACATACACATTGGATTCATTTTCCAAATTTCCATTCGAAGTACTGAATCCCTGACACTAACCCATACCTAGTAGACTCAGACTATTCATCCTAATAAAATGGAGAAAATTAGCCCAACACATTAGAAATACAAGTACTTCAGAGGAGACATGTTGTATAGTTGGACTTGACATTTGCATTATATAAGGAAGGAGTTCTAAATCTAGCCAAATTTATTTGAAATATTCTCCATGTGTTTTTAAGCTTAACAAATATGTGAATTCTCATTTCCCTTTTCTGTAGCCTATTCACACATGTATATTTATATGCATATATAGAATCCTACCAGGTATCACACGTACATTTTTGTGAGGTGGCTGTCTTGGCAGATACAAATTGTGAGAAGAGTTCACTCCTCCTAAATGCTGTTGGAAATGAAAATTCAACCTATAGGAGAGCGTCCTAGTAGAACAACATTATACATTAACTCATGTTCAGTAAAATAAATATTTTTGCATTTGTGGATGATACATATTTACTTATGAATTTCGATTGGCATTTATATTGGTACTTTTTAATGTCTGTGAGTGTTGTGTGTGTGTGTGTGTATATACAGATATAGATATAGATATACTCTGCAAATTTTTCAAAATATGAAATATATGTGTCTAATATACACTCTCTAAATTCATTCATGTTCATGTATGTGGATTTATAATCCACTTTTCACAAGATTATAATCAGAAATATTCATCCACCTGAAATACATATTTGTTTCCTAGTACTGAAAACTAACTTCAGTGAATGGTGCATACAAATCCTAATTATTCTACAGTAACTGACCCAGTCTAACATCAATGCAAGTAGACTCCTATGGGACATGATATGTAATTTGTCATTCATTTGTATTCGACACTGGTACATTATTGTTTCTTCAGTTTTTGCACATCACAGGATATACATTTCATCCACAAGTTCACAAATTAATAAGCATTTGTTTCAACTTTAACCACTTCTTGCTTCAGAACACATGTATTGTCAGGGTATTCTTGACTGGTCTTTTCATGAGTCTTCTTTCCAAACACATTATTTTGAATTTCCATAATCATTTTGAAGCAAAACTCACACACTCTTTATGATAAACCTAAACACAAATATTTCCATTACATATATACCTGGTTGGAATGAATGATTGTATATCAATATACGATTTCCTTTAATTTTTCAGATATCAGTTCAATTCATTATTTAAAGTTCAAAAAAGTTATATTATTTATTCACAGTATGGTCTATTCATGCTTTTTCTCTATGTTCCTAGAAACAGGGTACACCTCTTTGTACCCCCGATTCTCATTTTACATCTTCAATATATTGCTCCCAAAAATGGTGAAAGAAATACTCATGTCACCTCATTATCACAGTAATATTCTGGACAAAAAATGGAAAGGTCACACTTATGATTGTACCAAAGCCTAAATGGAAAGTGAACATGGATTTCTAAAATCATCCATGTCCAGGTTGCCTAATGCTGTCAATTGTCAATCCTGTTGGTGACTACATATTTGTTTTTTTCCTAATTTATATATTCAAACTCAACCCTGTTGAAAATGTCTAATTCTATCACTCACTTTATACTTTGCCTGATTTCGTAATGTTTCTATTGATATCTGCTTTCTACATATTTTCCCCAGTTCAACAAGTGACTGACTCTTCATATGTGCTGACATTTACATTCACTCAACAACCGAAAGTCTATTGCTAAAGAACTTTTGGTCCAAATCCTATACTCACTCTTCTTCCTAAACCTACCGACTATCTTCCTAATCCTACTGAATATCCTTTTTGACTGGATGTTCTCTTCTAAATTCAATCATCAATGTACAAGGTCCTATGCCATTGTATATGGAATTATCTGAGGCACCTTTGCAGAACATCATTCAAAGCTAAGTATCCCAATCAAGGGCAAAACCCTTCTGGCTTCAAATCATACCTAGATTTCTGTTTTCCTACTTATATTTCACCTCTATATTCTTGTAAATATTGCAGGTTCCCAATACATTATTCATCACACAGAATCACTCGTAACCCAAATCAAACCGTTTTTAACCCCAAGTATACACTGTTCCCTCAATCATTTTACAGAAGAGCAGGGACAGAGTGGTTCTTACAATACAGGAAAGTTGGGGACCTTCCACCTGATGAGAACCTCAAATGTCCATGCACAAATGATACCTGGAGAAGTTCTAGGCAGGTATGAAGCACCTGAGAGAGCAAAAGTCATCTTCCATGGCAAACAACCCTGGTCAGGATGAAGGGATGTGTCTGAATCTGCCTCTCTCTCTTCTTATTGTACAGAAGATGGACCGAACCAGGGATGAGTGGAGAGCTGTTCCCGGGTGCCAATGGTGATATACATTCTACCTTATGAAAGTGTCACAGGAAGTAGGGGCAACCTCCATCTTATGTAACCCTTGGAAGCAACTGTTAGGACAAAGTGGTTGCCAAGGCAGTGACCTCATTCAGTTCCAAAGAATGTGAAATACCTCATTTCCTTGGTGATGGAACTCTCTGAACTTTTTATCCAAGAGGCCAGACACCCAGAGGCAGTCCCAGTCCCAGTCCCAGTGGGCTCACTTGTTTGGATTTACCAAGGACAGAGTCAGTTTTCTTGGTACCTAATGATGTGAGCATGGCCAAATGCCAGGAGAGCTCTGAAGATGGACCTTTCCTGAGAAAACAGGTAGTGGCTAACCACTTTTTCCTGACATCTTCACAGAGTTGGTCAAGGAATCAAGATCTGAGAGAAGACAGGCCATTTCGGGGGAACAGAGTATGGCCCACCAGTCAGAGGACACTCCGGATAGTCACAGACGTACTTGGGGGAAGGAGGTGCCTTTGTGGGAGTGGGTGTGGGTTTGTTGTTTTGTCTCATGTTCTGAGAATAGACAGAAAAGGCGGTTTGTTTGGTTTGGAGTGGACAGTTTCTAGTAAGTCATTTGACATGGTGAGTGTTTCTCTTTCTGTGTATCCCACTGTGTCCGTTGTTGTAGACATTAGAAAAGAGAATGCATTAATGGATGTGTCCTGTCTAGTATAAATCTTCCCATAATTCATCCTGCCCAATATATGAATGGACTGCAGCTTGTCTTATCAATGTGCAACACCTGCTATCTTTCTAAGTTGTTGTTTTCTTCCTGAATTCTGGCCACTCTCCAGAATAGGCTCATGGATTTGTGTACAAAATATGTACCACCTCCAAGCTCTGTGACATGGCCATGTACTGGATAGCTGAAGAGAATGGCGAGCATCTCAAAAAACTCAGATATCAGTGTGACCAGGAAAGTCTCAGTGCAGAAACCCTGCTTTGGGCCTTTTGCTTACTTATTGTTGTGTTGCACTGAATGTCAGGAAGGTCTTTGCCTCAGGCCACCCCTTTGTGAAGCCTGAAGAAAACCGTTTTCAAATGGAAATGAATGGGCCTCACCTGTGGCTCTTTATCAGCCTCTTGGACCTGTGTGTGGCTGTGACTTAGATTCTCAGCACCTGATGGATCTTAAGAATGATCCCATGTGAGCTTCCAAAACCAAAATGGCAAAAAATATCATTCATTGTGGATGAAGTCTCTTGCCTTCCTCTGTTAGGTTCCTGCACTCCATCAAATGACAATAGGGATTCTTTGGGTCAAATGAGTTCTTCAAAGCCCTGCAGAGGTGCTTGTGTTTTCGCATGACTCTAAATCACCTAAAGAATCGATACCTAAAATCAGTAGGCCTCAAATTGGAGAAACAAAGAAGTATTAACGGCAGGCTTATTTGTTCGCTCCTGTTTCAGAGAAACGGTGTCCAGGCTACCCTGACTTTAGGCAAATGAGGGGCAAACGAGCTGATTTTGGACACTGTCTTGGGCTGCGCCAATCACGGAAACCTCCAGCCAGAGGTTAAGATGATTGACTATATGGAATAAGATGAAGGCCATGTGGGAGTGTTTTGGTTTTAATTTTGGTCATTTGTGTTGCATTGGAAAAAATGACTGGGTCCACGTGAGCTTGAACTCTGGTGTGATTCCCCTTAGAGACTGGGTTTTGGAACTGAACTCAGAGAAGCATTGCCATGAATTTTGTTGGGATTTTAAGAGGCCACGCATGAAAGTCGCTCTTGGAAACTGAGACCTAGGCCCCGGGTGGATTTCCACAGAGGCCTGGGAATCTCAGCAAGGATATCACATGATTTTATTCTTAAAGAAATGGCAGCCATAGTTGAGAGTCAAAACACACATGGACCTCACATTGTAGACCTCAATGGGCCTGGCCTAATGTGACCTTTTGTCCACTCTTTGGGAAGCCTTGCCTGTGAGAGTTCTCCAGAGATTTCATTGAAATGAGCTTCCTCACCATTTAATGTTTGCTGAATGAACTGAAACCCACAGTGCCTCCAACTTCATGGTTGAAAAATGGCTAGATAAATACCATGAAATTTTTGAAATTCCTATGACCAGGTGGCACTGGAGAAACATTGGATGTCCTGTTGCTGATCATGAGTATACCAGACAGTGCCTTGATTTACTGAGTTTCATGAAAATGGTGTAGAACAGAGATGCCAGAAATTTGGAGCCTGCTGAGTAGTGGGTCTAGAGCAGTGGTGGGGAGGTGTTTGCTAAAACATCCGTGGTAGGGCCATGTGGATCTACCATTGGATTCCAAATGGCTTGTAACTGACATGGTGCAGCCAACAGACCCTTATATGTAAAGGCATCTTGTTATATGGAGAGTTTTCAGAGGAAAATTAAGAATCAGGTTGATATGGACAAGGGGGCAATGGGGCAAGCTGTGAGAGATAGGAGCCTAGTTGGTGCATTCTCTTGCAGACCCTGACCCACCACACGTGACAGAACTCCCTCCAGCACTGTGTCCCAGTTTAGCTCCTAGTATTTCGTGAAACAAATACCAAACTCACAGTGCAGCAGCAAAAACACCACAAAAAGTGGAAGAGGACCAAATGGCTTCACAGTCCACACGGGGAGACACTTAGTCCCCAGTGGCCTCAGTTTACCTACAAAGAGAGGATTCAGCACTGCTTCATCTTGTTCATTGGAAAATAAGAAACCATGTCCTCCAGGTCACATAGATGCAGACCCAGCTTTGATGGTCTCACTACAGAGGAAGCCAAATCTCCTGAAAACTACATATATTTCAAGTGTGGAAGCTCAGAGGCAGTTTCTCAAAAAGTGTTTAGGCCAGCAGAGCTCCATGTTTGTGGAGTGTTTACCCTGTCCCTTAGTTTTGGAAACTCCTCTACCACCTCCAAGGTTGTGAACTCCTGAGCATTTTCCATTCCAGATATGTATTCACTGATTTTGTAACTCTTCTCCTCTAATTGTGTCTTACTTGCGGTGAAGGTAATGTCAAGGCATTGTTCTGGATGAGAGCGGGAGGATATTTGTGCAGCATATTTTTACATACACATTGGATTCATTTTCCAAATTTCCATTCGAAGTACTGAATCCCTGACACTAACCCATACCTAGTAGACTCAGACTATTCATCCTAATAAAATGGAGAAAATTAGCCCAACACATTAGAAATACAAGTACTTCAGAGGAGACATGTTGTATAGTTGGACTTGACATTTGCATTATATAAGGTAGGAGTTCTAAATCTAGCCAAATTTATTTGAAATATTCTCCATGTGTTTTTAAGCTTAACAAATATGTGAATTCTCATTTCCCTTTTCTGTAGCCTATTCACACATGTATATTTATATGCATATATAGAATCCTACCAGGTATCACACGTACATTTTTGTGAGGTGGCTGTCTTGGCAGATACAAATTGTGAGAAGAGTTCACTCCTCCTAAATGCTGTTGGAAATGAAAATTCAACCTATAGGAGAGCGTCCTAGTAGAACAACATTATACATTAACTCATGTTCAGTAAAATAAATATTTTTGCATTTGTGGATGATACATATTTACTTATGAATTTCGATTGGCATTTATATTGGTACTTTTTAATGTCTGTGAGTGTTGTGTGTGTGTGTGTGTATATACAGATATAGATATAGATATACTCTGCAAATTTTTCAAAATATGAAATATATGTGTCTAATATACACTCTCTAAATTCATTCATGTTCATGTATGTGGATTTATAATCCACTTTTCACAAGATTATAATCAGAAATATTCATCCACCTGAAATACATATTTGTTTCCTAGTACTGAAAACTAACTTCAGTGAATGGTGCATACAAATCCTAATTATTCTACAGTAACTGACCCAGTCTAACATCAATGCAAGTAGACTCCTATGGGACATGATATGTAATTTGTCATTCATTTGTATTCGACACTGGTACATTATTGTTTCTTCAGTTTTTGCACATCACAGGATATACATTTCATCCACAAGTTCACAAATTAATAAGCATTTGTTTCAACTTTAACCACTTCTTGCTTCAGAACACATGTATTGTCAGGGTATTCTTGACTGGTCTTTTCATGAGTCTTCTTTCCAAACACATTATTTTGAATTTCCATAATCATTTTGAAGCAAAACTCACACACTCTTTATGATAAACCTAAACACAAATATTTCCATTACATATATACCTGGTTGGAATGAATGATTGTATATCAATATACGATTTCCTTTAATTTTTCAGATATCAGTTCAATTCATTATTTAAAGTTCAAAAAAGTTATATTATTTATTCACAGTATGGTCTATTCATGCTTTTTCTCTATGTTCCTAGAAACAGGGTACACCTCTTTGTACCCCCGATTCTCATTTTACATCTTCAATATATTGCTCCCAGAAATGGTGAAAGAAATACTCATGTCACCTCATTATCACAGTAATATTCTGGACAAAAAATGGAAAGGTCACACTTATGATTGTACCAAAGCCTAAATGGAAAGTGAACATGGATTTCTAAAATCATCCATGTCCAGGTTGCCTAATGCTGTCAATTGTCAATCCTGTTGGTGACTACATATTTGTTTTTTTCCTAATTTATATATTCAAACTCAACCCTGTTGAAAATGTCTAATTCTATCACTCACTTTATACTTTGCCTGATTTCGTAATGTTTCTATTGATATCTGCTTTTCTACATATTTTCCCCAGTTCAACATAGTGACTGACTCTTCATATGTGCTGACATTTACATTCACTCAACAACCGAAAGTCTATTGCTAAAGAACTTTTGGTCCAAATCCTATACTCACTCTTCTTCCTAAACCTACCGACTATCTTCCTAATCCTACTGAATATCCCTTTTTGACTGGATGTTCTCTTCTAAATTCAATCATCCAATGTACAAGGTCCTATGCCATTGTATATGGAATTATCTGAGGCATCTTTGCAGAACATCATTCAAAGCTAAGTATCCCAATCAAGGGCAAAACCCTTCTGGGCTTCAAATCATACCTAGATTTCTGTTTTCCTACTTATATTTCACCTCTATATTCTTGTAAATATTGCAGGTTCCCAATACCATTATTCATCACACAGAATCACTCGTAACCCAAATCAAACCTGTTCTTAACCCCAAGTATACACTGTTCCCTCAATCATTTTACAGAAGAGCAGGGACAGAGTGGTTCTTACAATACAGGAAAGTTGGGGACCTTCCACCTGATGAGAACCTCAAATGTCCATGCACAAATGATACCTGGAGAAGTTCTAGGCAGGTATGAAGCACCTGAGAGAGCAAAAGTCATCTTCCATGGCAAACAACCTGGTCAGGATGAAGGGATGTGTCTGAATCTGCCTCTCTCTCTTCTTATTGTACAGAAGATGGACCGAACCAGGGATGAGTGGAGAGCTGTTCCCGGGTGCCAATGGTGATATACATTCTACCTTATGAAAGTGTCACAGGAAGTAGGGGCAACCTCCATCTTATGTAACCCTTGGAAGCAACTGTTAGGACAAAGTGGTTGCCAAGGCAGTGACCTCATTCAGTTCCAAAGAATGTGAAATACCTCATTTCCTTGGTGATGGAACTCTCTGAACTTGGTATCCAAGAAGCCAGACACCCAGAGGCAGTCCCAGTCCCAGTCCCAGTGGGCTCACTTGTTTGGATTTACCAAGGACAGAGTCAGTTTTCTTGGTACCTAATGATGTGAGCATGGCCAAATGCCAGGAGAGCTCTGAAGATGGACCTTTCCTGAGAAAACAGGTAGTGGCTAACCACTTTTTCCTGACATCTTCACAGAGTTGGTCAAGGAATCAAGATCTGAGAGAAGACAGGCCATTTCGGGGGAACAGAGTATGGCCCACCAGTCAGAGGACACTCCGGATAGTCACAGACGTACTTGGGGGAAGGAGGTGCCTTTGTGGGAGTGGGTGTGGGTTTGTTGTTTTGTCTCATGTTCTGAGAATAGATAGAAAAGGCGGTTTGTTTGGTTTGGAGTGGACAGTTTCTAGTAAGTCATTTGACATGGCGAGTGTTTCTCTTTCTGTGTATCCCACTGTGTCCGTTGTTGTAGACATTAGAAAAGAGAATGCATTAATGGATGTGTCCTGTCTAGTATAAATCTTCCCATAATTCATCCTGCCCAATATATGAATGGACTGCAGCTTGTCTTATCAATGTGCAACACCTGCTATCTTTCTAAGTTGTTGTTTTCTTCCTGAATTCTGGCGACTCTCCAGAATAGGCTCATGGATTTGTGTACAAAATATGTACCACCTCCAAGCTCTGTGACATGGCCATGTACTGGATAGCTGAAGAGAATGGCGAGCAGCTCAAAAAACTCAGATATCAGTGTGACCAGGAAAGTCTCAGTGCAGAAACCCTGCTTTGGGCCTTTTGCTTACTTATTGTTGTGTTGCACTGAATGTCAGGAAGGTCTTTGCCTCAGGCCACCCCTTTGTGAAGCCTGATGAAAACAGTTTTCAAATGGAAATGAATGGGCCTCACCTGTGGCTCTTTATCAGCCTCTTGGACCTGTGTGTGGCTGTGACTTAGATTCTCAGCACCTGATGGATCTTAAGAATGATCCCATGTGAGCTTCCAAAACCAAAATGGCAAAAAATATCATTCATTGTGGATGAAGTCTCTTGCCTTCCTCTGTTAGGTTCCTGCACTCCATCAAATGACAATAGGGATTCTTTGGGTCAAATGAGTTCTTCAAAGCCCTGCAGAGGTGCTTGTGTTTTCGCATGACTCTAAATCACCTAAAGAATCGATACCTAAAATCAGTAGGCCTCAAATTGGAGAAACAAAGAAGTATTAACGGCAGGCTTATTTGTTCGCTCCTGTTTCAGAGAAACGGTGTCCAGGCTACCCTGACTTTAGGCAAATGAGGGGCAAACGAGCTGATTTTGGACACTGTCTTGGGCTGCGCCCCTCATGGAAACCTCCAGCCAGAGGTTAAGATGATTGACTATATGGAATAAGATGAAGGCCATGTGGGAGTGTTTTGGTTTTAATTTTGGTCATTTGTGTTGCATTGGAAAAAATGACTGGGTCCATGTGAGCTTGAACTCTGGTGTGATTCCCCTTAGAGACTGGGTTTTGGATCTGAACTCAGAGAAGCATTGCCATGAATTTTGTTGGGATTTTAAGAGGCCACGCATGAAAGTCGCTCTTGGAAACTGAGACCTAGGCCCCGGGTGGATTTCCACAGAGGCCTGGGAATCTCAGCAAGGATATCACATGATTTTATTCTTAAAGAAATGGCAGCCATAGTTGAGAGTCAAAACACACATGGACCTCACATTGTAGACCTCAATGGGCCTGGCCTAATGTGACCTTTTGTCCACTCTTTGGGAAGCCGTGCCTGTGAGAGTTCTCCAGAGATTTCATTGAAATGAGCTTCCTCACCTTTTAATGTTTGCTGAATGAACTGAAACCCACAGTGCCTCCAACTTCATGGTTGAAAAATGGCTAGATAAATACCATGAAATTTTTGAAATTCCTATGACCAGGTGGCACTGGAGAAACATTGGATGTCCTGTTGCTGATCATGAGTATACCAGACAGTGCCTTGATTTACTGAGTTTCATTAAAATGGTGTAGAACAGAGATGCCAGAAATTTGGAGCCTGCTGAGTAGTGGGTCTAGAGCAGTGGTGGGGAGGTGTTTGCTAAAACATCCGTGGTAGGGCCATGTGGATCTACCATTGGATTCCAAATGGCTTGTAACTGACATGGTGCAGCCAACAGACCCTTATATGTACAGGCATCTTGTAATATGGAGAGTTTTCAGAGGAAAATTAAGAATCAGGTTGATATGGACAAGGGGGCAATGGGGCAAGCTGTGAGAGATAGGAGCCTAGTTGGTGCATTCTCTTGCAGACCCTGACCCACCACACGTGACAGAACTCCCTCCAGCACTGTGTCCCAGTTTAGCTCCTAGTATTTCGTGAAACAAATACCAAACTCAGAGTGCAGCAGCAAAAACACCACAAAAAGTGGAAGAGGACCAAATGGCTTCACAGTCCACACGGGGAGACACTTAGTCCCCAGTGGCCTCAGTTTACCTACAAAGAGAGGATTCAGCACTGCTTCATCTTGTTCATTGGAAAATAAGAAACCATGTCCTCCAGGTCACATAGATGCAGACCCAGCTTTGATGGTCTCACTACAGAGGAAGTCAAATCTCCTGAAAACTACATATATTTCAAGTGTGGAAGCTCAGAGGCAGTTTCTCAAAAAGTTTTTAAGCCAGGAGAGCTCCATGTTTGTGGAGTGTTTACCCTGTCCCTTAGTTTTGGAAACTCCTCTACCACCTCCAAAGTTGTGAACTCCTGAGCATTTTCCATTCCAGATATGTATTCACTGATTTTGTAACTCTTCTCCTCTAATTGTGTCTTACTTGGGGTGAAGGTAATGTCAAGGCATTGTTCTGGATGAGAGCGGGAGGATATTTGTGCAGCATATTTTTACATACACATTGGATTCATTTTCCAAATTTCCATTCGAAGTACTGAATCCCTGACACTAACCCATACCTAGTAGACTCAGACTATTCATCCTAATAAAATGGAGAAAATTAGCCCAACACATTAGAAATACAAGTACTTCAGAGGAGACATGTTGTATAGTTGGACTTGACATTTGCATTATATAAGGTAGGAGTTCTAAATCTAGCCAAATTTATTTGAAATATTCTCCATGTGTTTTTAAGCTTAACAAATATGTGAATTCTCATTTCCCTTTTCTGTAGCCTATTCACACATGTATATTTATATGCATATATAGAATCCTACCAGGTATCACACGTACATTTTTGTGAGGTGGCTGTCTTGGCAGATACAAATTGTGAGAAGAGTTCACTCCTCCTAAATGCTGTTGGAAATAAAAATTCAACCTATCGGAGAGCGTCCTAGTAGAACAACATTATACATTAACTCATGTTCAGTAAAATAAATATTTTTGCATTTGTGGATGATACATATTTACTGATGAATTTCGATTGGCATTTATATTGGTACTTTTTAATGTCTGTGAGTGTTGTGTGTGTGTGTGTGTATATACAGATATAGATACAGATATACTCTCCAAATTTTTCAAAATATGAAATATATGTGTCTAATATACACTCTCTAAATTCATTCATGTTCATGTATGTGGATTTATAATCCACTTTTCACAAGATTATAATCAGAAATATTCATCCACCTGAAATACATATTTGTTTCCTAGTACTGAAAACTAACTTCAGTGAATGGTGCATACAAATCCTAATTATTCTACAGTAACTGACCCAGTCTAACATCAATGCAAGTAGACTCCTATGGGACATGATATGTAATTTGTCATTCATTTGTATTCGACACTGGTACATTATTGTTTCTTCAGTTTTTGCACATCACAGGATATACATTTCATCCACAAGTTCACAAATTAATAAGCATTTGTTTCAACTTTCACCACTTCTTGCTTCCGAACACATGTATTGTCAGGGTTTCTTGACTGGTCCTTTCATGAGACTTCTTTCCAAACACATTATTTTGAATTTCCATAATCATTTTGAAGCAAAACTCACACACTCTTCATGATAAACCAAAACACTAATATTTCCATTACATAAATACCTGTTTGGAATGAATGATTGTATATCAATATACGATTTCCTTTAATTTTTCAGATATCAGTTCAATTCATTATTTAAAGTTCAAAAAAGTTATATTATTTATTCACAGTATGGTCTATTCATGCTTTTTCTCTATGTTCCTAGAAACAGGGTACACCTCTTTGTACCCCCGATTCTCATTTTACATCTTCAATATATTGCTCCCAGAAATGGTGAAAGAAATACTCATGTCACCTCATTATCACAGTAATATTCTGGACAAAAAATGGAAAGGTCACACTTATGATTGTACCAAAGCCTAAATGGAAAGTGAACATGGATTTCTAAAAACATCCATGTCCAGGTTGCCTAATGCTGTCAATTGTCAATCCTATTGGTGACTACATATTTGTTTTTTTCCTAATTTATATATTCAAACTCAACCCTGTTAAAAATGTCTAATTCTATCACTCACTTTATACTTTGCCTGATTTCGTAATGTTTCTATTGATATCTGCTTTTCTACATATTTTCCCCAGTTCAACATAGTGACTGACTCTTCATATGTGCTGACATTTACATTCACTCAACAACCGAAAGTCTATTGCTAAAGAACTTTTGGTCCAAATCCTATACTCACTCTTCTTCCTAAACCTACCGACTATCTTCCTAATCCTACTGAATATCCCTTTTTGACTGGATGTTCTCTTCTAAATTCAATCATCCAATGTACAAGGTCCTATGCCATTGTATATGGAATTATCTGAGGCATCTTTGCAGAACATCATTCAAAGCTAAGTATCCCAATCAAGGGCAAAACCCTTCTGGGCTTCAAATCATACCTAGATTTCTGTTTTCCTACTTATATTTCACCTCTATATTCTTGTAAATATTGCAGGTTCCCAATACCATTATTCATCACACAGAATCACTCGTAATCCAAATCAAACCTGTTTTTAACCCCAAGTATACACTGTTCCCTCAATCATTTTACAGAAGAGCAGAGACAGAGTGGTTCTTACAATACAGGAAAGTTGGGGACCTTCAACCTGATGAGAACCTCAAATGTCCATGCACAAATGGTACCTGGAGAAGTTGTAGGCAGGTATGAAGCACCTGAGAGAGCAAAAGTCATCTTCCATGGCAAACAACCTGGTCAGGATGAAGGGATGTGTCTGAATCTGCCTCTCTCTCTTCTTATTGTACAGAAGATGGACCAAACCAGGGCTGAGTGGAGAGCTGTTCCCGGGTGCCAATGGTGATATACATTCTACCTTATGAAAGTGTCACAGGAAGTTCTGGCAACCTCCATCTTATGTTACCCTTTGAAGCAACTGTTAGGACAAAGTGGTTGCCAAGGCAGTGACCTCATTCAGTTCCAAAGAATGTGACATACCTCATTTCCTTGGTGATGGAACTCTCTGAACATGGTATCCAAGAAGCCAGGCACCCAGAGGCAGTCCCAGACCCAGTCCCAGTGGGCTCACTTGTTTGGATTTACCAAGGACAGAGTCAGTTTTCTTGGTACCTAATGATGTGAGGATGGCCAAATGCCAGGAGAGCTCTGAAGAAGGACGTTTCCTGAGAAAACAGGTAGTGGCTAACCACTTTTTCCTGACATCTTCACAGAGTTGGTCAAGGAAACAAGATCTGAGAGAAGACAGGCCATTTCGGGGGAACATAGTATGGCCCACCAGTCAGAGGACACTCCGGATAGTCACAGACCTACTTGGGGGAAGGAGGTGCCTTTGTGGGTGTGGGTGTGGGTTTGTTGTTTTGTCTCATGTTCTGAGAATAGATTGGAAAGGCGGTTTGTTTGGTTTGGAGTGGACAGTTTCTAGTAAGTCATTTGACATGGCGAGTGTTTCTCTTTCTGTGTATCCCACTGTGTCCGTTGTTGTAGACATTAGAAAAGAGAATGCATTAATGGATGTGTCCTGTCTAGTATAAATCTTCCCATAATTCATCCTGCCCAATATATGAATGGACTGCAGCTTGTCTTATCAATGTGCAACACCTGCTATCTTTCTAAGTTGTTGTTTTCTTCCTGAATTCTGGCCACTCTCCAGAATAGGCTCATGGATTTGTGTCCAAAATATGTAACACGTCCAAGCTCTGTGACATGGCCATGTACTGGATAGCTGAAGAGAATGGCGAGCATCTCAGAAAACTCAGATATCAGTGTGACCAGGAAAGTCTCAGTGCAGAAACCCTGCTTTGGGCCTTTTGCTTACTTATTGTTGTGTTGCACTGAATGTCAGGAAGGTCTTTGCCTCAGGCCACACCTTTGTGAAGCCTGAAGAAAACAGTTTACAAATGGAAATGAATGCGCCTCACCTGTGGCTCTTTATCAGCCTCTTGGACCTGTGTGTGGCTGTGACTTAGATTCTCAGCACATGATGGATCTTAAGAATGATCCCATGTGAGCTTCCAAAACCAAAATGGCAAAAAATATCATTCATTGTGGATGAAGTCTCTTGCCTTCCTCTGTTAGGTTCCTGCACTCCATCAAATGACAATAGGGATTCTTTGGGTCAAATGAGTTCTTCAAAGCCCTGCAGAGGTGCTTGTGTTTTGCATGACTCTAAATCACCTAAAGAATCGATACCTAAAATCAGTAGGCCTCAAATTGGAGAAACAAAGAAGTATTAACGGCAGGCTTATTTGTTCACTCCTGGTTCACAGAAACGGTGTCCAGGCTACCCTGACTTTAGGCAAATGAGGGGCAAATGAGCTGATTTTGGACAGTGTCGTGGGCTGTGCCCCTCATGGAAACCTCCAGCCAGAGGTTAAGATGATTGACTATATGGAATAAGATGAAGGCCATGTGGGAGTGTTTTGGTTTTAATTTTGGTCATTTGTGTTGCATTGGAAAAAATGACTGGGTCCACGTGGGCTTGAACTCTGTTGTGATTCCCCTTAGAGACTGGGTTTGGGAACTGAACTCAGAGAAGCATTGCCATGAATTTTGTTGGGATTTTAAGAGGCCACGCATGAAAGTCACTCTTGGAAACTGAGACCTAGGCCCCGGGTGGATTTCCACAGAGGCCTGGGAATCTCAGCAAGGATATCACATGATTTTATTCTTAAAGAAATGGCAGCCATAGTTGAGAGTCAAAACACACATGGACCTCACATTGTAGACCTCAATGGGCCTGGCCTAATGTGACCTTTTGTCCACTCTTTGGGAAGCTGTGCCTGTGAGAGTGCTCCAGAGATTTCATTGAAATGAGCTTCCTCACCATTTAATGTTTGCTGAATGAACTGAAACCCACAGTGCCTCCAACTTCATGCTTGAAAAATGGCTAGATAAATACCATGAAATTTTTGAAATTCCTATGACCAGGTGGCACTGGAGAAATATTGGATGTCCTGTTGCTCATCATGAGTATACCAGACAGTGCCTTGATTTACTGAGTTTCATGAAAATGGTGTAGAACAGAGATGCCAGTAAGTTGGAGCCTGCTGAGTTGTGGGTCTAGAGCAGTGGTGCTGAGGTGTTTGATAAAACATCCGTGGTAGGGACATGTGGATCTACCATTGAATTCCAAATGGCTTGTAACTTACAAGGTGCAGCTAGCAGACCCTTATATGTAAAGGCATCTTTTTATATGGAGAGTTTTCAGAGGAAAATTAAGAATCAGGTTGATATGGACAAGGGGGCAATGCGGCAAGCTGTGAGAGATAAGAGCCTAGTTGGTGCATTCTCTTGCAGACCCTGACCCACCACACGTGACAGAACCTCCTCCAGCACTGTGTCCCAGTTTAGCTCCTAGTATTTCATGAAACAAAAACCAAACTCACAGTGCAGCAGCAAAAACACCACAAATTGTAGGAGGACCAAATGGCATCACAGTCCACACGGGGAGACACTTAGTCCCCAGTGGCCTCAGTTTACCTACAAAGAGAGGATTCAGCACTGCTTCATCTTGTTCATTGGAAAATAAGAAACCATGTCCTCCAGGTCACATAGATTCAGACCCAGCTTTGATGTTCTCACTACAGAGGAAGCCAAATCTCCTGAAAACAACATATATTTCAAGTGTGGAACCTCAGATTCAGTTTCTCAAAAAGTTTTTAGGCCAGCAGAGCTCCATGTTTGTGGAGTGTTTACCCTGTCCCTTAGTTTTGGAAACTCCTCTACCACCTCCAAGGTTGTGAACTCCTGAGCATTTTCCATTCCAGATATGTATTCACTGATTTTGTAACTCTTCTCCTCTAATTGTGTCTTACTTGGGGTGAAGGTAATGTCAAGGCATTGTTCTGGATGAGAGCGGGAGTATATTTGTGCAGCATATATTTACATACACATTGGATTCATTTTCCAATTTTCCATTCGAAATACTGTATCCCTGACACTAACCCATACCTAGTAGTCTCAGACTATTCATCCTAATATAATGGAGAAAATTAACCCAACACAATGGAAATACAAGCACTTCAGAGGAGACATGTTGTATAGTTGGACTTGACATATGCATTATATAAGGTAGGAGTTATAAATCTAGTCAAATTTTAATTGAAATATTCTCCATGTGTTTTTAAACTTAACAAATATGTGAATTCTTGTTTCCCTTTTCTGTAGCCTATTCACACATGTATATTTATATGCATATATAGAATCCTACCAGGTATCACACGTACATTTTTGTGAGGTGGCTGTCTTGGCAGATAAAAATTGTGAGAAGTGTTCACTCCTCCTTAATGCTGTTGGAAATGAAAATTCAACCTATAGGAGAGCGTCCTAGTAGAACAACATTATACATTAACTCATGTTCAGTAAAATAAATATTTTTGCATTTGTGGATGATATATATTTACTGATGAATTTCGATTGGCATTTATATTGGTACTTTTTAATGTCTGTGAGTGTTGTGTGTGTGTGTGTGTGTGTGTGTGTGTGTGTGTATAGATGTAGATATAGATATAGATATACTCTCCAAATTTTTCAAAATATGAAATATATGTGTCTAATATACACTCTCTAAATTCATTCATGTTCATGTATGTGGATTTATAATCCACATTTCACTAGATTATAATCAGAAATATTCATCCACCTGAAATACATATTTGTTTCCTAGTACTGAAAACTAACTTCAGTGAATGGTGCATACAAATCCTAATTATTCTACAGTAACTGACGCAGTCTAACATCAATGCAAGTAGAATCCTATGGGACATGATATGTAATTTGTCATTCATTTGTATTCGACACTGGTACATTATTATTTCTTCAGTTTTTGCACATCATAAGATATACCTTTGCCAATGCAGTGACCTCATTCAGTTCCAAAGAATGTGACATACCTCATTTCCTTGGTGATGGAACTCTCTGAACTTTGTATCCAAGGAGCTAGGCACCCAGAGGCAGTTTCAGTCCCAGTCCCAGTGGGCTCACTTGTTTGGATTTAGCAAGGATAAAGTCAGTCATTCTTGGTTCCTACTGAAGTGAGGATTACCAAATGCCTGGAGAGCTCTGAAGAGGGAACTTTCCTGAGAAAGCAGGTAGTAGCTCTCCATTTTTTCCTTACAACTTTACAGAGTTCGCCAAGGAAAACAGATCTGAGAGAGGACAGGCCATTTCAGAAGAACAGAGTATGGCCACCAGTCAGAGGACACTCTGGTTAGTCACACAGCTACTTGGGGAAGGAGGTGCCTTTTTGGGAGTGGGTGTGGGTTTGTGGTTTGTCTCATGTTCTGAAAATAGGTAGGAATGGCGGTTTGTTTGTTTTGGAGTGAACTGTTTCTGGTAAGTCGTTTGACGAGGTGAGTGTTTCCATGTCTGTGTATCCCACTGTGCCTGTGGTAGTAGACATGAGAAAAGAGAATGCAGCAATGGATGTGTCATGTCTAGTATAAAGCTTCCCAGCATTCATCCTGCCCAATTTATGAATGGAGTGTGGCTTGCCTTATGCACGGGCAACACCTAATACCTTCCTAAGTCCCTGTTTTCTTCCTGAATTCTGGCCACTCTCTAGAATAGGCTCATGGTTATGTGTCCAAGATATGTACCAAATCCAAGGTCTTTGACATGGCCATGTACTGGATACCTGAATGGAATGGCCCGCATCTCAGAAAACTCAGATATCAGTGTGACCAGGAAAGTCTCAGTGGAGATACCCTGCTTTGGGCCTTTTGCTTACCTATTGTTCTGTTGCCCTGAATATCAGAAAGGTCTATGTCTCATGCAACCCCTTTGTTAAGCCTGAAGAAAACAGTTTTCAAATGGAAATGAATGTGCATCACCTCTGGCTCTTTGCTTAATTTCATTGGAAAACGATGTGTCTGATTCAGGCCCTTTGCCCTGTTTTAGGCTGTGACTTAGATTCTCAGCACCTGATGGATGTAAAGAAAGATCCAATATGTGCATCTAAACCAAAATGGAAAAACGTTCAATCAATGTGCATGAAGTATATTGCCTTCCTTTGTTAGGTTTCTGAAATCCATCATGTCAGAATAGGGATCCTTTGGGTGAAATGAGTTCTTCAAATCTTTGCAGAGGTGCTTGGCTTTTCTCATGACTCCAATTCACAAAAAGAATCTAGACCCCACAGTCAGAGAGGCTCAAATTGGAGAAGCGAAGCAGTATTAAGGGCAGGCCTATTTGATCACTCCTGGTTCACAGGAAGGGTGTCCAAGCCACCCTGTCATTCGGCAAATGAGGGGCAAGGGAGCATATTTTGGACACTGTCTTGGGATGTGCCTCTCATGAAAACCTCCATCCAGATGTTATGATGAGTATCTTTATGGTAGAAGATGAGGGCCATGTAGGAGTGTTTTGGTTATAATTGTGGTCATTTGTGTGGCAGTTGGAAGAGATGACTGGGTCCACCTGGGCATGAATTCTGCTGTGATTCCCCTTAGAGACTGAGTTCTGGAACTGACCTCAGAGAAGTATTGACATGAATTGTGTGGGGATTTTAGGAGGCCAGGAATGAGAGTTGCCATTGGGAACCTGGGATCAAGGCCCAGAGTGGCTTTCCACAGAACACTGGGAATCACAGCCAGGATATTACATTATTTTATTCTGAAAGACTTGGCAGGCATAATTGAGATTCAAAACACACTTGGACCTCGCTTTGTAGACCTCAATGGGCCTGGCTTCATGTGCCTTTTTGGCCACTCTTTGGGTAGACTTGCCTGTGAGAGTGCTCCAGAGATTTCCCTGAAATTAGCTTCCTCACCATTTAATGGTTCCTGAATGAATTGAAACCAACATTGCCTCCAAATGCATCTGTGAAAAAATGCTAGATAATTACCATGAAATTTTAGAAATTCCGATGACCAGCTGGCACTGGAGGACCTTTGATGTCCTGTTGATGATCATGAGTATAACAGACAGGGCCTTGATTGACTGGGTTTCATGAAAATGGTGTAGAACAGAGATGCCAGTAAGTTGGGGCCTGGTAAGTAGTGGGCCTAGAGCTGTGTTATGCAAATGTGTGATAAAACATCTGTGGTGGGGCCATGTGGATCTTCCATTGGCTTCCAAATGGCTGTGACTGACATGGTGCAACCATCACACCCATATATGTAAAGGCATATTTTTATATGGAGAGGTTTCAGAGCAATGCTCAGTATCATGTTGTAATTGTCAAGGGGGCAAGCTACTTGAGATAGAACACTGGTTGGTGCATTCTCCTGGAGACCCTGCCAACCACACCTGACAGAACTCCCTTCAGCATTGTGTCCCATTTGAACTCGTTGTATTTCATGAAGCAAATACCAAACTCCCAGTGCAGCAGCAAGAAACACCACGAAAATTTGAGGATGACCATTGGTTTCACAGTCCACACGGGAAGACCCTTAGCCCTCAGTGGCCAAAGTTTACCTACAAAAAGAGAATTCATCACTGCTGCCTCATTTTTATTTGAAAATAAGTAACCATTTCCTCCAGGTCACATAGATGCAGATCCAGCTTTGATGGTTTCACTACAAATAAAGCTAAAGCTCCTGACAACAACATATATTTCAAGTGCCCAACCTCAGAGGCAGATTCTCAAAAAGTCTTTTGGCCAGCAGAGCTCCATGTTTGTGGAGTGTTTACCCTGTCTCTTACTTTTGGAAACTCCTCTACCACCTCCAAAGATGTGAAATCTGGAGCATTTTCCATTCTAGATATGTATTCACAGATTTTCTAACTCTTCTCCTCTAATTGTGTCTTACTTGGGGCGAAGGTAATGTCAAGGCATTGTTCTGGAGGAGAGTGGGAAGATTTTTCCATAGCATATATTTGCATACACATTGGATTCAGTGTCCTATTTTCAATTCAAAATACTGAATACCTGACTCTAACCCATACCCTACCAGACTCTGACTACTAATCCTAATATGATGGAGAAAAATAACCCATAAAGAATAGAAATACAAGCAGTTCAGAGTAGGCATGGTGTATAGATGGACTTGCCTTTTGCATGATACAGAGTTGGAGTTATAAATCTAGTCAATTGTTTGTTGAAATAGTTGTCCTAGTATTTTTAAGGTTAACAAATATGTGAATTCCTGTCTCCCTTTCTCTGTATTCTTATATGCACATATAGATTCCTATCTGGTACCACACGTACATTCTTGTGAGGTGGCTGACTTGGCAGATACAAATTGTTAGAAGAGATCACTCCTACTAAACCCTGTTGGAACTGAATATTCAACCTATGGGTGAGCTTGCTAGTTGAACAGCATTATACATAAATCCATGTTCAGTAAAATGAATATTTTTAGATCTGTGGATGGTATATATTTTATAATGAATTTTGATTGACATATATATTGCTACTTTTTTTGTCTGTGTGTGTGTTTTATGTATATGTATATATATGTATGTATATATATATATATATATATATATATATATATATATATATACACTCTCCAGATTTTTCAAAATATGAAATATATGTGTCTTATATTCACTCCCTAAATTCATTCATGTTCATGTATGTGGATTTATAATCAACTATTCACAACATTATTCTCAGAAATATTCATCCACCTGAAATTTGCCCAGTGCTCTCAAATGTCAATCCTATTTGTGACTACATATTTGTTTCTTCCTAAGATTATATATTTAAACTCAACCCTGTTCAAAATGTCTAATCCTATCACTCACTTTATACTCTGCCTGATTTTGTAATGTCTCTATTGATATATGCTTTCCTACATATTTTCCCCAGTTCATCATTGTGACTGACTCTTCACCTGTGCTGACATTTACATTCACTCTCTAATCGAAATCCTATTGCTAAGAAACTTTTGTTCCAAATCTTATACTCACCCTTCTTCCTAAACTTATTGACTATCTTCGTAATGCTACAGACTATCCCTTTTTGACTGGATGTTCTCTTCTACATTTAATCATCCAAGTAAATGTGGTGCGAGCTTCAGAGGAGGAGACTACCAACAGACTATCTCATGCAACATCAAACGGTTTATTGGGTGTCCAGCAGGCTGGGGTTCAGAGCTCACCTGAATAGAGCAGATAGCCCTGAGAATAGCTGAAGTAGAGCTTATATACTTTCCCTGGAGAGGGAAGGGAGGGAATTGTATTGATGGGTCAGGGCGAGTGGGCGGTTTGCATGCAACTGGGAGAGGGAGTACATTCTGCAATTTGGCAGCTGGGGATAGAACATTCTGGGAACAAGATTTGCAAACATTTTTCAAGATTTCAACAGTGTTCTGTTAAGCATACAGAAAAACAAGATGTGACAAGTACCTATTTTATTAATATTTCATTCCCCACTTCTTCTTCTGGCTAATTTTAATCATAAAAATGATCATTGGAGGGTGTCACATTCAATGTCTGCTAGTGGGGTATTACCATAAGTTTAACTCGTCCAATTTGAGCCTGGAGAAAAGACATTACACGGTTGACAAACAGGGTTTTATAGTTAGCAATAATATGAGGATTATTATTGGACCGGCCAAGGTTGATAAAAACGTAGTTAACCAGGGGGACTGTGTGAACCAAGACTCAAGCCACCCTTTTTGGGCCTCTCTCACTTGTTGATGCTCTTCAAGGTGTCTTTTAAATTTACTCATAGATTTTATTACAACTCCAGTATAGTCAGCATAAAAACAACATTCTTCCCTCAATGCAGCACAAAGGCCCCCTTCTCTAATGAAGAGGAGGTCCAACCCTCAACTGTCCTGTAAAACAACTTCAGAGAGAGAGGTTAAAGTTTCATGCAAAGCCCTGAAGGAGGTTTCTAATATCTTACTTTTGCTCTATTGCTGCTTCTAATTGGGTCATCTTTTGTGTCCCATGGACAATGCCACTGGTTCCTCTGCCCACCCGTGCAGCAACTCCTATTCCTAATAGGATGGCTAAAGTGAGGGATATATGTTCCCAGTGGAACCGGTTGTATGCCCCCCCTATTTGATCCTCAAATGAACCTGCGTCATGATAGAGCACTCTGGGAAACATCTGCACCATTACACAAATTATCACATATCTTGATCATTTCATGAAAACATAAACGATGTTTAAGTATATAGAATTATGCTGTTGTAGGCACTGACAAAGCAAGGCACCTAAGATAGCACTCAAGAGAGGGAAACAGTCCTATTTGGTTGCAACCGGATTCAGAGGGCATTGCTTCTATTGTAATCAATTAATCCCCTGAAACTCAAGTTTAGGTAGTTTCAGAAATTTGTACCCAACATATAAGGCATGGGGCTCAGAAGTTCACAGTCTTCAGAAGTTTAAAAAAGCAGTATTTGTTTCTGTTTTTCCTTCTGTTCTGGGCAAGTTAACTTTTCAAGGACACCTGGGAGGAGGAGAGCTTTTTCTTCCCTTTCTTATTTTCCCCCTGCCAGCTGTTACCATGGAGCCCGGTTGATAATTTCTTTATCTTAGAAATGTAGCCATCTCTGTGAAGCCCCAGCTGAAGGCCAGAGGACTTGTTCACATATTTTGTGAAAAACTAGTTAGAGGTTGTCTAGCTTAGAAGTACTGAGATTTTTAGCCAGTGGCCAAGTAGAACAGGGCAATACAAAAGAGAATGTTTATCTACATTAAAGTCTTTATTGGGACTCTTTGGCTGAAAGTTCAAAACTCAGCCATGGTGAAGACTTGTGAAGAAGGTCATTTAAGACTTTTCTGTGGACCTGGTACAGAGGGGGAAAGACGGGGAAGTTGGGGCTGAGAGCACCTCCGAGGATCTGAGAATGAGGGAAAAGAGAGATGTAAAAGAATAATGCGAAAGGGTATTTGGAATTTCCTAGCAGCAAACTTGAGCAGTAGATCAGGTAGAGCAGAGTGAAAGACGGGAGTGAGGATCCCAAAATCCTGTGAGGGACTTTAAATTTTAGTAACCTGTTTTCAGTGATGACAAAGCAACTTTAAAGGCCAATTATATTACATCTTGGATAAGGGTCTCAGGGCTCTCCTCAGCTCGTTTGAGCATTGGGTTAGCTGGTAAGAGGACCTGGTGGGACCCGGTGAGGGCACTGACAGGAGATGAGAGGAATGAGTCGGTGGAGCGGTACCTATGTACCTGCTACCTCAGCAAGGGGGCTATGGTCAGAGAACTGGTGGAGCTTTGGGTTTCTGATCTAGTTATTGGAGGGGAGAAATCATGTTGCTGAGATGGGAGTGACAGCAGAGGGTCTGGAGCAGAAGGCTGAGGATAATGATCTATTGGAGAAGCATAGTTCAGGATGTGAGTGAAGGAGGGAATAGGCTTCCACATAGGGGAATTTCCTTTCACTCTTTTGAGCACTTGCAGAAGTCAAAAAGGTCATGCAAAATTTGAGGATCTAGAGACGCCTCTGGGTGCCATAGTTTTTGGTTGTCTAATTGGTAATGTGGCCAATGCTGTGTACTGAATTTGATGAAGAATTGGGGTTCCATCAGGCAGCCCCTGTATGCACACATTCCCATGACATACAGAAAAAGTCGGCTTTTCCCCCACACAGCCGTTACTCTTTGTGGCTTTGATAGTCTGCCAGGCAAACTTAGTAATCTAGACTAGCCAACCTGCATCTGGCTTGCGTGTCCCTACATCCATAAGGTTTGTTTCCATTATCTATGGTACAGAAGGGATTTAATGGTATTTTAGTGGGATCCTCTTCATCAGTGATATCACAATAGGAAATACCTATAGCCAGCTAACAAATGTCTGGGTGGAGAGATGGCCACCAGGTCCCTAAGGGGGCTGTATGCGAGATAGACCATACTTCTTTTCCAGTAGGATTTGTGATCAGCCATCACTGCTTAATGGGCTGATGAGGGTTAGGACTACTTGTAGCCAAGGGGAGAGTATATAACCTTATTCACATTGCGAATACACAATTTGAAACTGTTACCAGTCTTTTTCAGTTTCCAGAAAGATTCTGTACAGGGAGCAGGCTTGAGATGAGAGGCATGGATCCTGGAAGTGATTCTGTTTACATTTACCACTGTAGGTGTTATAATGGCACCTGGTATGGTCCTTTTCAGCGGGGTACCAGGGATGACACCTGATATCATCTTACATAGATGAAATCTCTTACTTGATATGGATGTGGAATCCCCTGGTTCCCAGTTGGGTAGGCAGTGGCCAGCTGTTTTCACAGGTATTACTGAGTTCTTTCAAGATATTTAAGTCTGTCAAGCAAGGGGGTGTGGAAAGGATCTTTAGGTCTTACAGTTGGGCTTAGGTCCCCTACTGGAGGAGGGCCACCATAAAGAATTTCACACGTGGTAAGGTTACTCAAAGAAACAAAGGGATTTTTTCTTGCATGAAACATTGCATAAGGCAGGAGCATAGTCCAATCCTATGCTGGTCTCTAAGCTTAATTTCGTTAAGGTCTCTTTAATGGTTCTATTCATTCTTTTCTACTTGTCTTGAACTCTGTGGTCTATAAGCACAATTTAACTTCCAATTAATCCCCAGGTTCCTGGCTAACCCCTGACTTACCTGGGCCATGAACATCGGTCCATTGTCAGATCCTATTACCGGCTTAGCTTCCTCCAATGGTAGAGAGGCTTAGTCAGCAGCAGCGGAATCACTTAGAGTGTGTTGTGTGTTAGGGGACGAGGGCAGGGGATAAGGAGGGGGAGAAAAGTCCAGTAGAGTCAAATCTGTGACTCAGGGAGAACAGAGGGTGGAGGAGGAGGAGGTTGAGAGGGTTGAGAGATCATGGGGGAAGGAGTAGGAGCAGAGGTAGGGGAAAGGAAAGGCTTCACCCATGGAGGAGGAGATTTGCAGAGGTCCTGCCAAGTTAAGATATATGGCTGTTGATCCGGATGGCTATGTGGCGCTGGCTGAAAGACAATACCTATGACTTTTTAAATTAGTGGGAAGTAGAAATATCCTTCTAGGGGCCATACAACTCCAAAGATGGGCCATTCTGAGGCACAGAGATTCTGCCAGGTCCAGCGTTTTACTAAAAAAGAAAGATTCTGAGCCCTTAAGCGGACTTTGGTCCAGTGATCAAGGGTCAGGGACAGAGGCATTGACGTGCTCTGTTCCATAATGAAAGTTCCACAAACAGTAAAAGCAAGGACACACGACACAGATAAGACAAGACCATAAAGACAGGCAATGAACGTCCAACACTGAGACCAGGAATGAGTAGCCGGCAAAACCCAATGGTATGGCAACAACGAATCTAAAAGAAAATATCACTGAGTCGAGAAGACTATTGTTCCTTGATTTCCCGAGTTCTCTGCGGGGTCCTCCAGAGAGGTGCCCTTTGTCTCTGTGACACGTCTCTCAGCCACCGTCGGAGAGAGCCCAGGCTCTTCATCGCCAGCAATTTTGCCAAGCCCTAACAAGAAACCTGAAACCGGAAAGAGGCGCCTTACTTGCTCCAAGAGGAGCCCGTTGGGGTCTCTCCTCCGCCACTGCTAGAACTCGGTGGAACCTCAATATGTAAAGGTCAGGCGAGTGTCAGAGGAAGATACTATCAAGAGACTGTCTCATGCAACAGCAAAGGGTTTATTTGTGGTCCAGCATGCTGGAGCTCAGAGCTAAATTAAATAGAGCAGAGACCTCTGAGAACAGCTTAAGCAGAGCTTATATACTTTCCTTGGAGAGGGAAGAGAGGGAAGTTTAGTGATGGGTAAGGGCGAGTGGGCGGTTTGCATGACACCGAGTGAGGGAGTACATTCTGCAGTTCGGCTGTTGGGAACAGTACATTCTAGAACAAGATTAGCAAACATTTCTCAAGATTTCAAAAGTGTTTTGTTAAGCATACAGAAAAACAGGAAGTGACAAGTACCTATTTTATTAATTTTATTAACCTTTCACTACCGACTATGCCTTTTTGACTTGATGTTCCTTCTACATTAATTCATGCAACGTACAAGGTGCTATGCCATTGTATATTGATTTATCTGAGACAACTCTGCAGAACGTAATTCAACACCACGTATCCCTATCAAGGGCCCAATGCCCTTCTGGGCTTCAAATCAGACTTAGATTTCTTTTTTCATACATATATTTCACCTATATATTCTTCTACACATAGCAAGTTCTCAATACGATCATTCATCCAGCAAAATGATTTCTAACCCAAATCGATCATGTTTTTAACCATAACCGGACACTGTTCCCTCAATCTAACTTTACAGAAGAGCAGGGAAGGAGTTGATATTACAATACAGAAATGTAGAAAAACTTCCACCTGCTGAGAACCTCAAAGGTCCATGCAGAAATGATCCCTGGAGAAGATGTACGAAGCAATAAAGGACCTGAGAGACCAAAAGTCATCTTCCATGGCAAACAACCCGGTCAGGATAAAAGGTTGTGTCTGAATCAGATTTTTTTTAATGTAGAGATCATGGACCAAACCAGGCCTGTGTGGAGATCTATTCCTGGGTGCCTTTGGATGATATACCATTCTAACTTGTGAAAATGTCACAGGTAGTAGGGGCAGCCTCAATCTCTTGGGACCCTTGGAAGCAACAGTTAGGACAAAGTGGCTGCCAAGACAGTGCCCTCATTCAGTTCAGGAAGGAAGTGACCTCACCTCACTTTCTTGGTGATGGAACTCTCTGAACGTGGGATCCAGGAAGCCAGGCACACAGAGCCAATCCAAGTCCCAGTCCCAGTGGTCTTACTTGTTTGGATTTACCAAGGACAGGGTCAGTATTTTTTGGTACCTACAGATGTGACGAAGGCCAAATGCCAGGAAAGCTCGGATGCAGGGTTTTTCATGAGAAAGCAGGTAGTTGCTCACCGTTGGCTCCTAAGAAGTTCACAGAGTTGGCCAAGGAGACAAGATCTGAGACAGGAAAGGCCATTTTGGGGGAACATATTATGGCCCACAAGTCAGAGGACACTCTGGATATTCACAGACCTACTTAGGGGAAGGAGGTGCCTTTGTGGGTGTGGTTGTGGGTTTGTGGTTTTGTCTCATTTTCTGAGAATAGGTAGGACAGTCGGTTTGTTTCATTTGAAGTGGACTGTTTCTAGTAAGTCTTTTCACAGGGCGAGTGTTTCTATGTCTGTGTATTCCACTGTTTCCGTGGTTGTAGACATTAGAAAAGAGAATTCATCAATGGATATGTCGTGTCTAGTAGAAAGCTTCTCAGCATTCATATTGCCCCGTTTTTGAATGGACTGTAGCTTGCCTTATCGATGAGCAACACCTGCTACCTTCCTAAGTTTCTATTTTCGTCCTGAATTCCGGCCAATCTCAAGAATAGGCCCATGGTTTTGTGTCCAAGATATGTACCACCTCCAAGCTCTGTGACATGGCCATGTACTGGATAGCTGTAGGTGATGGCGAGCATCTCAGAAAACTCAGATATCAGTGTGACCAGGAAAGTCTCAGAGGAGAAATCCTGCTTTGGGCCTTTTGCTTACCTATTGTTCTGTTGCCCTGAATGTCAGGAAGGTCTTTGCCTCAGGCCACCCCTTTGTGAAGCCTGAAGAAAACAGTTTTCAAATGGAAATGAATGGGCATACCTGTGGCACTTTCCTTAATTGCTTTGGAAAGGGATGTGTCTGAATCAGGCCCTTGGCCCTGTGTGTGGCTGTGGCTTATATTCTCAGCACCTGATGGATCTAAAGAAAGTTACCATGTGTGCATCCAAAAGAAAATTCGCCAAAAGAACAATTATTGGGATGAAGTCTCTCGACTTCCTCTGTAAGGTTCCTGACCTCCATCAAGTGAGAATGGGATCCTTTGGGTCAAAAGAGTTCTACAAAACCTGCAGAGGCTAGCCCATTGTGCTTGGGTTTTCTCATGACTAAAATTCACATAAAGAATCTAAACCCCACAGACAGTAGTCCTCAAATTGGAGCAGTATTAATGGCAGGCCTATTTGATCACTTTTGGTTCACAGGATGGGTGTCCAGGCCACCTTGACTTTAGGCAAATGAGGGGCAAAGGAGCTTATTTGGGACACTGTCTTGGTCTGCGCCCCTCATGGAAACCTCCAGCCAGATTATGATGAGTGTCTATATGAAAGAAGATGAGGGCCATATGGGAGGGTTCTTGTTTTAATTGTGGTAATTTGTGTGGTAGTTGGAAGAGATGACTGGGTCCACCAGGGCTTGAACTCTGGTGTGATTCCCCTTAGAGACTGAGTTCTGGAACTGACCTCAGAGAAGTATTGCCATGAATAGTGTTGGGATTTTAGGAGACCACGCATGAGAATCGGTTTTGGAAACTGAGATCTAGGCCCAGGATGGCTTTCCACAGAGCTCAGGGATTCTGAGCCAGGATATCACATGATTTAATTCTTAAAGACTTGGTAGCCATAGTTGAGAGTCGAAACACACATGGACCTCACATTGTATACCTCAATGGGCCTGGATTCATGTGTCCTTTTGGCCACTCTTCGGGAAGGCTTGCCTGTGAGTGTTCTCCAGAGCTTTCATTGAAATGAGCTTCCTCACCATTTAATGGTTCCTGAATTAAATGAAACACACAGTGCCTCCAACTTCATCCTTGAAAAATGACTAGATTAATACCATGAAATTTTTGAAATCCCCATGACCAGGTGGCACTGGATAACCTTTAGATATCCTGCTGCTGATCATGAGTATAACAAACAGTGCCTTGATTGACTGAGTTTCGTGAAAATGGTGTAGAACAGAAATGCCAGTAAGTTGGAGCCTGCTGGGTAGTGGGTGTAGAGCAGTGGACTGTAGGTGTGTAAATAAATATTTTTGGTAGGACCACCTGGATCTTCCATTGGCTTCCAAAACTTGCGACTGACATGGTGCAGGCAGCAGACCTTTATATGTAAAGGCATCTTGTTATATGTAGAGGTTTCAGGGAAATGTTCAGAATCAGGTTGCTATAGTCAAGGGGAAAGCTATGTGGGATAGAAGCCTGGTTCGTACATTCTCTTTCCGACCCTGACCAACCACACATGACAGAACTCCCTCCAGCATTGTGTCCCAGTTGAACATATTGTATTTCATGAAGCAAATACCAAATTCCCAGTGCAGCAGTAAGAAACACCCTGAAAAGTGGAGGATGACCAAATGGCTTCACAGACCACACGGGAAGACACTTAGCTCCCAGTGGCAACAGTTTACCTACAAAGGGAGAATTCAGACCTGCTGCCTCATGTTCATTACAAAATAAACAACCATGTCCTCCAGGTTACATAGATGCAGACCCAGATTTTTGGTGTCACTATAAACGAAGCTAAATCTCCTGACAATTACATATATTTCTTTTTCTTTTTTTAATTAATTTTCATTGTAGGTTGTTCAAAACATTACATACTTCTTGATATATCATATTTCACACTTTGATTCAAGTGGGATATGAGCTCCCATTTTTATTCCATATACAGATTGCAGAATCACATCAGTTGCAGAACCATTGATTTACATATTGCCATACATATATTTCTTGTGCCTAACCTCAGAGGAAGTTTCTCAATAAGTCTTTAGGTCAGCACAGCTCCATGTTTCTGGAGTGTTTACCCTCTCCCATACTTTTGTAAACTCTTTTACCACCTCCAGTGTTGTGAACTCCTGAGCATTTTTTATTCCACATATGTATTCACAGGTTTTCTAACTCCTCTCCTCTAATTGTGTCTTACTTTTAGCGATGGTTATGTCAAGGCATTGTTCTGGATAAGAGAGGGATGATTTTTGTGTATCACATGTTTGCATACACATTAGATTCATTTTCCTATTTTCCATTTGAAATACTGAATCCTTGACACTAACCCATACCCTACTAGACTCTGACTACTAATCCTAATATCATGGAGAAAAAAAAACCTAACTGAATAGAAGTACAGTCCTTTCATAGGAAGCATGGTGTATATTTGTATTTGTCTTCCTCTTTATCAAGAGTATGTGTTTTAAATTTAGTAAACTTTTCATTTTAATATTTCTCCATGATTTTTTAAAGTTATCACATATGTAAATTCCTGTCTCCCTTTCTCTGTATCCTATTCAGCACATGTAATTTTTTTATGCATATACAATATCCTACCTGGTATCACACGTACATTCTTGAAAGATCACTGGCTTTGGAATATAAAAATTGTGAGAAGAGATGACTTTCCCTAAATAATGATGGAACTGAAAATTCCACCTATGGGTGAGCTTCCTAGTGAAAAACACTATACATAAATCCATGTTCAGTAAAATGAATATTTTTGGATTTGTGAATGAATTATATTTCATGATGAATATCGATTGGCATATATATTGCTAAATATTAATGTGTGTGTGTGTGCGTGTGTGTGTGTGTGTGTGTGTGTGCGTGTGTGTGTGTGTGTATATTCTCCAGATTTTAAAAAAATATGAAAAATATGTGTCTTATTATACACTCCCTAAATTCATTCATATTCATTTATGTTCATTTAAATTCAAATTTTCACAAGATTATTCTCAGTAATATTCATACACCTGAAATATATTTTGGTTTCCTACTACTGAAAACTAAGTTCAGTGGATGGTGCTTAAAAATCCTAATATTTCTACAGTAACTGACCCAGTTTAACATTAATGCAAGTAGATTGCTATGGGACATGATGTGTAATTTGAAGTTCATTTTTACTCAACACTGGTACATTACTATTTCTTCAGTTTATGGACATCATAGGATGTATTTTTTCATCCACAACTTCACAAATTTTTTTGGCATTTGGTTCACTTTCAATTACTTACTACTTCAGAACACATGTATTCCTCCATGTTTCTTTACTGGTCTTTTCACTAGACTTCTTTCTAAACACATTATTTTCGATTCCATAATCATTTTTGAAGCAAAACTCACTCTTCACGATAAACCGTAACCCTAATAATACCATTGCATATATAACTCGTTGGAATGATGGTATATATATCAATATAAGATTTCCAATATATTTTCAGATGCAAACTCAAACCATTATTTAATGTTGGATCCAGTTACATACTTTATTCACAATATGGTCTATTCATGCATCATCTCAATAATCATCAACACAAGGTACACCTATTTTTATCCCCAGTACTAATTTATAAGTTTCCAGAATATTACTCCCCTTTATAGTGTAAGAAATACTCATGTCACCTGATCTACATATACATTTTACCACAGTAGTATTCTGTACACAAAATGCAAAGGTCACACATATGATTGTACCAAAGCCTAAATGGGAAGTGACCATGGATTACTAAAAGCATCTATGTCCAGGGTGCCTACTGCTCTCAAATGTCAATCCTATTGGTTACTACATATTTGTTTCTTCCTAAGATTATATATTTAACCTCAAGCCTTTTGAAAATATCTAATCCTATCACTCACTTTATACGTTTCCTGATTTCCTAATGCCCCTATTGATATCTGCTTTCCTACATATTTTTCCCAGTTCATCATTGTGACTGTCTCTTCACATGTGCTGACATTTACATTCACCCTCTAACTGAAAACCAATTGCTAAAGAACTTTTGGTCCAACTCCGAGACTCACTCTTCTTCCTAAACCTACTTACTATCTTCCTAATCCTACAGACTATCCCTTTTGACTGGATGTTCTCATCTACTTTCAATCATCCGAGGTATAGGGTCCTATGCCATTGTATATCGATTTATCTGAGACCTCGGTGCAGAACATGATTCAATCTAAGTATACCAATCAAGGGCCCAATGCCTTTCTGGGCTTCAAATCTTTCCTAGATCTCTGTTCTCATACATATATTTCACATTTATATTGTTATAAATATCACAGGTTCCCAATACCATAATTCATCCAGCAGAATGACTCCTAACCCAAATCGAACATGCTATTAACACTAACCATACACTGTTCCCTCAATCTCACTTTACAGAAGAGCAGGGACAGAGTTGGTCTTAAAATCCAGGAAGGTAGGGTATCATCCCCCAGCTGAGAACCTCAAAAGTCCCTGCAGAAATAATCCCTGGAGAAGGTGTAGGCAGGTATGAAGGATTTGAGAGAGCAAAAGTCATCTTCCATGCAAACAACCTGGTCAGGTTGAAGGGATGTGTCTGAATTAGCCTCTCTCTTCCTAATGTAGAGAAGATGGACCAAACCATGGCTGTGTGGAGAGCTGTTCCCCAGTGCCTATGGTTGATATACCATTCTAACTTATGAATGAGTCACAGCAAGTAGAGGCAGACTCCATCTTTTGAGAACCTCGGAAGCAACTGTTAAAACAAAGTGGTTTCCAAGGCAGTGACTTCATTCAGTTCTTGAAGGAAGTGACCTCACCTTACATTATTGGTGATGAAAGTCTGTGATCTTGGGATCCAGGAAACCAGGCACACAGAGTCAAACCCACTCCATGTCCCAGTGGGCTCACTTGTTTGGATTTAACAAGACAGAGTCACTCTTTCTTGGTACCTACTGATGTGAGGACAGTCAATTGCCTGGAAACTATGAAGACTGGCCTTTCCAGAGAAAGCAGGTAGTTTCTCACCACGGGCTCCTGACAACTTCACAGAGTTGGCTAAAGAGACCAGATTGAAGACAGGACACGCCATTTTTGGGGAACATAGTATGGCCCACAAGTCAGAGGACACTCCGGATAGACACAGACCTACTTTGGGGAAAGAGGTACCATTTTCGGTGTGAGTGTGCGTTTGTGGTTTTGTCTCATGTTCTGAGAATAGTTAGGAAAGCTGGTTTGTTTATTTTGGAGTGAACTGTTTCTAGTAAGTCCTTTGACAAGGTGAGTGTTTCTGTGTCTATATATCATACTGTGTCCGTGATTGTAGACAGTAGAAAAGAGAATGCATCAATGGATGTGCCCTGTCTACGAGAAAGCTTCAAAGCATTCATCCTGTGCAATTTATGAATGGACTGCAGCTTGCCGTATGGATGGGCAATTCCTGCCATCTTTCTAAATTCCTGTTTTCTTCCTGAATTCTGGACACTCTCCAGAATACGCTCATGATTTTGTGTCCAAGATATGTACCACCTACATCTCTGTGACATGGCCATGTACTGGATAGCTGATGGGAATGGTGAGTATCTCAGAAAACTCAGATATCAGTATGCCCAAGAAAGTCTCAGTGGAGAAACCCTGCTTTGGGCCTTTTGCTTACCTATTCTGTTGCCCTGAATGTCAGGAAGGTCTTTGCCTTAGGCCACACTTTGTGAAGCCTGAAGAAAATAGTTTTCAAATGGAATTGAATGATCATTACCTGTGCCTCTTCGGTTAATTGCTTTGGAAATGGATGTGTCTGAATCAGCCTCTTGGCCCTATGTGAGGCTGTGGCTTAGATTCACAGTACATGATGGGTCTAAAGAAAAATCCCATGTGTGCATCCAAAACCAAAATGGACAAAAGAACTGTCATGGTGGATAGAGTCTCTCGCCTTCGTCTGTAAGGTTCCTGACCTCCATTAAGTGAGAATAGGGATCATTTGGGTCAAGTGAATTCTTTAAAGCCCTGCAGAGGCTATCCCATAGGTTCGTGGGTTTTCTCATGACTCCAATTCACATCTATGTTTACTGAAGAGCAGGGACAGTGTTGGTCTTACAATACAGGAATGCAGTGGATCTTCCATCTGTTGAGAACCTCAAAGCTCCATGCAGAAATGATCTCTGGAGAAGATGTAGGCAGCTATGTAAGACCTGAGAGAGCAAAAATCATCTTCCATGGCAAACAACCTGGTCAGGATTAAGGGTTGCGTCAGAATGAGCCTATCTCTTCTTAATGTAGAGAAGATGTACCAAACCCGGCCTGTGTGGAGAGCTGTTCCCTTTTGCTACGGGTGATATACCATTTTAACTTGTGAAAGTGTCACAGGAAGTAGGGGCAGCCCTCATCTCATGGGACCGTTGGGAGCAATTGTTATGACAAAGTGGTTGCCAAGGCAGTGATCTCATTCAGTTCCTGAAGGAAGTGATCTCATCTCACTTCCTTGGTGATGGAACTCTCTGAACTTGGTATACAGAAAGCCAGGCACCCAGAGCCAGTCCCAGTCCTAGTCCCAGTGGTCTCACTTTTTTGGATTTACAAAGGACAGAGTCAGTATTTCTTGATACCTACTGATGTGAGGATGGCCAAATGCCAGGAAAGCTCGGAAGAGGGGCTCTTCCTGAGAAAGCAGATAGTGGCTCACTCCTGGCTTCTAACAACTTCACATTGTTGGCCAAGAAGATCAGATCTGAGACAGGTCAGGCCATTTCGGAGCATCATAGTATGGCCCATCAGTCAGAGCACACTCCGGAGAGTCACAGACCTATTTGGGGGAAGGAGGTGCCATTGCGGGTGTGGGTTTGTGGTTTTGTCTCATGTTCTGAGAATAGGTAGAAAAGGCAGTTTGTTTGGTTTGGAGTGAACTGTTTCTAGTAAGTCGTTTGACAATGCAAGTGTTTCTATGTCTGTGTATCCCACTGTGTCCGTGCTTGTAGACATTAGAAAAGAGAATGCATCAATGGATGTGTCCTGTCTCATAGAAAGCTTCCCAGCATTCATCCAGCACAATTTATGAATTGACTGTGGCTTGCCTTATTGATGGGCGATACCTGCTACCTTCCTAAGTTGCTGTTTTCTTCCTGAATTATGGCCAATCTCCAGAATAGGCTCATGGTTTTGTGTCCAAGATATGTACTACCTCCAAGCTCTGTGACATGGCCATGTACTGGATAGATGAATGGAATGTCGAGCATCTCAGAAAACTCAGATATCAGTGTGACCAGTAAAGTCTCAGTGGAGAATCCCTGCTTTGGGCCATTTGCTTACCTATTGTTCTGTTGCCCTGAGAGTCAGGAAGGTCTTTGTCTCAGGCCAACCCTTTGTGAATCCTGAAGGAAAGATTTTTCAAATGGAAATGAATATGCTTTACCTTTGGCTCTTTCCTTAATTGATTTGGAAAGAGATGTGTGTGAATCAGCCTCTTGGCCCAGTGTGATTCTTTGACTTAGATTCTCAGCACCTGATGGATCTAAAGAAAGATCCCATGGGTGCATAAAATCCAAAATGGCAAAAAGAGCAGTCATTGTTGATGAAGTATTTTGCCTTCCTCTGTAAGGTTCCTGAATTCCATCAAGTGAGAATAGGGATCTTTTGGGTCAAATGAGTTCTTCAAATCTATTCAGAGGCTATCCAATAGGTGCTTGAGTTTTCTCATCTTTCCAATTCACATAAAGAATCTGTACCCGACACTCAGTAGGACTCAAATTGGAGAAGCAGAGCAGTATTAAGGGCAGGCCTATTTGATCACTCCTGGTACACAGGAAGGGTGTACAGGCCACTGGGAATTTAGGCAAATGAGGGGCAACAGAGCTTATTTTGGACACTGTCTTGGGCTACGCTAATGCTATCAAATGTCAATCCTATTGTTGACTTCATATTTGTTTTATCCTAAGCTCACATATTCATCCTCAACCCTGTTGAAAATATCTAATCCCATCACTCACTTTATTCTTTTCCTGATTTCCTAATGTCTCTATTGATATCTGCTTTCCTACATATTTTGCCCTGTGCATCATTGTGACTGACTCTTCACTTGTGTTGACATTTACATTGACTCTCTAACCAAAACCCTATTGCTAAAGAACTTTTGTTCCAAATCCTATACTCACTTTTCTTCCTAAACTTACCGACTATCTTTCTAATCCAACTGACTATAACTTTTTGAATGGATGTTCTCTTCTACATTCAATGATCCAAGTACAGTTCAGGTTTCTATTCAACCGGGTGAGGGAGTAGATTCTGCAGTTTGGCAATTGGGGACAGCACATTCTGGCAACAAGATTAGCAAAGAGTTCTCAAGATTTCAACAGTGTTTTGTTAAGCGTACAGAAAAACAGGAAGTGACAAGTACATATTTTATTAACCTTTCATTCCCCACTTCTTTTTCTGGCTACTTTTAATCATAAAAGTGATCATTGTGGGGTGTCACATTCTATGTCTGCTAGTGGGGTATTACCATAATTTTAATTTGTCCAATTTGAGCTTGGAGAAAAGAAATTACATGATTGAGGAAACAGGGTTTTATAGTTAGTAATACTATGAGGATTATTATTGGACCAGCCAGGGTTGATAAAAACGTAATTAACCAGGGGGACTGTGTAAAAAAAGACTCAAACTACCGTTTTTGTGCCTCTCTCTCTCGTTGTTGCTCTTCAAGGCATCTTTTTAATTTACTCATAGATTTTTTTACAACTCCAGTATTGTCGACATAAAAACAACATTCTTCCCTCAATGAAGCACAAAGGCCCCCTTCTGTCATGAAAAGGAGGTCCAACCCTCGCCTTTTCTGTAAAACAACTTCAGAGAGAGAGGTTAAAGATTCCTGCAAAGCTGTGATGGAGGTTTCTAAAATCTTTAAGTTTTGATCTATTGCTTCTTCTAATTGGGTCACTTGTTGTGTCCCATGGACCAGAGCAGTGGTTCTTGTGCCCAACCCTGCAGCAACTCCTATTCGTAATAGAATGGCTAAGGTGAGGGACATATGTTCCCAGCGGAACCGGGTTGTATGTCCCCCTCTTTGATCTTCAGATGAACCTGCGTCATGATAGAGCACTCTGGGAAACATCTGCACCATTTCACAATTAATCACATCTGTTGACCATTTCATGAAAACATAAACAATGTTTAAGTATATAGAATTATACTGTTGTAGGGACGGACAAGGCAAGGCACCTAAGATAGCACCAAAGACACGGAAACAGTCTTTTTTGGTTTCAACCAGATTCAGAGGGCATTGCTTCTGTTGTAATCAATTAATCCCCTGAAACCCAAGTTACGTAGTTTCAGAATTTTGTACCCAACACGTAAGGGAAGGGGCTCAGAAGTTCACAGTCTGCAGAAGTTCACAAAAAGCAGTTTTTGTTTCTCTTTTTTCCTCAGTTTGGGCAAGTTAACTTTTCAAGGACACCTGGGTGTGGGTGTCTTCCCTTTCTTTTTTTTCCCTTCCAGCTGTTTCCATACAGCCCAGTTTGTAACTTCTTTATCTTAGAAATGTAGCCATCTCTGTGAAGCCCCAGCTCAAGGCCAGAGGCCTTTTTTTCAAATATTTTGTGAAAAACTAGTAAGGGTGTGTCTAGATCAGGAGTGCTTAATTTTTTAGCCAGTTGCCAAGGAGACCAGGGCAACACAAAAATAGGAAGTTTATCTACAGTGAACTCTTTTATAGGGACTCTTTTGCTGAAAGTCCTAAATCAGCCATGGTGAAGACTTCTGGAGAAGGTCAGTTAAGACTTTTCTGTGGGCCTGGTACAGAGGGAGACAATTTGGAAGGCAGAAATAAGAGCAGCTCTGTGGATCTGAGAATGAGGAAGGAGAGATGTAAAAGAATATTGGGAGAGGGCTTTGGGATCTTAATAGCAACAAAAACTTGAGCAGTAGAACAGATAGAACAGAGGGGAAGACGGGAGTGAGATTCCAAAAAGCCTGTGAGGGACTTTAAATTCTTAGTAACCTGTTTTTAGTGATGACAAAGCAACATTAAAGGCCATTTTCATTACATCTTGTATTAGGGTCTGAGGATTCTTCTCAGCGGGTTTGAGCTTTGCATTAGGTGGTAAGAGGACTGGGTGGGACCCGGTGCGGGCACTGACAGGAGAGGAGAGGAGTGAGTGAATGGAGTGGTACCTCAGTACCTGCAACCTCAGCAAGGGAGCAATGGTCTGAGAACCAGTCGAGATTTGGGTTTTTGATCTAGATATTGGAGGGGAGAAATCAAGTTGCTGAGGTGGGAGTGACAGCAGAGAGTCTAGAGCACAAGGCTGAGGGTGAGCATCTATTGGAGAAGCATAGTTCAGGATGTGAGCAAAGGAGAGAGAAGGCCTCCACATAGCGGAATCTCCTTTCACCCTTTTGAGCACTTGCAGAACTTAAAAAGGTCACACAGAATTTGAGGATCTAGAAACCCCTCTGGGGGCCATCGGTTTTGGTTATCTAATTCATAATATGGCCAATGCTGTGTACAGAATTTGATGAGGAGTTTGGGTTCCATCTGACAGTCCCTGTATGCTCACATCCCCATGACTTACAATAGAAGTCTGCTCTCCCCCCCCACATCCGTGACTGTTTGTGGCTTTGATAGTCTGCCGGGCAAACATAGTAATCTAGGCTAGCCAACCTGCATCTGGCTCACGTGTCCCTACATCTATAATGTTTGTTTCCATTATCTATGGTACGGAAGGGATTTAATGGAATTTTAGTGGGATCCTGTTAATCAGGGATATCCCAATAGGAAAGACCTATAGCCAGCTGACAAATGACTGGGTGGAGAGATGGCCACCAGGTTCGTAAGGGGGCTGTATTCGAGATAGGCCATACTTCGTGTCCAGTAGGATTTGTGATCAGCCATCGCAGCTTAAGGGGCTGATGAGGGTTAAGACTACTGGTCGTCAAGGGGAGAATAAATATCTTCCAGGATCTTCTTTACAACCATTTGCGATGTTTCTTTTTTCTTCTTTTTTATTTCTTTTTTTTGTGTGTGTGGGGAAGGCTTCAATACATCCTGAAAATGTATGTTCAAAGACTAGGAGTTATTTAAGTCCATACCTTACTGGCTTAATTTCAGTAAAGTCCACTTCCCAGAATTGTCCTCATCTGGTTCCTCATAGGTGCTTTCCTGCAGGAAGCTTGGAAGTGTAAGCTTTAACCAATTAATGGACCTGACAGGCTTTTGTTACCCATTCAGTTATTTCCTTTTGCTGTGAGTAGGTTAGTGGAAAACAGTGTTCTTGATCCTTCACGAATGAATGCAGTTTCTTTGAACAAAGGTGAGTGAGTTGATGAACATTTGCTACTGACATAGTTAGAGCCATGATTATAGGAGTAGTTACTGAAGGATTAAAAAATTCCACTTGGGGGCCTTCAGGGTTAAAAGTTATTTTGGCCCAGAGCTTGGTGAGCAGAACTCTGCCCATCAATGGGGCCAGGCATTCTGGGATTACTAGGAAGGAGTGATGGATTTTTCCTTTTCCCTGGTCCATGGTCCTCTTAGTTGTCAAAGCCCGATATTTACTTCTGTTAGACTCTTGAATTAGAGACCTTTTATTCGGTAGAGGGCCCAATGGGCCTTATGGGCTGAGTATATTTCCCCTGTATCTACTTCAAAGTTTATTGTGTTCCCCTCCATTTCAAAAGTTACCTTGTGGTCAGGGAGAGGATCTGAGCCCGGACTTTCTTAGTATTCCTCCAGAGTCAGAATATCTGGCTGGCATGGCTGTCTCTTTCTAGGGCACTCTTTGGCCCAGTGTCCTTTTTCTTTAGAGTAGGCACATTGATCTGAGGCCAGGGGTGGCCTCTAGTGTGTGCCCAGGTATCCCTTCCTGTCTCTCTGTTTCTTAGTTTCTGGCCTATTTGTTGTTGTGACCAGGACCTTAGTCAATGCCTTAGTCTGTCTTTTGTTTCTTTTATCCTCACTCAGCTCCCTTCTCTTCCTCAGTTTCTCTCTTAAAGTATACCTTCTCGGGTTCTCTGACTAAATCCCTCAAAGTCATATCTTGTAATCCATCTAAGCATTGTAACTTTCTTTTAATATCCAGGGCAGCTTTCCCAATAAAGGCCATTGTGACAGATGCCTTTTGGTCCTCTGCCTGTGGATCGAAAGGAGTATGTCTCTTATATGCCTACATAATTATCTCTAGGAACATACAGGGAGATTCATCAGGCCCTTAAATAATCTCTCTTACCTTGGCCAAATTAGTTGGTCACCTAGCGGCCACTAAGATACCCACTATTAGAGCCCGGCGATAAGTGGACAGATGCTCCCTACCTTCAAAGGTGTTGGGGTCTCAGTTGGTCGTTTCAAGAGAAAGCCGGCTTTGAATATGTTGGGAAGTTGTGTCGGTCACGCATTTGGTCCGAGGATACTTTTTTCTAGCCTCCAGGAGGATTCTCTTTTGTTCCTCTGTCATGAAGAGAGTGCCTAGGAGTTGTTGGCAGTCATCCCAAGTAGGTTGGTGTGAAAACATCAATGACTTCACCAGACCTGAGAGCCAGGTTGGGTCCTCGGTAAAAGGGGGATTGTTATTTTTCCATTTATATACGTCTGAAGAGGAGAAGGCCAATACTGGTAGGCTTCCATTTTTTTCCCCATGGCCATCGTCAATCATTGGCCCTTAGGGATGGAGGGAAGCAACACGGGAGTTCCAGGGTTTTCAATCATTTGCCACCAGCGAGTTCCTTTAGCAAGTCCAGCTTCCTCCAGGGGAGGAGGGGCTGTGTGTGATGCAGGGGAGTTATCATATGCGCCTGCAAGGTAGGTGGACCTGCAACCACCGACAGACCAGGCCTATGGCCCGCCAGCATGGTAGACACATCGTCCCGGTTGGGGGAGGGGCGGAGCAGCCACAGGCACCTGCAAGGTAGACAGACCTGCAAGGGACAGACAAAACAGACCCAGTGGCCCGCGGATGGTCAAAGCTGCCGCCCACGCCTGCAAAGTAGCCCGACTTGCGACCCACTGGCAGAACAGGCCCAGTGCCTGCAGAGGGGCAGAGTTGCTGCTCGCACCTTCAAGGTAGGCGGACCAGCTACCGACTTACAGAACAGGCCCAGCAGCCTGCTGGTGTGGTAGGCACATTGTCCCAATTGTAGGAGGGGCAGAGCCACCACCCGTGCCTGCGAGGGAGATTTTGAAACTATACAAGAGCAATATAAATATATAGGGGAAAAATTCAATAACACAACAGTTTCACCAAGCAGAAAGGAATATGAACAGTATGAAAAGACAAGGAAAGAAAGGACCATAAGCAATGCAGGTAAAGTCAACGTTAGAAGAGGTAATATCTGCAGAAGATGGAATGTCAGATAAAGAACTCAGGATATACATGCTTCAGATGATCTGGAGTCTCAAGGAAGACATTAGAGAGCAAAACCAGACAATGAAAGATCACCTTGATAATGAATTACATAAAAAAAATCCAAGAAGCATAAGATCAACTATACAGGGAGATAAAGATTATAAAATCAAACAAACAGAAATCCTAGGAATTCAGGAATCAATAAACCAACTTAAAAACTCAATTGAGAATACTACCAGCAGAGTAGAACACTTAGAAGATAGAACATCAGACAATGAAGACAAATTATTTCAACTTGAAAAGAACACAGACAGCTCAGCAAGACTTTTAAGAAACCATGAGCAGAACATCCAAGAAATATGGGATAACATAAAAAGACCAAACTTAAGAGTCATTGGGATACAGGAAGGTATAGAGGTCCAAACAAAAGGAATGAGCAATATATTCAATGAAATAAAGGAGAAAACTTCCCAGACTTGTAGAATGAGACAGAATCGCAAATCCTAGAAGCTTACAGGATGCCAAATGTGCAAAATCATAAGAGATCCACACCTAGACATATTATAATGAAGATGCCCAACATACAGAAAAAGGAGAGAATTTTAAAAGCTACAAGATAAAGGAAGCAGATTACATTTAGTGGTAAACCAATCAGGATAACAGCTGATCTTTCAACACAGATTCTGAAAGCTAGAAGATCCTGCAATAACATTTTTCAAACACTGAAAGAAAATGGGTTCCATCCAAGAATTGTGTAACCAGCGAAATTAAGCTTCAGGATAGAAGATGAAATTAAAACTTTCCACGATAAACAAAAGTTAAAAGAATTTGCAGCTAGAAAATGATTTCTTAAAAACATCCTTGGCAAAACATCACAGGAAGGGGAAATGGAAAATAACAATGAAAACCAACAGTGGGAGGTAGAGGAGTAAAGAGGCGGAAATAATCAAGGAGGAAAACAAACCATGCTTAGTAACATAAATATACAAATATGGCTGGAAGAACAACCCATATCTCAATAATAACCCTAAATGTTAATGGCTTAAACTCACCAATTAAGAGACACAGGCTAGTAGAATGGATCATAAAACAAGACCCAACAATATGCTGCCTACTGGAGACACATTTGTTAGGAAAAGATATACATAGACTGAAGGTGAAAAGTTGGGAAAAATCATATCACTCATATGGACTTCGGAAACAAGCAGAAGTGTCCATACTCATATCAAATAAAATAGATTTCAAGCCAAAGTTAATCAAAAGGGATAAAGAGGGACACTACATACTGCTCAAGGAAACCATACACCAACAAGACAAAACAATCATAAATATATATGCCCCAAACATTGGTGCAGCTATGTTCATCAAACAAATTCTTCTCAAGTTCAAGATTCTAATAAACCAATATACAATACTCATGGGAGACTCAAACACACCTCTCTCACTACTGGACTGATCTTCCAAACAAAAGTTGAATAATGAAACTATAGAACTCAATAACACAATTAATAACCCAGACTTATGATATATATATATATATATATAGAATATACCACCCAACATCAAGCAGTTACACTTTTTTCTCAGCAGCACATGGATACTTCTCAAAAAATAAATCATATATTATGTCACAGAGCTACTCTTAGACAATATAAAGGAGGAGATATAATACCAGGCATCTTATCTGATCATAAGGAAATGAAACTGAAAATCAACAATAAAAGAAAGAAGGAAAAATCATGTATCACATGGAGAATGAAAAATAGGTTACTGAATGATCAATGGGTTATAGAAGACATCAAGGAGGAAATTAAAAAATTCTTAGAGATAAATGAAAACACAGACATTACATATCAGAATCTATGGGACACATTGAAAGCAGTTCTAAGAACAAAATTCATTGCTTGGATTTCATTCCTTAAAAAAAGGAAAAAAAAAACAAATAAATGATCTCATACTTCATCTCAGAATCCAAGAAAAAGAAGAGCAAAACAACAGCAAAAGAAGTAGAAGCCAAGAAATAATTAAAATCAGAGCTGAAATTAATGAAATCGAAACAAAGAAACAATTGAAAAAATTGACAAAACTAAAAGATGGTTCTTTGAAAAAATAAATAAAATCGACCGACCCTTAGCCAAGCTAACAAAGAAAAGAATAGGGAGAATTCAGTATCACAACAGATAGTTCAGAAATACAGAAGATAATCCGAAATTATTTTGAATTCTTATTCTTCAATAAAATAGAAGATAGTGAAGGCATCGATAAATTTCTCAAGTCATATAATCTGCCCAGATTGAGTCAGGAGGATATAGGCAACCTAAACAGACCCATAACAATTGAGGAAATAGAATAAACCATCAAAAGACTACCAGCTAAGAAAAGCCCAGGACCGGATGGGTATACAGTAGAGTTTTACAAAACGTTTAAAGAGGAATTAATACCATTACTTTTCAAGCTATTTCAGGAAAAATGCAAAAATCCTCAATGAAATTGTGGCGAATCGGATACAAAAACATATTAAAAAAATTGTGCACCATGATCAAGTAGAATTCATCCCTGGGATGCAAGGCTGGTTCAATATACAGAAATCAATAAATGTTATTCATCACATCAATAGACTTAAAAATAAGAACCATTTGATCATCTCGATAGATGCAGAAAAAGCATTCGACAATGTACAGCATCCCTTTATGTTCAAAACTCTGGAAAAACTAGGGATAACAGGAACATACCTCAATAATGTAAAAGCAATCGATGCTAAGCCTCAGGCTAGCATCATTCTGAATGGAGAAAAATTGAAGGCATTCCCTCTAAAATCTGGAAGAAGATAGGGATGCCCTCTCTCACTACTTCTGTTCAACATAGTTCTCGAAACACTGGCCAGAGCAATTAGAGAGATTAAAGAAATCAAAGGCATAAAAATAGGAAAAGAAGAACGTAAATTATCACTATTTGAAGATGACATGATTCTATACTTAGCAGACCCAAAAAGGTATACAAAGAAACTATTAGAGCTAATAAATGAATTCACCAATGTGGCAGGATATAAAATCAATACGCATAAATCAAAGGCATTCCTGTATATCAGCAACAAATCCTCTGAAATAGAAATGAGGACAACCACTCCATTCAAAATATCCACACACACACACACAAAAAAAAAAAAAATACTTGGGAATCAACCTAACAAAAGAGGTGAAAGACTTATAAAATGAAAACTACAGAACCCTAAAGAGAGAAATAGAAGAAGATCTTAGAAGATGGAAAAATATACTATGTTCATGGATAGGCAGAACTAACATCATCAAAATGGCAATATAACCAAAATTCTCTATATGTTAAATGCAATGCCAATCGGGTCTAAAAGCATGCAATGGAGGAAGGATAGCATCTTCAACAAATGGTTCTGGGAAAACTGGAAATTCATATGCAACAAAATGAAACTGAATCCATTTCTCTCGTCATGCACAAAAGTTAACTCAAAATGGATTAAGGAGCTTGATAGCAAATCAGAGAAACTGCATCTGATACAAGAAAAAGTTGGCTATGATCTACATACTGTGGGGTTGGGCTCCTAATTCCTCAATAGGACACCCATAGCACACGAGTTAATAACTAGAATTAACAAATGGGACTTACTCAAACTAAAAAGTTTTTTCTCATCAAAAGAAAAAATAAGAGAGGTAAATAAGTAGTCTACATCCTGGGAACAAATCTTTACTCCTCACACTTCAGATAGAGCCCTAATATCCAGAGTATACAAAGAACTCAAAAAATTAAACAATAAGAAAACGAATAACCCAATCAACAAATGGTCCAAGGACCTGAACAGACACTTCTCAGATGAGGACATACAATCAATCAATAAGTACATGAAAAAATGCTCACCATCTCTTGCAGTCAGAAAAATGGAAAACAAACCCACCCTAAGATACCATCTCACTCCAGTATGATTGGCAGCCATTATGAAGTCAAACAACAAGTGCTGGCGAGGATGTGGGGAAAAGGGTACACCTGTACATTGCTGGTGGGACTGCAAATTGGTGCAGCCAATTTGAAAGAAGTATGGAGATTTCTTGGAAGCTAGGAATCGAACCACCATTTGACCCAGCTATTCCCCTTCTCAGTGTATTCTGTAAGACCTAAAAAGTGCATGCTGCATTGACACTGCTACATTGATGTTCATAGCAGCACAATTCAAAATAGCAAGAGTGTGGAACCAACTTAGATGCCCTTCAATAGATGAAGGAAAAAAAATGTGGCATTTATACACAATGGAATAATACTCTGCATTAAAAAATGTCAAAATCATAGAATTTGCCGGGAAATAGATGGCATTAGAACAGATTATGCTAAGTGAAGCTAGCCAATCCCTAAAAAAAAAACAAATGCCAATAGTTTTATTTGATATAAAGAGAGTAACTAAGAACAGAGTTGGGAGGAAGAGCATGAGAAGAAAATTAACATTAAACGGGGGTGAGAGGTGGAAGAGAAAAGGAAAGAGAAGGAAAATTGCATGGAAATGGAAGGAGACCCTCATGGTTATACAAAATTACATACAAGAGGAAGTTAGGGGAAAGGGGGGAAAAAACCAAGGGGGAGAAATGAATTACAGTAGATGGAGTAGAGAGAGAAGATGGGGGGGGAGGGGATGGGGGATAGTAGAGGATAGGAAAGACAGCCGACTACAACAGACACTACTATTGCAATACGTAAAACAGTGGATGTGTAACAGATGTGATGCTGAAACCTGTATACGGGGTAAAAATGGGAGTTCATAACCCACTTGAATCAAAGTGTGAAATATGATATGTCAAGCAATAGGTAAAGTTTTGAACAACCAACAATAAAAATTAAAGGAAAAAAACACATAGAGAACTATTTCAATGAAAAATGGACTAGATATATAACACCTACCCTTTATCATGCAAAAGGCAAGTCCAACTATACACCATGCTTCCTCTGAACGGCTTGTATTTCTATTCTGTTTGTGTTATTATTCTCCATCATAGTAGGATTAGTAGTCAGAGTCTAGTAGGGTATGGGTTAGTGTCAGGGATTCAGTATTTTGAATGGAAAAAAGGAAAATGAATCCAATGTGCATGCAAATATGGGCTACACAATAAATTTCCCACTCTCATCCAGAACAATGGCTTCACATTACCTTCGCCCCAAATAAGACTCAATTAGAGGAGAAGAGTTGGAAAATCTGTGAATATATATCTGAAATGGAAAATTCAAAGGAGTTCACAACCTTGGATGTGGTAGAGGAGTTTCCAAATGTAAGGGACAAGGTAAACACTCCACATACTTGTAGCTCTTCTGGCCTAAAGTCTTCTTGAGAAACTGCCTCTGATGTTGGGAACTCAAAATATATGTTGTTGTCAGGAGCTTTAGCTTTCTTTCTAGTGAGACCATCAGAGCTGGGTCTACATCTATGTGACCTGGAGGACGTGGTTTCTTATTTTCCAATGAACACTAGGCTACAGTACTGAATTCTCTCTTTGTAAGTAAACTGTGACCACTGGGGTCTAAGAGTCTCCCCGTGTGGACTGTGAAGGCATTTGGTCATTCTCCACTTTTCGTGGTGTTTCTTGCTGCTACACTGGGAGATTGGTATTTTCTACACGAAATACAAGGAGTTGAACTGGGACACAGTGCTGAAGGGAGTTCTGTCATGTGTAGTGGGTCATGGACTGCAGGAGAATGCACCAACCAGGCTTCTAGCCCACATAGATTGTCCCCTTGTCCATAGCAACTTGATAATGAACATTGCCCTAAAAATTCTCCATATACCAATATGCCTTTACATATAAGGGTTTCCTGGCTGCACCACGTCAGTCACATGCCATTTGGAAGCAATGGCAGATCCACATGGCCCCACCACGGATGTTTTATCACAAACCTGCACACCAAAGCTTGCGCCTACAATTGAGGAGTATCCAACTTACTGGCATCTCTGTTCTACACCATTTTAATGAAACTCAGTCAATAAAGGCACTCATGATCAGCAATAGGGCATACAAAGGTTCTCCAGTGCCACCTGGTCATAGGAATTTCAAAAATTTTATGGTATTTATCTAGCTATTTTTTAAGGTGGAAGTTGGAGGCACTGTGGGTTTCAATTCATTTAGGAACCATTAAATTGTGAGGAAGCTCATTTCAATGAAATCTCTGGAGGACACTCAAAGGCAAGTCTTCCCAAAGAGTCGCCAAAAGGTCACATGAAGCCAGGCCCATTGAGGTCTACAGTGTGAGGTCTATGTGTGTTTTCACTATGGCTGCCAAGTCTTTCAGAATAAAATCTTGTGATATCCTGGGTGAGATACCCAGTGCTCTGTGGAAAGCCAGCCTGGGCCTAGGTCTCAGTTTCCAAGAGCGAGTCTCATGTGTGGCCTCCTAAAAACTCAAAACAATTCATGCCAATACTTCTCTGAGTTCAGTTCCATAACTCAGTCTCTAAGGGGAATCACACCAGATTTCAAGTCCTGGTTGACCTACTCATCTCTTCCAACCCCAACACAAATGACCAAAATTAAACCAAAACATTCCCACATGACCCTCATCTTATTGCATATAGACACTCATCTTAACCTCTGGCTGGAAGTTTCCATGAAGGACACAGCCCAAGACAGTGTCCAAAATAGGCTTCCTTGCCCCTTATTTTCCTAATGTCAGGGTGGCCTGAACACCCTTCCTGTAACCCAGGAGTGATCAAATAGGCCTGCTGTAATACTGCTCTGCTTCTCCAATTTGAGGCCTACTGACAGTGGGGTTTAGAATCTTTATGTGAATTGGAGTCATAAGAAAACACAAACACCACTGGGCTAGCATGTGCAGGGCTTTGAAGAAATCATTTGACCCAAATGATCCCTATTCTCACTTGATGGAGTTCAGGAACCTTACAGTGGAAGGCAAGAGACTTTATCCTCAATGACTCCTCTTTTGGGCATTTTGGTTTTGGATTCACACATGGGATCTTTCTTTATATAAATCAGGTGCTAAGAATCTAAGCCACAGCCTCACACAGGGCCAAGAGGCTGATTCAGACACACCCCTTTCTAAAGCAATTAGGCAAAGAGCCACAGGTGAGGCCCATTCATTTCCATTTGAAAAGTGTTTTGTTCCGGCTTCACAAAGGTGTGGCCTGAGGCAAAGAAATTCCTGACATACAGGGGAATAGAACAAAAGGTAAGCAAAAGGCCCAAAGCACGGTTTTTCCACTGAGACTTTACTGGTCACACTGATATCTGAGTTTTCTTAGTTGCTCGCCATTCCCTTCAGCTATCCAGTACATGGCCATGTCACAGAGCTTGAAGGTGGTACTTCTCTTGGACACAAAACCATGAGCCTATTCTGGAGAGTGGCCAGAATTTAAAAATAAAACCAGAACTTAGGAAAATAGCAGGTGTTGCCCATCGATAAGGGAAGCCGCAGTGCATTCATATATTCGGCTGGATGAATGCTGGGAAGCTTTCTACCAGACAGGACACATCCATTCATGCATTCTCTTTTCTAATGTCTACAACCAAGGACACAATGGGATACACAGACATAGAAACACTTGCTTTATCAAATCACTTATTAGAAACAGTTCACTCCAAACCAAACAAACCGCCATTCCTACCTATTCTGAGAACATGAGACAAAAGCACAAACACACACCCACACCCACAAAGCACCTTCTTCCCCCAAGTAGGTCTCTGACTATCCGGAGTGTCCTCTGACTATTGGGCCAAACTATGTTCCCCCGAAATTGCCTGTCCTGTTTCAGATCTGGTTTCCTTGGCCAACTCTGTAAAGTTGTCAGGAGGCAGCGGTGATCCACTACCTGCTTTCTCAGGAAAGGCCACTCTTCAGAGCTTTCCTGGCTTTTGGCAATCCTCATATCAGTAGGTACCAACAAAGACTGATTCTGTCCTTGGTAAATCCAAAGAAGTGAGACCACTGCTACTGGGACTGGAATGGGATTTGGGTGCCTGGATTCTTTGATCCCAAATTCAGAGAGTTCTATCACCAAGGATGTGAGGTGAGGTCTGAGGTCACTTCCTTTAGGAACTGAATGAGCTCACACCATTTGCAACCACTTTGTCCTAACAATTGCTTCCAAGGGTCCCCTGAAATGAAGGCTGCCCCTGCTTCCTGTTACAGTTTCACGAGTTTGAATGGTATATTAACCATAGGCAACCGGGAACAGCTCTCCACACAGCCTGGTTTGGTTCTTCTTCTCTACATTAAGAAGAAAGAGGCTGATTCAGACATATCCCTTCATCCTGACCAGGTTGTTTGCAAGAGAAGATGACTTTTGCTCACTCAGTTCCTTCATAGCTGCCTACAACTTCTCCAGGGATCATTTTTACATGTACCTTTGAGTTTCTTAGCAATAGGAAGTTCCCCTACATTCCTATATTGTAAGACCTACTCTGTCCCTGCTCTTCTGTAAAGTTATATTGAGGGAACAGTGTATGGTTAGGGTTAATAACAGGTTCAATTTGCATTAGGAATTATTCTGCTGGATGAATAATGGTATTGGAAACCTGCGATATTTACAACAATATATAGGTGAAACATAAGTATGAAAACAGAAATCTATTTAAGATTTGAAGCCCAGAAGAGCATTGGGACCTTGATTGTGATACTGAGCTTTGATTTATTTTCTGCACAGATGTCTCAGATACATCAATATACAATGGCAAAGTTCCATGTATTTTGGATGATTGATTGTCAAAGAGAACTTCCAGTCAAAAAGGGATAATCAGTAGGATTAGGAAGATAGTCGGTAGGTTTAGAAAGGAGAGTGAGCATAGGATTTGGACCAAAAGTTCTTTAGCTATAGGGTTTCGGGTATAGAGTGAATGTAAATGTCACCACATGTGAAGAGTCAGTCACAATGATGAACTGGGGAAAATATGTAGGAAAGCAGATATCAATAGAGACATTAGGAAATCTGGCAAAGTGTACTCGGTAGCGAAAGGTTAATATAATAGGTACTTATCACTTCCTGTTTTCTGTATGCTTAATAAAACACTGTTGAAATCTTGAGAACTGTTTGCTAATCTTGTTCCCAGAATGTTCTGTCCTCAACTGCCAAACTGCAGAAAGTACTTCCTCACCCAGTTGCCCACAAACAGCTCACTCGCCCGGACCCATCAATAAACATCCTGCCCTGCCCTCTCAAAGGAAAGTATATAAGCTCTGCTTAAGCTGTTCTCAGTGCTCTCTGCTCTATTCAAGTGAACTCTGAGCCCCAGCATGCTGGACCCATAATAAACCCTTTGCTTTTGCATGAGACAGTCTCTTGGTGGTTTCTTCCCCGGACGCTCGCCCGACCTTTACATATGGAGGTTCCACTGAGATCCAGCAGCGGCAGATGAGAGACCCCAACGGGCTCCTCTCGGGGTATGTAAGGCGCCTCTTTCTGGTTTCAGGTTTCAGGTTAGGGCTTGGCAAAATGGCTGTTGATGAAGAGTGTGAGCTCTCTCCGACGATGGCTGACAGACATGTCATAGAGCCACAGGCCACGTCACTGGGGGACTCCCCAGAGAACTCGGGAAATCGAGGAACAATAGTCTCCTCAACTCAGTGATATTTTGTTTCAGATTCGGCATATCCAGCCCATCAGGTTTTGCCGGCTACTCAGTCCTGGTCTCAGTGTTGGACGTCCATTGCCTGTCTTTATTGTTTTGTCTTGTCTGTGTCGTGTGTCGTTGCTTTTACTGATTGTTTATCTTTCATAATGGGATAGAGCACTTCAATGCCTCTTTCCCTGACCCTTGATCATTGCACCAAAGTCCGCTTAAGGGCTCAGAATCTTTCTTTTTCAGTAAAACGCTGGACCTGGCAGACTCTCTGTGCCTCAGAATGGCCCACCTTTGGATTCAGATAGCCCCTAGAAGGATCTTTCTACTTCCCACTAATTTAAAAAGTCAGAGATATTGACTTTCAGCCAGCGCCACATAGACATCAGGATCAAGAGACATATATCTTAACTTTTCAGGACATCTGCAATTCTCCTCCTCCATGTGTGAAGCTTTTCCTTGCCCCTGCCCCCACTCCTACTCCTTCCCTCATGCTCTCTCAAACCTTCTGCTCCTCCTCCTCCTTCAACCTCTGTTCTCCCTGAGTCACAAGATTTGACTCTACTGGACTCTCGTCCTACTACTTATTCCCTGCCCTCGTCCCCCAACCCCCAACACCCTCTAAGTAATTCCCCTGCTGCTGACTCAGCCTGTCCGCCATTGGAGGAAGCTAAGCGAGCCCAGCGCACTCCAAATAACTCCCCTGCAGCAAACACACCCCCTCCTCCCCTGGAGGATGCTGGCCCGGCTAAAGGAATTTGCCGGCGTTGAATGATTGAAATCCCTGGAACTCCCGTGATGCTCCCTCTCCATTTCTAAGGAACAATGATTGATGACAACCATGGGGGAAAAGTGCAAGCCTACCAGTTTTTACCTTTCTCCTCTTCAGACCTAAATAACTGGAAAAATAACAATCCCCCTTTTACTGAGGACCCCACCTGGGTCTCATGTGTGGTTGAATCATTGATGTTTTCACACCAGCCTACTTGGGATGACTGCCAACAACTCCTAGGGACTCTCTTCATGACAGAGGAACAAAAGAGAATCTTCCTGGATTCTAGAAAAAAATATTCTCGGACCAGATGGGTGACCGACAAAACTTCCCAACATATGCAAAGCCGCCTTTCCCTTGCACAGACCCAACTGGGACCCCAAAACCTGTGAAGGTAATGAGCATCCTTCCTCTTATTGCCGGGCTCTAATAGTGGGTATCTTAGTGGCCGCTAGGCGATCAACTATTTTGGCCAAGGTAAGAGAGATTATTCAAGGGACTGATGAATGTCCCTCCATGTTCCTACAGGGAATTATGGAGGCATATAAGAGATTTACTCCTTTCGATCCTCAGGCAGAGAATCAAAAGGCATCTGTCATGGTGGCCTTTATTGGGCAAGCTGTTCTGGATATTAAAAGACAGTTACAATGCTTAGATGGATTACAAGATATGACTTTGAGAGGTTTAGTCAGAGAAGCCAAGAAGGTATACTAAGAGAGAAACTGAGGAAGAGTATGGAGCAAAGGGATGATAAAAGAAACAAAAGACAGACTAAGGCATTGACTAAGGTCCTGGTCACAACAACAAATAGACCAGAAATTAAGAAACATGGAGACAGGAAGGGACACCGGGGACCACACTAGAGGCCACCCCTGGCCTCAATTCAATGTGCCTACTCTAAAAAAAAAAGGACACTGGGCTAAAGAGTGCCCTAGAAAGAGACAGCCAGGCCAGCTGGACATTCTGACTCTGTAGGATTACTAAGAAAGTCGGGGCTCAGATCCTCTCCTTGAGCTCAGGTTAACTTTTGAAGTGGAGGGGACCCCAGTATACATTGAAGTGGATACAGGGGCAATATATTCTGCCTTTAAGGCCCCATTGGAACCTCTATCAAATAAAAGGTCTCTAATTCAAGGGGCTAATGGCAGTAAATATCAGGCTTGGACAACTAAGAGGACCATGGACCAGGGGAAAGGAAAAATCCATCACTCCTTCCTAGTAATCCCAGAATGCATGGCCCCATTGATTGGCAGAGATCTGCTCACAAAGCTCTGGGCCAAAATAACTTTTAACCCTGAAGGCCCCCAAGTGGAATTTCTAAATCCTTCAGTAAAAACTCCTATAATCACGGCTCTAACTATGTCAGTAGAAAATGTACATCAAATCACTCACCTTGGTTCAAAGAAACTGCATTCATTTTTGAAGGATCAAAAACAGTTTTCCACTAACCGACTCACAGTGAAAGGAAACAACTGAATGGATAACAAAAGCCTGTTGGGTCCATCAATTGGTTAATTCTTACCCTTCCAAGCTTCCTGCAGGAAAGCACCTACGAGGAACCAGACCAGGACAATTCTGGGAAGTGGACTTTACTGAAATTAAGCCAGCAAGGAATGGACTTAAATATCTCCTAGTCTTTGTAGATACATTTTCAGGATGGATTGAAGCTTTCCCCCCAAAAAAAAAGAAAAGAAAAAAAATGAAACAGCGCAAATGGTGGTCAAGAAGATTCTGGAAGATATTTTTCCAAGGTATGGCCTGCCTAAAGTAATAGGGTCTGATAATGGACCGGCGTTCGTGGCCCAGGTAACTCAGAGGTTAGCAAGGACCCTGGGGATTAATTGGAAATTACATTGTGTTTACAGACCCCCGAGTTCAGGACAGGTAGAAAGAATGAATAGAACCATTAAAGAGACCATAACGAAATTAAGCTTAGAGACCGGCATAAAAGATTGCACTATGCTCCTGCTTTATGTACTGTTTCATGCAAGAAATACTCAATCTATTTCTTTGTGTAACCTCACACCCTGTGAAATTCTCTATGGTGTCCCTCCTCCAGTAAGGGTCCTACCCCAACTCTAAGACCTAACGATTCCTTCCACACCCCCTTGCTTAACAGACTTAAAGCTCTTGAAAGAACTCAGAGACACCTGTGAAAACAGATGGCCACTGCCTACCAACCTGGGGATGAGGGGACTCTACAGCGATATCAAATAGAGACTTCATCTATGTAAGACGACATCTGGTGTCATCCCTGGAACTCCCCTGAAAAGGACCATACCAGGTGCTACTTATAACACCTACAGGGTAAAGGTAGTCAAAATCACTTCCTGGATCCCTACCTCTCATCTCAAGCCTGTGCCCTGTCCAGACTCTGGCTGGAAACTGGAAAAGACTGGAAACCCTTTCAAATTGTGGATTCGCTGTGTGGATAAGGCTATAGACTCTCCCCTTGACCACCAGTAGTCCTAACCCTCATAAGCCTGTTTAGCAGCGATGTCTGATCACAAATCCTACTGGAAAGGAAGTATGGTCTATCTTGCATACAGCCCGCTTAGGGACCTGGTGGCCATCTCTCCAGCCAGACATTTGTCAGCTGCGTATAGGTCTTCCCTATTGGGATATCCCTAATGAAGAGGATCCCACTAAAATTCCATTAAATTCCTTCCATACCATAGATAATGGAAACAAACATTATTGATGTAGGGACACGCGAGCCAGATGCTGGTTGGCTAGCCTAGATTACTATGTTTGCCCAGTGTACTATCAAAGCCACAAACAGTCAAGGCTGTGTGCTGGAAACGCCAACATCTTCTGTAAGTCATGGGGATGTGAGCATACAGGGACTGCCACATGGAACCCAAACTCCTCAAAATTCTGTACACAGCATTGGCCATATTACCAATTAGACAACCAAAACTGATGGCCCCCTGAGGGGTCTCTAGATCTTCAAATTCTGTGTGACCTTTTTAACTTCTGCAAGTGCTCAAAAGGGTGAAAGGAGATTCCTCTATGTGGAGGCCTTTTCTCTCCTTTGCTCACATCGTGAACTATGCTTCTCCAATACATGCTCACCCTCAGCCTTCTGCTCTAGACTCTCTGTTGTCACTCCCACATCATCAACTTGATTTCTCCCCTCCAATTACTATATTAAAAACCCAAACCTCCACCGTTTCTCAGACCATTGCCCCCTTGCTGAGGTAGCAGGTACTGAGGTAACCCTCCACTCACTCACTCCTCTCTTCTCCTGTCAGTGCCCACACTAGGTCCCACCAGGTCCTCTTACCAGCTAACCCAAAGCTCAAACCAGCTGAGAAGAGCCCTCAGACCCCTATCCAAGATGTAATGAAAATGGCCTTTAAAGTTGCTTTGTCATCACTGAAAACAGGTTACTAAGAATTTAAAGTCCCTTACAGGCTTTTTGGGATACTCACTCCCATCTCCCTCTCTGTTCTACCCGTTCTACTACTCATGTTTTTGGTGCTAGGAAGATCTCAAAACCCTTTTCCATTATTCTTTTACATCTCTCCTTCCTCATTCTCAGATCCAAAGAGCTGCGCTCAGCCCTGCATTTCCCGTCTTCCCCCTCTGTACCAGGCCCACAGGAAAGTCTTAACTGACCTTATCCAGAAGTTTTCACCATGGCTAACTTTAGGACTTTCAGCAAAAGAGTCCCTATAAAAGAGTTCAGTGTAGATAAACTTCCTCTTTTTGTGTTGCCCTGGTCTACCTGGCAACTGGCTGAAAAAAATCAGCACTCCTGAGCTAGACACACCCTTACTAGTTTTTCACAACATATGTGATCAAGGCCTCTGGCCTTGAGCTGGGGCTTCATAGAGATGGCTATATTTGTAAGATGGATAAGTTGCAAACTGGGCTCCGTGGAAACAGCTGGCAGAGGGAAAAAAGGGGAAAAAAAAGCTCTCCCACACCCAGGTGTCCTTGAAAATTTAACTTGCCCAGAACTGAGGAAAAATCAGAAACAAAAACTGCTCTTTGTGAACTTCTGCAGACTGTGAACTTCAGAGCCCCTTCCCTTACATGTTGGGTACAAAATTCTGAAACTACCTAAACTTGGGTTTCAGGGGATTAATTGATTACAACAGAAGCAATGCCCTCTGAATCTGGTTGCAACCAAATATGACTGTTTCCTTGTCTTTGGTGCTATCTTAGGTGCCTTGCCTTTTCCGTCCCTACAACAATATAATTCTATATACTTAAACGTTGTTTATGTTTTTATGAAATGGTCAACAGAAGTGATTAATTGTGTAATGGTGCAGATGTTTCCCAGAGTGCTCTATTATGACGCAGGTTCATTTGAAGATCAAATAGAGGGGCATACAACCCGGTTCAGGTGGGAACATATATCTCTCACCTTAGCCATTCTATTATGAATAGGAGTTGCTGCCCGGGTTCGAACAGGAACCACTGCCCTGGTCCATGGGACACAACAAATGACCCAATTAGAAGCAGCAATAGATCAAAACTTAAAGATATTAGAAAATTCCATCACAGCTTTGCAGGAATCTTTTACCTCTCTCTTTGATGTTTGCTGGGAGCCATCAGCCAAGTAGGTATGACAAATTCCTTGCCAGCTTACTCCCATGCTGTCTAGTGGAAGGACTTCTGAAAGGTGACCTTGCTCAAGGACCAGGGCAGGATCCGTGTTTAGGGTGTTCCCCCTTTAGAATAGGGCGGTTTAGCATAATAGGAGATTAGGGTGTTCCCCCTTTAGAATAGGGCAGTTTAGCATAATAGGAGATTAGGGTGTTCCCCCTTTAGAATAGGGCGTATCCTGCTGCTGAGTTCCTCTTGAGTGCTTAGGGTCAGACAGTATATTTTGGGAGACAGAAGCCCATGCAGAGTGGATTTGGGAGAGAGTGGATTTGGGCAGAGAACGTGGATTCCCCCAGAGCGTGTTTGTAGACGGCCGGTGTGAGTTCGGGAATAAAGAATTGCTGTTTGAATCTACAAGCTGTGTGGAGACTCGTGATTTGTGCCCAGCCAAAGACTGCGGCAGAAGTTGTTTTACAGAAAAGTCGAGGGTTGGACCTCCATTTCATGAGAGAAGGGAGCCTTTGTGCTGCATTGAGGAAAGAATGTTTTTTTTTTTTTTTTTTTGTCGACCATACTGGAGTTGTAACAAACTCTATGAGTAAATTAAAAAGATGCCTTGAAGAGCATCAAAGAGAGATAGAGACCCAAAATTGGTGGTTTGAGTCTTGGTTTACACAGTCCCCCTGGTTAACTACATTTTAATCAACCCTGGCCGGTCCAATAATAATCCTCATTTTATTGCTTACTATAAAACCCTGTTTCTCAACCATGTAATTTCTTTTCTCCAAGCTCAAATTGGACAAGTTAAACTTATGTTAATACCCCACTAGCATACATAAAATGTGACACCCCCCAACAATCACTTTTATGATTAAAAGTAGCCAGAAGAAGAAGTGGGGAATGAAATGTTAATAAAATATGTACTTGTCACTTCCTGTTTTTCTGTACGCTTAACAAAACACTGTTGAAATGTTGAGAAATGTTTCCTAATCTTGTTCCCAGAATGTGCTGTCCCCAACTGCCAAACTGCAGAATGTACTCCCTCACGCGTTTACACACAAAACGCTTACTCGCCCTGACCCATCAATAAACTTCCCTCCCTGCCCTCTCCAAGAAAATTATATAAGCTCTGCTTAAGATGTTCTCAGGGCTCTCTGCTCTATTCAAGTGAGCTCTGAGCCCCAGCATGCTGGACCCCAAATAAACCCTTTCTGTTGCATGAGATAGTCTCTTGGTGGTCTCATCCTCTGACACTCACCCTACATTTACTTGGATGATTGAATGTAGATGAGAACATCCATTCAAAAGTGATAGTCGGTAAAATTAGGAAGATAGTCAGTAGGTTTAGGAAGAAGAGTTAGTATAAAATTTGGAACAAAAGTTATTTAGCAATAGGGTTTCGGTCACAGAGTGAATGTAAATGTCAACACAAGTGAAGAGTCAGTCACAATGATGAATTGGAGAAAATATGTTGGAAAGCAGATATCAATACAGACATTACAAAATCAGGCAAAGTATAAAGTCAGTGATAGGATTAGACATTTTCAACAGGGTTGAGTTTGAATATATAATCTTAGGAAGAAACGAATATGTAGTCATCAATAGGATTAATATTTGAAAGCATTAGGCAAATTGGAAATTGATGATTTTAGTAATCCATGTTCACTTTCCATTTAGGCTTTGGTACAAATAAAAGTTTGACCTTTGAATTTTGTGTCCAGAATATCACTGTGATAAAATGTATATATAGATCGGGTGACATAAGAATTTCTTCCACCATTTTTGGGAGCAATATTTTGAAGACTTATAAATTAGTATTTGGGGTACAAACAGGTGTACCCTGTGTCTATGAATATAGAGATAATGCATGAATAGACCAACTGTGAATAAGTAATATAACTGGTTCCACTTTAAATGGTGGATTGAATTGATATCTGAAAATATGAAAAATCTTATATTGATATACAATCATTCATTCCAACAAGTTATACATCAATGTTAATATTAGGGTTATGGTTTATCATGAAGGGTGTGTGAGTTTTGCTTCAATGTGATTATGAAAATCGAAAATAATGTGTTTGGACAAAAGAATCTTGAGAAGACCAGTTAAGAAATATGGAAGAATACATGTGTTCTAAAGTAGGAAGTGATTGAAAGTGAAAAAACGCCTATAATTTTGTCATCTTTTTGATGAAATATATATCCTATGATGTGCATAAACTGAAGAAATAGTAATGTACCAGTGTTGAATTAAAATGAAAATCAAAATACACATCATGTTCCATTTGAATCTTCTTGCATTGAGGTTAAACTGGGTCAGTTACTCTAGATATATTAGGATTTGTATGCAACATTCACTGAAGTTAGTTTTCAGTACAAAAAACAAAGAAGTATTTCAGGTGGATGAATATTTCTGAGAATAATATTTAGAAAAGATCATCATAAATCCACATACATGAATATGAATGAATTAAGGGAGTGTATATTAAGATACAAATATTTCATATTTTGAAAAATCTGGAGAATGTGTGTATGTATATATATACACATATATATACATACACACAAACACATTAAAAACTCGCAATATATATGCTATTCGAAATTCATCATGAAATATATATCATTCACAGATCTAAAATATTCATTTTACTGAACATGGATTTATGTATAATGTTGTAAAACTAGGAAGCTCATCCATTGGTTATATTTTCAGTTCCAACGGTGTTTAGGAGGAATGATCTTCTCTCACAATTTGTATCTGCCAAGTCGTTCACCTCACAAGAATGTAGGTGTGGTACCAGGTAGGATTCTATATGTGTTTATTGCTGTTGCATTGGGAGTTTAGTAATTGCTTCATGGAATCCAAGGAGTTCAACTGGGACACAGTGCTGGAGCGAGTTCTGTCAGGCATGGTGGGTCAGGGTATGCAGGAGAATGCACCAACCAGGCTTCTATCCCACATTGCTTGCCCCCTTAAACATAGCAACCTGATTGTAAACATTGCCCTGAAACCTCACCATATAACAAGATGCCTTTGCATAGGAGGGTCTGCTGACTGCACCATGTCAGTCACAAGCCATTTGGAAGCCAATGGCAGATCCACATGGCCCCACCACAGATGTTTTTCACACACCTGCCAACCACTACTCTAGGACAACTACTCAGCAGGCTCCAACTTATTTTCATGAAACCCAATCAATCAAGGCACGGTCTGGTACACTCATGATCAGCAACAGAATGTCCAATGGTTCTCCAGTGCCACCTGGTCATGGGAAATTGAAAATTTTCATGGTATTTATCTAGCCATTTTTCAAGGATGAAGTTGGATGCACTGTGGGTTTCAATTCATTCAGGAACCATTAAATGTTGAGGAAGCTCATTTCAATGAAAGTTCTGGAGAATTCTCACAGGCAAGGCTTCCCAAAGAGTGGCCAAAAGGTCACATGAAGCCAGGCCCATTAAGGTCTAAAATGTGATGTCATTGTCTGTTTTGACTCTCAACAATGGCTTCCAAGTCTTTCAGAATAAAATCATGTGATATCCTGCTTGAGATCAGAGTGCCCTGTGGAAAGCTACCCTGGGCCTTGATCTCAGTCTCCAAAGATGACTCTCATGCGTGGCTTCCTCAAATCCCAACACAATTCATGGCAATACTTCTCTGAGGTGAGTTCCAGAACTCAGTCTCTAAGGGGAATCACACCAGAGTTCAAGCCCAGGTGGACCCAGTCATCTCTTCCAACTGCCACACAAATGACCACAATAAAACCGATATTCTCCCACATGGCCCTCATCTTCTTCCATATTGACACTCATCATAACCTCTGGCTGGAGGTGTCCATGAGGGACGCAGCCCAAGACAGTGTCCAAAATAAGCTCCATTGCTCCTCATTTGCCTAAATTCGGGGTGGCCTGGACACCCTTCCTTTGTACCAGGAGTGATCAAAAAGGCCTGCCCGTAATACTGCACCACTTTTCCCATTTGAGGCCTATTGAGTGTCGGTTAAAGATACTTTATGTGAATTGGAGTGATGAGAAAACCTAAGCACCTACGGGATAGCCTCTGAAGGGCTTTGATGAACTCATCTGACCCAAATGATCCCTATTCTCACTTGATGGAATTCAGGAACCTTACAGAGGAAGGCAAGAGACTTCATCCACAATGACAGCTCTTTTTGCCATTTTTGATTTGGATGCACACATGGGATCTTTCTTTAGATCCATCAGGTGCTGAGAATCTAAGTCAAAGAATCACACTGGGCCAAGAGGCTGATTCAGACACAACTCTTTCCAAATCAATTAACGAAAGAGCCAAAGGTGAAGCCTATTTATTTCCATTTGAAAACTATTTTGTTCAGGATTCACAAAGGGGTGGCTTGAGACAAAGACTTCCTGACTCTCAGGGCAACAGAACAATAGGTAAGCAAATGGCCCAAAGCAGGGTTTCTCCACTGAGACTTTCCTGGTCAACTGATATCTGAGTTTTCTCAGATGCTCGTCATTTCCATCAGCTATCCAGAACATTGCCTTGTCACAGAGCTTGGAGGTTGTACATAACTTAGACACAAAACCATGAGCCTATTCTGGAGAGTGTCCAGAATTCTGGAAGAAAACAGCAAATTAGGAAGGTAGCAGGTATTGCCCATTAATAAGGCAATCCACAGTCCATTCATAAAATGGGCAGGATGAATGCTGGGAAGCTTTCTACTAGACAGGACATATCCATTGATGCATTCTCTTTTCTAATGTCTACAACCACGGACACAGTGTGATACACAGACCCAGAAACACTTGCCTTGTCAAACGACTTACTAAAAACAGTTCACTCCAAACCAAACAAACTGACTTTACTTCCTATTCTCAGAACATGAGACAAAACCACAAACCCACACCCACACTGACAATGACACCTTCTTCCCCCAAATAGGTATGAGACTATCCGGAGTATCCTCCGACTGGTGGGCCATACTATGTTCCCCCAAAATGTCCTGTTCTGTCTCAGATCTGGTCTCCTTGGCCAACTCTGTGAAGTTGTCAGGAACCAGGAGTGAGCCGCTACCTGCTTTTCCAGGAAAAGCCCATCTTCCGAGCTTTCCAGGCATTTGGCCTCCTCACCTTAGGAGGAACCAAGAAAGACTGATTCTGTCCTTGGTAAATCCAAACAAGTGAGACCACTGGGACTGGGACTGGGACTGGATCTGGGTGCCTGGCGTCCTGGATCCCATGTTCAGAGAGTTCCATCAATAAGGAAGTGAGTTGAGGTCACTTTTTTCAGGAACTGAATGAGATCACTGCCTCGGCAACCACTTTGTCCTAAGAGTTTCTTTCAACGGTCCCATGAGATGGAGGCTGCCCCTACTTCCTGTGACACTTTCACAAATTAGAATGGTATATCAACCATAGGGAACCAGGAACAGCTTTCCACACAGTCTTGGTTTGGTCCATATTCTCTACATTAAGATGAGAGAGGCTGATTCAGAATCATCCCTTCATCCTGACCAGGTTGTTTGGGATGGAAGATGACTTTTGCTCTCTCAGGTCTTTCATACCTGCCTACATCTTCTCCAGGGATCATTTCTGCATGGCGCTTTGAGGTTCTCAGCAGATGGAAGATCCACTACATTCCTGTATTGTAAGATCAACACTGTCCCTGCTCTTCTGTAAACATGTTATTAACACAAACAGTGTATGGTTAGTGTTAATAACATGTTCCATTTGGGTTAGGAATTATTCTGCTGCATGAATAATGGTATTGGAAACTTGTGATTATTTTAAGAATATAGAGATGAAATATATGTATGAAAAAAGAAATCTAAGTAAGATTTGAAGCCCAGAAGGGCATTGGGCCCTTGATTGTGATACTTAGCGTTGAATTACATTCTGCACCGATGTCTCAGATAAATCAATACACAATAGCATAAGACCTTGTTACTTGAATGATTGAATGTAGAAGAGAACATCCAGTCAAAAAGGGATACTCGGTAGGATTAAGAAGATAGTTAGTATGTTTAGGAAGAAGAGTGAGTATAGGATTTGGAACAAAAGTTCTTTAGCAATAGGTTATTTATTAGAGTGTGAAAGTAAATGTCAGCACATGTGAAGAGTCAGTCACAATGATGAACTGGGGAATATATGTAGGAAAGCAGATAGCAATAGAGACATTATGAAATCAGGCAAATTATAAAGTGAGGGATAGGATTAGACATTTTCCATTGGGTTGAGTTTGAATATATAATTTTAAGAAGAAACACATGTGTAGTCACCAATAGAATTGACATTTGAGAGCATTAGGGAACCTGGACATGGATGTTTTTAGTAATCCATGTTTTCTTTCCATTTGGGCTTTTATACAATCATAAGTGTGACCTTTGCATTTTGTGTCCAGAATATTTCTGTGATTAAATGTATATGAAGATCAGGTGACATGAGTCCACTTCCACCATTTCAGGGAGCAATATTTTGAAGACGTATAAATTAGTATTGGGGGTACAAAGAGGTGTACACTGTGTCTATGAATATAGAGATAATGCATGAATAGACCATAGTGTGAATAAATAATATAACTGGTTCCACTTTAAATAATGGATAGAATTGATATCTGAAAAGATATAAGAAATCTTATATTGACATACAATCATTCATTCAAACCAGTTATACATCTAATGGTAATATCAGAGTGATAATTAATATGAATGGTATGTGAGTTTTGCTTCCAAAGTGATTATGGAAATCAAAATTAATGTGTTTGGTATGAAATCTCATGAAAAGACCAGTCAAGAAACTTAGAGGAATACATGTGTTCTGAAGCAGCACGTGATTAAAAGTGAAACAAATGCCTTTAAATTTTTGAACTTGTGGATGAAATCATATATCCTATGATGTCCATAAACTGAAAAAATAATAATGTACCAATATTGAATAAAAATGAACTTCAAAATACACATCATGTCCCGTAGGATTCTACTTGCATTGATGTTTAACTGATTCAGTTACTGTAAAAATATTAGGATTTGTAAGCTCCATTCACTGAAGTTAGTTTTCAGTACTAGGAAATAATTATGTATTTCAGGCAGATGAATATTTCTGAGAATTATCTTGTGAAAAGTTGATTATAAACCACATATAGAAACATGAGTGAATTTAAGGAGTGTATAATAAGAAACATATATTTCACATTTTGAAAAATCTGGACAGTATATATATATATATATATATATATATATATATATATATATAGATAGATAGATAGACAGACACACACAGACATTATAATGTAGCAATCTATATGCTAATCGAAATTCACCGTGTAATACATATCATCCACATATCCAAAAATATTCATTTTACTGAACATCGATTTATATATAATGTTGTTCATCTAGGAAATTCACCAATAGGTTTAATTTTCAGTTCCATCATGATTTAGGGGGATTGATATCTTATCAAAATATGTATCTTTCAAAATCAGTGAGCTTACAAAAATGTACTTGTGATACCAGGTAGGATTCTAAATATGCATAAAAAATACATGTGATGAATAGGCTACAGAGAATGGGAGACAGAAATTTACATATGTGTTAACTTTAAAAACTCATTGAGAACTATTACAATGAAAAGTTGACTAGATTTATAACACATACCCTTGATAAAGCAGAAGGGAAGTCCAAGTATGCACCATGCCTCCTATGAACGGCCTGTATTTCTATTCTGTTAGGTTTCTTGTTCTCCATCATATTAGGATTAGTAGTCAGAGTCTAGTAGGTTATGGGTTAATGTCAGGGATTCATTATTTCAAATGGAAAATATGAAAATGAATCTAATGTGTATGCAAATATGTGCTACACAAAAATCATCCCACTCTCATCCAGAACAATGCCTTGACATAACCTTCGCCCCAATTAAGACACAATTAGTGGAGAAGAGTTAGAAAATCTGTGAATACATATGTGGAAATGAAAATGCTCAGGAGTTCACAGCCTTGGAGGCGGTAGAGGAATTTCCAAAAGTATGGGATAGGGTAAATACTCCACAAATATGGAGTTCTGCTGGCCTAATGACTCTTTGAGAAACTGCCTTTGAGGTTGGGCCCTTGTAATATATGTTGTTGTCAAGAGCTTCAGCTTCCTTTGTAGTGAGACAATCAAAGCTGGATCTGCATATATGTGACCTGAAGGACATGGTTTCTTCTTTTCTAGTGAACATGAGGCAGCAGTTCTAAATTCCCTCATTGTAGGTAAACTGTGGCCACTGGGAGCTAAGTGTCTCCTCGTGTGGACTGAGAAGCCATTTGGTCATTCTCCACTTTTCCTGGTGATTCTTACTGCTGCACTGGGAGTTTGGTATTATCTTCAGTAAATACCATGAGTTCAACGGGGACACAGTGCTGGAGGGAGTACTCTCACGTGTGGTGGGTCAGGGTGTGCAGGAGAAAGCCCCAACCAGGCTTCTATTCAACAAAGCTTGCCCCCTTGTCTGTAGCAACCCAATTCTGAACATTGCCCTAAAACCTCTCAATGTAACAAGATGCCTTTACATATAAGGGTCTGCTGGCTGCACCATGTCAGTCAAAAGGCATTTGGAAGCCAATGGCAGATCCATGTGGCCCCATCACAGATGTTTTATCATACACCTGCAAACCACTGCTCTAGGCCCACTACTAAGCAGGTTCCAACGTACTGGCATCTTTGTTCTACACGATTTTCATGAAACCCAGTAAATCAAGGCACTGTCTGGTACACTCATGATCAGCAACAGAACATCCAATGATTCTCCAGTGCCACCTGCTCTTGGGAATTATTCCATGGTATTTATCTAGCCATTTTTTAAGGATGAAGTTGGTGTCACTGTGGATTTCAATTCATTCAGGAACCATTAAATGGTGAGGAAGCTCATTTCAATGAAAGCTCAGGAGAACTCTCACAGGCAAGTCTTCCCAAAGAGTGGCCAAAAGGTCAAATGAAGCCTGGCCCATTGAGGTCTACAATGTGAGTTCCATGTGTTATTTGACTCTCAAGTATGGCTGCCAAGTCTTTCAGAATGAAATCATGTGATATCCTAGCTGAGATTCCCAGTGCTCTGTGGAAAGCCATCCTGGGCCTAAATCTCAGTCTCCAAGGGCAACTCTTCTGCATGGCCTTCTAAAATCCCAACAGAATTCATGGTAATACTTCTCTGAGTTCCGTTCCAAAACTCAGTCTCTAAGGGGAATCACACCATAGTTCAAGCCCAGGTTGATCCAGGAATCTCTTCCTACTGCCACACAACTGACCACAATTAATACCAAAACACTCCCACATGGCCCTCATCTTCTTTTATATAGACACTCATCATAACCTCTGGGTTGAGGTTTCCATGAGGGGTGCATACCAAGACAGTGTCCAAAATAATCTCCCTTGCCTCTAATTTGCCTAAAGTCAGGGTGGCCTGGAAACCCTTCCTGTTAACCAGGAATGATCAAATACGCCTGCCATTAATACTGATGTACTTCTCCAAATAATCACACTGGGCCAAGTGGCTGATTCAGACACATCTCTTTACAAAGCAATAAAACAAAGAGCCACAGGTGATGCCTATTCATTTCCATTTGAAAACTCTTTTCTTCAGGATTCACAAAGGGGTGGCCTAAGGCAAAGACCTTCTAGATATTCACAGCACCAGAACCATAGGTAAGCAAAATTCCCAAAGCAGGGTGTCTCCACATAGACTTTACTGGTCACACTGATATCTGAGTTTCCTGAGATGCTCCCATTTCCTTCAGCTCTCCAGTACATGGCCATGTCACAGTATCTTGAACAGAAAACCATGAGCCTATTCCGGAGAGTGCCCAGAATTCAGGAATAAAACAGGAAATTAGGAAGATAGTAATTGCTACCCATCCATAAGGAAAGCTGCAGTCCAATCATAAATTGGGCAGTATGAATTCTGGGAAGCATTATACTAGACAGGACACATTCATTGATGCATTATGTTTTCTAATGTCTACAACTACAAACACAGTGGATACATAGACATAGAAACACTTGCCTTGTCAAACGACTTACTAGAAACAGTCCACTTCAAATCAAACAAACTGCCTTTCCTACCAATTCTCAGAACATGAGAAAAAACAACAAACTCACACCCACAACAACATAGGACTTTCTTCCCCCAAGTAGGTCTTTGACTCTCCGGAATTACCTCTGATTGTTGTACCATACTATGTTCCCCCAAAATGCCCTGTACTGTCTCAGATCTGGACTCCTTGGCAAACTCTTTGAAGTTGTCAGGAGCCAGCTTTGAGCCACTACCTTCTTTCTCAGGAAAGGCCACTCTCCAAAGCTCTCCTGGCATTTGGCCATTCTCAAATCAGTAGGTACCAAGAAAGACTGATTCTGTCCTTGGTAAAACCAAACAAGTGAGCCCAGTGGGACTGGGTCTGGGACTGGTTCTGTGTGCCTGGCTTCTGGGATTCCAAGTTCAGAGTGTTCCAAGACCAAGGAAGTGAGATAGGTCACTTCCGTTCGGAACTGAATGAGGTCACTGGTTTGGCAACCACTTTGTCCTAACAGTTCCTTCAAAGGGTCCCATGAGATGGAGGCTGCCCCTACTTTCTGTGACACTTTCACAACTTAGAACGATATATCAACCATAGGCACCCGGGAACAGCTCTCACACAGACCTGGTTTGGTCCATCTTCTCTACATTAAGAAGAGAGAGGCTGATTCATAAACATCCCTTCATCCTAACCAGGTTGTTTGCCTTACATGATGACTTTTGCCCTCTCAGGTCCTTTATAGCTGCCTTCATCTTCCCCAGGGATAATTTCTGCATGGACCTTTGAGGTTCTCAGCGGGTGGAAGATCCCCTATATTCCTCTATATTAAGACCAACTCTGTCCCTGTTCTTCTATAAAGTTAGATTGAGGGAACAATGTATGGTTAGGGTTAATAACATGTTCTATTTAAGTTAGGAATCATTCTGCTGGATGAATAATGGTATTGGGAACCTGGGATATTTATAAGAATATAGATTTGAAATATAAGTATGAAAACAGAAATCTAGGTAAGATTTTAAGCCCAGAAGCGCATTGGGCCCTTGATTGGAATACTTAGCATTGAATTTCGTTCGAACAGATGTCTCTGATAAATCAATATACAATGGCATATCATCTTGTACCCTGGATGATTGAATGTAGAAGAGTTCATCCAGTCAAAAAGGGATAGTTGTTAGGATTAGGAAGATAGTCGGTCTGTTTCGGAAGAAGAGTGAGTATAGGATTTGGACCAAAAGTTCAATAGCCCTAGGTTTTCGGTTAGAGAGTGAATGTAAATTTCAGCACATGTGGAGAGTCAGTCACAATGATGAACTGGGAAAATTATATAGGAAATCAGATATCAATACACACATTATGAAATCAGGCAAAGTATAAAGTGAATGATAGGATTAGACATTATCAACAAGGTTGAGTTTCAATATATAATCTTAGGAAGAAACAAATATTTAGTCACCAATATGATTGACATTTGAGAGCATTAGGAAACCTGGACATGGATGTTTTTAGTAATCCAGGATCACTTTCCATCTAGGATTTGCTACAATCAGAAGTGTGACCTTTGCATTTTGTGATCAGAATATTACTCTGATAAAATGTATATGTAGATCAGGTGACATGAGTATTTCTTCTAACATTTTGGGAGCAATATTTTGAAGAGGTATAAATTAGTATTGGGGGTACACAGAGTTGTACCCTGTGTCTATGAATGTTGAAGAAATGAATGAATTGACAATACTGTGAATAAATAATATACTGTTTCCACTTTAAATCATGGATTGAATTGATATCTGAAAATATATAAAAATCTTATATTGATATACAATCATTCATTCCAACGAGTTATACATCTAATGGTAATATTAGGGTTATGTTTTATCATGAAGGGTGTGTGAGTTTAGCTTCAAAAGTTATTATGGAAATGGAAAATAATGTGTTTGGAAAGAAATCTCATGAAAAGATGAGTCAAGAAATATAGAGGAATTCATATGTTCTGAAGCAGGATTTGATTGTAAGTATAAAAAAAGCCTATAAATTTCCTAACTTGTGGATGAAATATAAATCCAATGATGTGCAAAAACTGAAAAAATAGTAATGCACCAGTTTTGAATGAAAATGAACGTCAAAATACACATCATATCCCATAGGAATCTACTTGCATTGATGCTAAACTGGCTCAGTTACTGTAGAAATATTATGATTTGTATGCACTATTCACTGAAGTTAGTTTTCAGTACTAGGAAACGAATACGTATTTCAAGTGGATGAATTTTTATGAGAATAACTTGTGAAATGTTGACTATAAATTTACATATATGAACACGAATGAATTTAGGGAGTGTATAATAAGAAACATATATTTCATATTTTGAAAAATCTTGAGAGTTTATATATATATATATATATAGATAGATAGATAGATAGATAGATATAGATATGTGTGTGTGCATTTATGTATTTATATATATATATATATATATATATATACACACACACACACACACACAGACACTAAAATGTATCAATATGCATGCCAATCGAAATTCACTATGAATCATATATCATCCACAGATCCAAAAATAATCATTTTACTGAACATGGATTTATGTATAATATTGTTCAACTAGGAAGTTCACCCATAGGTTGAAGTTTCAGTTCCAACAGCGTTTAGGAGGAGTGATCTCTTCCCACAATTTGTATCTCCCAAGACAGCCAAACTCACAAGGATATACGTGTGATACCAGTTATGTTTCTATATTTGCATATAAAAATACATGTGCTGAACAGGCTGCAGAGAAAGGGAGACAGGAATTCACATATTTGTTAACTTTAAAAACACATGGAGATCAATTTCAATTAAAAATTGACTAGATTTATAACACCTACCCTTTATCATTCAAAAGGAAAGTCCAACTATACACCATGCCTTCTCTGAACTGCTTTCATTTCCATTCTGTTTGGTTATTTTTGTCCATCATTTTAGGATTAGTAGTCAGAGTCTATTAGGGTATGGGTTAATGTCAGGAATTCAGTAATTCGAATGGAAAATAGGAAAATGAATCCAATGTGTATGCAAATATGTGCTACACAAAAATATTCCCACTCTCATCCAGAACATTGCCTTTACATTACCTTTGCCCCAAATAAACACAATTAGAGAAGAAGAGTTAGGAAATCTGTGAATACATATCGGAAATGGAAAATATTCAGGAGTTCACAATCTTGGATGTGGTAGAGGAGTTTCCAAAAGTGAGGGACAGGGTAAACACTCCACAAACATGGAGCTCATTGGGCCTAAAGACTCTTGAGAAACTGCCTCTGAGGTTGGGCACTTGAAATATATGTTGTTGTCAGGAATTTTAGCATCCTTTCTAGTGAGACCAACAAAGCTGGGTCTGATCTCTGTGACCTGGAAGATATGTTTTTTTTATTTTCCAATGAACATGAGGAAGCAGTGCTGAATTCTCTCTTTGTAGGTAAACTGTGGCCACTGGGGTCTAAGTGTCTTCCCATGTGGACTGTGAAGCCATTTGATCATCTTCCACTTTTCGAGGTGTTTCTTGCTGCTGCACTGTGAATTTGGTATTTGCTTCAGGAAATACAAGGAGTTCAACAGGTACCAGTGATGGAGGGAGTTCTGTCACATGTGGTGGGTCAAGGTCTGCAGGAAAATGCACCAACCAGGCTTCTACCCGACATAGCTTGCCCGCTTGTCCATAGCAATCTGATTCTGAACATTGCCCGGAAACCTCTCCATATAACAAGATGCTTTTATATAATAGGGTCTGCTGACTTCACCATGTCAGTCTCAAGCCATTTGGAATCCAAGGGCAGATCCACATGGTACCACCACAGATTTTTTATCACATACCTGCACACCACTGCTCTAGGCCCACTACTCAGCAGTCTCCAACTTACAGGGATCTCTTTTCTACACTGTTTTCATGAAACCAAGTAAATCCAAGCACAGTCTGGTACACTCATGACCAGCAACAAGTCATCCAAAGTTTCTCCATTGCCACCTGGTCATTGAAATTTCAAAAAATTCATGGTATGTATTTAGCTATTTTTCAAAGATGAAGTTGGAGGCACTGTGGGTTTCAAATTATTTAGGAAACATTAAAGGGTGAGGAAGCTCATTTCAAAGAAATCTCTGGAGAACTCTCACAGGCAAGGCTTCCCAAAGAGTGGCCAATATTTCACATGAATCCAGGCCCATTGAGGTCTAAAATGTGAGGTCTATGTGTGTTTTGACTCTCAATTATGGCTGCCAAGACTTTCAGAATAAAATCACGTGAAATCCTGGCTGAGATTCCCAGTGCTCTGTGGAAGCCACCTTGGCCAGGATCTCAGTTTTCAGGATGACTCTCATGTGTTGCCTCCTAAAATTCCAACACAATTCATGGCAATACTTCTCTGAGGACAGTTCCAGAATTCAGTCTCTAATAACACCAGAGTTCAAGCCCAGGTGAACTAAGTCATCTCATCCAACCGCCACACAAACGACCAGAATTAAAACCAAAACACTCCCACATGGCCCTCAACATTCTCCATATAGACACTTATCATAACCTCTGGCTGGAAATTTCCATGAGGGGCACAGACAAAGACAGTATCCAAATAAGTTCCCTTGCCCCTCATTTGCCTAAAGTCAGGGTGGCCTGGACACCCTTCCTGAGAACCAAGAGTGATTAAATAGGCCTGCACTTAATACTGCTCTGCATCTCCAATTTGGGGCCTACTTACTTTCAGGTATAGATTCTTTATGTGATTTGGAGTCATGAGAAAAGCCAAGCACCTCTGGGCTAGTCTCTGCAGGGTTTGAAGAACTCATTTGACCCAAAAGATCCCTATTCTCACTTGATGGATTTCAGGAACCTAACAGAGGAAAGCAAAAGACTTAATCCACACTGACTCCTCATTTGGCCATTTTGGTTTTGGATGCACACATGGTATCTTTCTTTAGATCCATCAGGTGCTAAGAATCTAAGCCACAGCATCACACAGGGTCATGAGGCTGATTCAGACACATCCCTTTCCAAAGCAATCAAGCAAAGAGCCACAGGTGATGCCCATTCATTTGCATTTGAAGACTCTTTTCTTCAGGCTTCACAAAGGAGTAGTCTGAGGCAAAAAGCTTTCTGAAATTCAGGGCAACAGAACAATAGGTAAGCAAATGGCCCAAAGCAGGATTTCTCCACTGAGACTTTCCTGGTCACACTGATATCTGAGTTTTCTGAGATGCTCGCCATTCCCTTTAGCTATCCAGTACATGGCCATACCACAGAGCTTGGAGGTGGTATATATATTGGACACATAACCATGAGCCTATTTTGGAGAGTGGAGTGAATTCAGGAACAAAATAGAAACTTAGGAAGATAGTAGGTGTTGCCCATTCATAAGGCAAGCCGCAGTCCATTCATAAATTGGCAGGATGAATGTTGGGAAGATTTCTACTAGACAGGAGTCATCCATTGATGCATTCTCTTTTCTGATGTCTAGAACCACGGACACAGTGGGATACACAGACTTAGAAACACTCGCCTTTTCATAAGACTTATTAGAAACAATTCACTTCAAACCAAAAAACCGCCTTTATTACCTATTCTCAGAACATGAGACCAAACCACAAACCAACAGCCACATCCACAAAGACAATTTCTTCCCCCAAGTCAGTCTGAGAGTATCCATAGTGTCCTCTGATTGGTGGGCCATACTATGTTACCCTGAAATGTCCTGTCCTGTCTCAGATCTGGTCTCCTTGGTCAACACTGTGAAGTTCTCAGGAGCCAGCGGTGATCCACTAACTGCTTTCTCAGGAAAGGCCACTCTTCAGAGCTTTCCTGGCATTTGGGCATCCTCACCTCCGTAGGTACCAAGAAAGACTGACTCTGTCCTTGGTAAATCCGAACAATTGAGACCACTTGGACTGGGACTGGGACTGAAACAGGATTTGGGTGCCTAGCTTCCTGGATCTCAAGTTCAGAGTGTTCCATCACAAAGGATGTTAGGTGAGGTCACTTCCTTCATGATCTGAATGAGGTCACTGCCTTGGCAACCACTTTGTTCTAACAGTTGCTTCAAAGTGTCCCATGAAATGGAGGCTGCCCCTACATCCTGTGACACTTTCAAAAGTTCGAATGGTATATCAACCATAGGCACCCGGAAAGTGCTCTCCACACTGGCCTGGTTTGGTCCTTCTTCTCCATATTAAGAAGAGAGAGGCTGATTCAGACACATCCCTTCATCCTGACCAGGTTGTTTTCAATGGAAGATGACTTTTGCTCTCTCAGTTCCTACATATGTGCCTACAACTTCTCCAGAGATCATTTTGCGTGGACCTTTGAGTTTCTCAGCAGTTGGAAGAAACCGTACATTCCTGTATTTTAAGATCAACTCTGTCCCTGCTCTTCTGTAAAGTTAGATTGAGGGAAGAGTGTATGGTTAGGGTTAATAACAGTTTCGATTGGGGTTAGGAATCATTCTGCTGAATGAATAATGGTATGGCGAACCTTCGATATTTTCAAGAATATATAGGTAAAATATAAGTACGAAAACAGAAATAAAGGTAATATTTGAAGCCCAGAAGGGCATTGGGTCTTTGATTGCAATATTTAGCTTTGATTTATTTTCTGCACAGATGTCTCAGATAAATCAATATACAAAGGCATAGGACCTTGTACTTTGAATGATTGATTGTCAAAAAGAACTTCCAGTCAAAAATGGATAGTCGGGGGGCTGGGGATGTGGCTCAAGTGGTAGCGCGCTCGCCTGGCATGCGTGCGGCCCGAGTTCGATCCTCAGCACCACGTACAAACAAAGATGTAGTGTCTGCCAAGTACTAAAAAAACTAAATGTTAAAAAATTCTCTCTCTCTCTCCCTCTCTCTCTAACTCTTTCTTTAAGAAAAAAAATTAAAAAAAGCATAGTCGGTAGGATTACGACGATAGTTGGTAAGTTTAGAACGGAGAGTAAGTATAGGATTTGCACCAAAAGTTCTTTAGCTATGGGGTTTCGGGTATAGAGTGAATGTAAATGTCAGCACTTGTGAAGAGTCAGTCACAATGATGTACTGGGGAAAATATGTAGGAAAGCAGATTTCAATAGAGACATTAGGAAATCTGGCAAAGTATATTCGGTAATGAAAATTTAGTAAAATAGGTAAATGTCGCTTGCTGTTTTTCTGTATGCTTAACAAAACACTATTGAAATCTTGAGAACTGTTTGCTAATCTTGTTCCCAGAATGTGCTGTCCCCAACTGCCAACCTACAGAATGTACTCATTCACCCGGTTGCACGCAAACTGCTCACTCGCCCAGACCAAACAATAAAGTTCCCTCTCTGCCCTCTCCAAGGAAAGTATATAAGCTCTGCTTAAGCTGTTCTCAGGGCTCTCTGCTCTATTCAAGTGAGCTCTGAGCCCCAACATGCTGAATCCCCAATAAACCCTTTGCTTTTGCATGAGACAGTCTCTTGGTGGGCTCTTCACCCGATGCTCGCCTGACCTTTACATATGGAGGTTCCACTGAGATCCGGCAGCGGCGAACGAGAGACCCCAACAGGCTCCTCTTGGGGTATGTATGGTGCCTCTTTCTGGTTTCAGGTTTCAGGTTAGGGCTTCACAAAATGGCTGTCAATGAAGAGTGTGAGCTCTCTCCGACGGTGGCTGACATACGTGTCACAGAGCCACAGGCCACATCCCTGGGGGATGCTCCAGAGTATTCGGGAAATCGAGGAGCAATAGTCTCCTCAATTCAGTGATATTTTGTTTCAGATTCAGTATCGCCAGCCCATCGGGTTGGGCCAGATACTTAGTCCTGGTCTCAGTGTTCGAAGTTCCATTGTCTGTCTTTATTTTCTTGTCTTGTCTGTGTCGTGTGTCGTTGCTTTTACTGTTTGTGTATCTTTCATTATGGGACAGAGCACTTCAATGCCTGTGTCCCTAACCCTTGATCACTGGACCAAAGTACCCTTAAGGGCTCAGAATCTTTCTTTTTCAGTAAAATTCTGGACCTGGCAGACTCTCTGTGCCTCAGAATGGCCCACCTTTGTATTCGGATGGCCCCTAGAAGGATCTTTCTACTTCCCACTAATTTAAAAAGTCAGACGATATTGTCTTTCAGCCAGGGCCACATAGCCATCTGGATCAACAGCCATATATCTTAACTTGGCAGGACCTCTGCAAATCTCCTTCATGGGTGAAGCATTTCCTTGCCCCTACCCCCACTCCTACTGCTTCCCCCATGATCTCTCAAACCCTCTGCTCCTCCTCCTCCTCCAACCTCTGTTCTCCCTGAGACACAAGATTTGACTCTACTGGACTCTCGTCCCCCTCCTTATCTCCTGCCCACGTCCCCCAAAGACCAACACCCTCTAAGTGATTCCCCTGCTGCTGACTCAACCTCTCCACCATTGGAGAAAGCTAAGCCAGCCCAGCGCCCTCCAGATAATTTCCCCGCGGCACACACAGCCCCTCCTCTTCTGGAGGAAGCTAGCCCGGCTAAAGGTACTCACCAGCGGTGAATGATTGAAAAACCTGGAACTCGAATGATGCTCCCCCTCCATCCCTAGGGGCCAATGATTGACAACGGCCTTGGGGGAAAAATGCAAGCCTACCAGTATTTACCTTTCTCCTCTTCAGACCAATATAACTGGAAAAATAAAAATCCCCGTTTTACCTAGGACCCCAACCGGCTCCTAGGTGTGGTTGAGTCATTGATGTTTTCACACCAGCCTACTTGGGATGACTGCCAACAACACCTAGGGTTGTCTCTTCATGACAGAGAAACAAAAGAGAATCCTCCTGGATGCTAGAAAAAAATATCCTCTGACCAGATGTGTAACCGACAAAACTTCCCAACGTATTTAACCCGGCTTTCCCTTGAATCGACGAAACTGGGACCCCAACACCTTTGAAGGTAGGGAGCATCTGTCCACTTATCACTGGGCTCTAATTGTGGGTATCTTAGTGGCCGCTAGGCGACTTACAAATTTTGCCAAGTTAAGAGAGATTATTCAAGGGCCTGATGAATCTTCCTCTATGTTTTTAGAGAGAATTATGGAGGCATATAAGAGATATACTCTTTCGATCCTCAGGCAGAGGATCAAAAGTCATCTGTCAAGATGGCCTTTATGGGCAAGCTGCCCTGGATATTAAAAGAAAGTTACAATGCTTAGATGGATTACAAGATATGACTTTGAGAGATTTAGTCAGAGTAGCCGAGAAGGTATACTATAAGAAAGAAAGTGAGGAAGAGTAGGGAGCAAAGGAAGGATAAAAGAAACAAAAGACAGACTAAGGCATTGACTAAGGTCCTGGTCACAACAACAAATAGGCCAGAAATAAGAAACATGGAGACAGGAAGGGATACCGGGGCCCAGACTAGAGGCCACCCCTGGCCTCAATTTAATGTGCCTACTGTAAAGAAAAAGGACACTGCTTCAAAGAGTGCCATTGAAAGAGACAGCCACTCTAGCCAGCCATTCTGACTCTGGAGGATGACTAAGAATGTTGGGTCTCAGATCCCCTCCGAGAGCTCAGGGTAAATTTTGAAGTGGAGGGGACCCTAGCAAACATTGAAGTGGATACAGGGGCAATATACTCTGCCCTTATGGCCCCATTGGTCTCTCTATCAAATAAAAAGGTCTCTAATTCAAGGGGCTAATGGCAGAAAATATCGGGTTTGGACAACTAAGAGGACCATGGACCAGGGGAAAGGAAAAATCCATCACTCGTTCTTAGTAATCCCAGAATGCCCGGACCCATTGATGGGCAGAGATCTGCTCACCAAGCTCCGGGCCAAAATAACTTTTAACCCTGAAGGCCCACAAGTGGAATTTCTAAATCCTTCAATAAAAACTCCTATAGTCACGGCTCTAAATATGTCAGTAGAAAATGTATATCAACTCACTCACCTTGGTTCAAAGAAATTGCATTCATTCCTGAAGGATGAAGAACAGAGTTTTTTACTAACCGACTCAAAGCAAAAGGAAATAACTGAATGGGTAACAAAAGCCTGTCAGGTCTGTCATGGTTAATGCTTACCCTTCCAAGCTTCCTGCAAAAAAGCACCTACGAGGAACCAGACCAGGACAATTCTGGGAAGTGGACTTTACTAAAATTAAGCCAGCAAGGTTTGAAATTAAATATCGCCTAGTCTTTGTAGATATATTTTGAGGATGGATTGAAGCCTTTTCCAGGAAAAAAGAAAAAAAACGAAACAGCGCAAATGGTTGTCAAGAAGATCCTGAAAGATATTTTTACAAGATACGGCCTGCCTAAAGTAATAAGGTCTGATAATGGACTGGCGTTTGTAGCCCAAGTAAGTCAGGGGTTAGGCAAGACCCTGGGGATTAATTAAAAGTTACATTGTGCTTATAAACCACCGTCAGGACAGGTAGAAAGAATGAATAGAACCATTAAAGAGACCATAACGAAATTAAGCTTAGAAACCTGCATAATAGATTGTACTATGCTCCTTCCTTATGCACTATTTCATGGAAGAAACACTCCCTCTGTTTCTTTGTGTAACCTTACCCCCTATGAAATTGTCCATGGTTCCCCTCCTTCAGTAAGGGACCTAACCCCAACTCTAAGACCTAACGATTCCTTCCACACCCCATTGCTTGACTGAATTAAAGCTCTTGAAAGAACTCAGGGATACCTGTGAAAACAGATGGCCAATGCCTATCAACCTGGGGACGAATGGACTCTACATCAATATCAAGTAAGAGACTTCATCTACATAAGTCGACATCAGGTGTCATCCCTGAAACCCCACTGGAAATGACGATACAAGGTGCTACTTATAACACCTACAGCGGTAAAGGAAGACAGAATCATTTCCTGGATCCATACCTCTCATCTCAAGCCTGTGCCCTGCCAGACTCTGGCTGGAAAATGGAAAAGATTGGTAAAACTTTCAAATTGTGTATTTACCCTGTGTCTAAGGCTATAGACTCTTCCCTTGACCACCAGTAGTCCTAAACCTATTAAACCCATTCAGCAGCGATGGCTGATCACAAATCCTACTGGTAAAGAAGTATGATCTATCTCGCATGCAGCCCACTTAGGGACTTGGTGGACATCTATCCACCCAGACATTTGTCAGCTGGCTATAGGTCTTTCCTATTGGGATATACCTGATGAAGAGGATCCCACTAAATTTCCATTAAATCCATTCTGCACCATTGATAATGGAAACAATCATTATGGATGTAGGGACACGCGAGCCAGATGCAGGTTGGCTAGCCTAGATTACTATGTTTGCCCGGTGGACTACCAAAGCCACAAACAGTCACGGTTGTGTGGGGGGAATGCCGACTTCTTCTGTATGTCTAGGGATGTGATCATACAGGCAGTGCATGATGGAACCCAAACTCCTCATCAAATTCTGTACACAGCATTGGCCCTATTACCAATTAGATCACCCAAACTGTTGGCCCCTAGAGGGGTCTCTAGATCCTCAAATTCTGCATGACCTTTTTAACTTCTGAATGTCCTCAAAAGGGTGAAAGGAGATTTCCCTATGTGGAGGCCTTTTCCCTCCTTCGCTCACATCCTGAACTATGCTTCTCCAATAGGTCCTCACACTCAGCCTTCCGCTCCAGACTCTCTGCTCTCACTCTCACCTCAGCAACATGATTTCTCCCCTCCAATTACTAGATCAAAAACCCAAACCTCCGCCGGATCTCAGACCATTTCCCCCTTTCTGAGGTAGCAGGTACTGAGGTAACCCTCCACCGAATCACTCCTCTCTTCTCCAGTCAGTGCCCACACCGGGTCCCACCAGTTCCTCTTAACAGCTAACCCAAAGCTCAAACCAGCTGAGGAGAACCCTCAGACCCCTATCCAAGATGTAGTGAAAATGGCCTTTAAAGTTTCTTTGTCATTAGTGAAAACAGGTTACTAAGAATTTAAAGTCCCTCACAGGCTTTTAGGGATACTAACTCCTATCTTCTCCTCTGTTCTACCTGTTCTACTGCTCACCTTTTTGTTGCTAGGAAAATCACAAACACCTTTGCCAGTATTCTTTCACATCTCTGCTACCTCATTCTCAGATCCACGGAGCTGCTCACAGCCATGCCTTCCCCATCTCCCCCCTCTGTTCCAGGCCCACAGAAAAACATTAATTGACCTTCTACGGAAGTCTTCAGCATGGCTGACTTTAGGACTTTCAGGAAAAGAGTCCCCATGAAAGACTTCAAAGTAGATAAACTTCCTCTTTCCATGTTGCCCTGTTGTACTTGGTCACTGGCTAAAAATATCAGCACTCCTAAGTTAGACACCCCCTTACTAGTTTTTCACAAAATATGTGAACAAGGCCTTTGGCATTGATCTGGGGCTTCACAGAGATGGCTACATTTCAAAGATAAAGAAGTTACCAACTGGGCTCCATGGTAACAGCTGGAAGGGGGAAAAATAAAGGGAAAAAAAAGCTCTCCTTCACCCAGGTGTCCTTGAAAAGTTAACTTGCCCAGAACAGAGGAATAAAACAGAAAAAAATCTGCTTTTTGTGAACTTCTGCAGGCTGTGAACTTCTGCGCCCCTTCCCTTATATGTTGGGTACAAAATTCTGAAACTACCTAAACGTGAGTTTCAGGGAATTAATTGATTATAACAGAAGTAATGCCCTCTGAATCCGGTTGCTAATAAAATGGAAAGTTTCCCTGTTTTTGGTAGTATCTTAGGTGCCGTGCCTTGTCCGTCTCTACAACAGTATAATTCTATAGACTTAAACATTGTTTATGTTTTCAAGAAATTGTCAAGACGATGTGATTAAATGTGTAAAGGTGCAGATGTTTCCCAGAGTGCTTTATCATAATGCAGGTTCATTTGAAGTTCAAATAGGGGGGCATAAAACTCGGTTCCACTGAGAACATATATCCATCACTTTAGCCATCCTATTAGGAATAGGAGTTGCTGCAGGCGTGAGCACAAGAACCACTGCCTTGGTCCATGGGATACAACAAATGACACAATTAGAAGCAGCAATAGACCAAAACTTAAAGATATTAGAATCCTCCATCTTGGCTTTGCAGGAATCTTTAACCTCTCTCTCTGAAGTTATTTTACAGAAAAGGCGAGGGTTGAACCTCCTCTTCATGAAAGAAGGGGGCCTTTGTTCTGCATTGATGGAGAATGTTGTGTTTTTGCCGACCATACTGGAGTTGTAAAAAAATCTAGGAGTAAATTAAATAGATGCCTTGAAGAGTGTCAATGAGAGAGAGAGGCCCAAAAAGTGTGGTTTGAGTCTTGGTTCACACAGTCCCCCTGGTTAACTACGCATTTATCAACCCTGGACAGTTCAATAATAATCCTCATATTATTGCTAACTATAAAACCCTGTTTGCTCAACCGTGTAATTTCTTTTTTCCAAGCTCAAATTGGATGAGTTAAACTTATGGTAATACCCCACTAGCAAACATAGAATGTGACACCCCGCAATGATCACTTTTATGATTAAAAGTAGCCAGAAGAAGAAGTGGGGAATGAAAGGTTAATTGACTAGGCACTTTTCACTTCCTTTTTTCCTGTATGCTTAACAAAACACTGTTGAAATCTTGAGAAATGTTTGCTAATCTTGTTCCCAGAATGTGCTGTCCCCAACTGACTAACTGCAGAATGTGCTCCCTCACTGGGTTGCATGCAAACTGACCACTCGCCCTGACCTATCAATAAACTTCCCTCCCTGCCGTCACCAAGGAAAGTGTATAAGCTCTGCTTAAGCTGTTCTAAGGGCTCTCTACTCTATTCAAGTGAGCTCTGAGCATCAGCATGCTGGACCCCCAATAAACACTGCGCTGTTGCATGAGATAGTCTCTTGGTGGTCTCTTCTTTCGACCTCATCCGACCTTTACTTGGATAATTAAATGTAGAAGAGAACATCCATTCAAAAAGGGATAGTCGGTAGGATTAGGAATATAGTTGGTAGGTTTAGGAAGAAGACTGTGTATAGGATTTGGAACAAAAGTTCCTTAGCAATAGGGTTTCGGTTAGAGAGTGAATGTAAATGTCAGCACATGTGAAGAGTCAGTCACAATGATGAACTGGAGAAAATATGTAGGAAATCAGATATCAATACACACATTATGAAATCAGGCAAAGTATAAAGTGAATGATAGGATTAGACATTAACAACAAGGTTGAGTTTCAATGTATAATCTTAGGAAGAAACAAATATGTAGTCAGCAATATGATTGAAATTTGAGAGCATTAGGCAACCTGGACATGGATGTTTTTAGTAATCCAGGATCACTTTCCATTTAGGATTTGCTACAATCATAAGTTTGACCTTTGCATTTTGTGATCAGAATATTACAGTGATAAAATGTATATGTAGATCAGGTGACATGAGTATTTTTTCTAACATTTCTGGGAGCAATATTTTGAAGACGTATAAATTAGTGTTGGGGGTACACAGAGTTGTACCCTGTGTCTATGAATATAGAAGTAATGCATGAATTGACGATACTGTGAATAAATAATATAACTGTTTCCACTTTAAATCATGGATTGAATTGATATCTGAAAATATATAAGAAATCTTATATTGATATACAATCATTCATTCCAACGAGTTATGCATCTAATGGTAATATTAGGGTTACGTTTTATCATGAAAGGTGTGTGAGTTTAGCTTCAAAAGTGATTATGGAAATGGAAAATTATGTGTTTGGAAAGAAGTCTCATGAAAAGACGAATCAAGAAACCTAAAGGAATACATGTGTTCTGAAGCAGGAAGTGATTGTAAGTATAAAAAAAGTATAAATTTCCTAACTTGTGGATGAAATATATATCCTATGATGTGCAAAAACTGAAAAAAATAGTAATGTACCAGTGTTGAAAGAAAATGAATGTCAAAATACATATCATGTCCCATAGGAATCTACTTGCATTGATGTTAAACTGGGTCAGTTACTGTAGAAACATTAGGATTTGAAAGGACCATTTACTAAAGTTAGTTTTCAGTACTAGGAATCAAATATATATTTCAGGTGGATGAATATATCTGAGCATAATCTTGTGAACATTTTATTATAAATCCACATTCATGACATGAATGAATTTAGGGAGTGTATATAAGACACATATATTTCATATTTTGAAAAATCAGGAGGGTGTAAAATATATATATATATATATATATATATATATATATATATATATATATATATCACAGATACATTAAAAAGTAGCAATATATAAATATATATGGGTATCAAAATTTATCTTGAAATATATATCATCCACAGATTAAAAAGTATTCATTTTAGTGAACATGGATTTATGTATAATGTTGTTCAACTAGGAACCTCACCCATAGGTGGAATTTTAAGATCCAAAAGCGTTTAGGAGTAGTGATCTCTTCTCACAATTTGTATCTGCAAAGTTAGCCACCTCACAAAAATGTACGTGTGATACCAGGTAGGATTCTATATGTGCATATAAAAATACATGTGCTGAATAGGCTCCAGAGAAATGGAGACAGAAATTCAGAAATAAGTTAACATTAAAAAGAATGGAGAACTATTTCAATTAACAATTGACTATATTTTTAACACCTACCATTTATCATGCAAATAACAAGTCCAACTATACACCATGCCTCCTCTGAACTGCTTGTGTTTCTATAATGTTTCGGTTACTTTCCTCCATTATATTAGGATTAGTAATCAGAGTCTAGTAGGGTGTGAGTTAGTGTCAGGGAATCAGTATATTGAATGGAAAATAGAAAAATGAATCCAATGTGTATGCAAATATGTTTTACACAAAAATCTTCCCACTCTCATCAAGAACAACACCTAGATATCACCTACGCCCCAAGTAACACACAATTAGAGGAGAAGAGTTAGAAAATCCATGACTACATATCTGGAATGGAATACGATCAGGAGTTCACAACCTTGGAAGTGGTAGAGGAGTTTCCAAAAGTAAGGGACAGGGTAAACACTCCACAAACATGGACCTCTGCCTGCCTAAAGACTTCTTGAGAAACTGTCTCTGAGGTTGGGCACTTAAAACATATGTTGTTGTCAGGAGCTTTAGCTTCCTTTCTAGGGAGACCATCAAAGCTGGGTCTTCATCTCTGTGACCTTGTGGATATGGTTTCTTATTTTCCAATGAACATGAGGCAGCAGTGCTGAATTCTGTCTTTGTAGGTAAACTGTGGCCACGGGGGGCTAAGTGTATGCACATGTTGGCTGTGTATCCATTTGGTCATCCTCCAAATTTCGTCGTGATTCTTGGTGCTGCACTGGGAATTTAATATTTGCTTCATGGAATACAAGGAGCTCAACTGGAACACAGTGCTGGAGGGAGTTCTGTCATGTGTGGTGGGTCAGGGTCAGCAGGAGAATGCACCAACCAGGTTTCTATCTCACACAGTTTGCCCCCTTGACCATAATAACCTGATTGTTAAGATTTCCCTTAAACCTCTACTTATAAAAAGATGCCTTTACATATAAGGGTCTGCTGGATGCACCATGTCAGCCACAAGCCATATGGAAGTCAAAGGCAGATCCACAAGGCCCCACGACAGAAGTTTTATCACAAAACTGCACATCTCTGCTGTAGGCCCACTAATCAGCAGGCTTGAACTTACTGGCATCTCTGTTCTACACCATTTTCATGAAACCCAGTCAATCAAGAAACTGTCTGATACACTCATCGTCAGCAACAGTATATCCAAAGGTTCTCCTGTGCAACCTGGTCAAGGGAATTTTAAGAATTTCATGGTATTTATCTAGCCATTATTCAAGCATGAGGTTGGAGGCACTGTGGGTTTCAATTTTTTCAGGAAACATTAAATGGTGAGGAAGCTCATTTCAATGAAACCTCTGGAAAACTCTCACAGGCAAGTCTTCCCAAGGAGTGGCCAAAAGGTCACCGAAATCCAGGACTATTGAGGTCTACAATGTGAGGTCCATGTGTGTTTTGACGCTCAAGTATGCCTGCCATGTGTTTTAGAAAAAATCATGTGATATCCAGGCTGTGATTCTCAGTGCTCTGTGGAAAGCCACCCTGGACCTAGATCTCAGTTTATAAGGGGGACTCTCATGTGTGGCCTGCGAAAATCCCAACACAATTCATGGCAATACTTCTCTGAGTTCAGTTCCAGAACTCAGTCTCTAAGTCCCCTTGAACTCACACCAGAGTTCAAGACCAGTTGGACCCATTCATTTCTTCCAACCGCCACACAAATGACCAAAATTAAAACCTAAACACTCCCACAAGGCCCTCATGTTCTCCATATAGACACTCATCATAACCTCTGGCTGAATTTTTCCATGAGGGGCGCAGCCCAAGACAGTGACCAAAATGAGCACCTTTGGCCCTCATTTGCCTAAAGTCAGGGTGGCCTGGACACCATTCCTGTGAACCAGGAGTGATTAAAAAGACCTGCCGTTAATACTGCTCTGCTTCTCCATTTTGAGGCCTACTGAATGTCAGGTATAGATTCTTTATGTGGTTTGGAGTCATGAGAAAACCCAAGCACTTCTGCAGGGTTTTGAATAACTCATTTGACCCAAAGGATCCCTATTCTCACTTGATGGAGTCAGGAACATCACAGAAGAAGGCTAGAGACTTCATCCACAATGACTGATCTTTTTGCCATTTTGGTTTTGGATGCACACATGGGATCTTTCTTTAGATCCATCAGGTGCTGAGAATCTAAGCTGGAGCCTCACACAGGGCCAAGTGGCTGATTCAGACACCTCCCTTTCCAAAGCAATTATGCCAAGAGCCACAGGTGATCCTCATTCATTTCCATTTGATAACTGTTTTTTTCAGTCTTCACAAAGGGGTGGCCAGAGGCAAATACCTTCCTGACATTCAGGGCAACAGAACAAAATGTAAGCAAAATGCCCAAAGCAGGGTATCTCCACTGAGAGTTTCCTAGCCACACTGATATCTGAGTTTTTTGAGATTCTCGCCATGCCAATTCCTTCAGCTATTCAGTACATGGTCATGTCACAGTGATTGGAGGTGGTACATATCATGGATAAAAAACAATGAGCATATTCTGGCTAGTGGCCAGAATTCTGGAAGAAAACAGGAACTTAGGAAGGTTGTAGGTGTTTCCCATTGGTAAGGCAAGCCGCAGTCCTTTCATAAATTGGACAAGTTGATTGCTGGGAGGCATTCTACTACACAGGACATATTCATTGATGCATTCTCTTTTCTAATGTCTACAACCACGGACACAGTGGCATACACAGAAATAGAAACACTCACCATGTCAAATGACTTATTAGAAACAGTCCATTCCAAAAGAAATAAATCACGTTTTTTCTACCTATTCTCAGAACATGAGACAAAACCACAAACTGACATCCACACACCCAGGCACCTCCTTCCCCCAAGTAGGTCTGTGACTCTTCTGAATGTCCTCTGACTGGTAGGCCATATGATGTTCCTCTGAAATGGCCTTTCCTGTCTCAGATCTGGTGTCATTCACCAACTCTGTGAAGTTGTCAGGAGGCAGTGGTGAGCCAATTCCAGTCTTGTCAGGAAAGGCCCCTCTTCAGAGCTTTCTTGGAATTTGGCCACCGTCACATGAAGAGGTACCTAGAAAGACTGATTCTATCCTTGGTAAATCCAAACAAGTGAGACCACTGGGACTTGGACGGGTAATGGCTTTGGGTGCCTGGCTTCCTGGATCCCAAATTCAGAGAATTCCATCACCAAGGAAGTAGGTGAGGTCACTTCCTTCAGGAACTGAATGAGGTCACTGACTTGGCCACCAATATGTCCTAACAGTTGCTTCCTAGGTTCTCATAAGATGGAGGCGGCCCCTACTTCTTGTGACACATTCACAAATTAGAATGGTTTAGAAACCATAGGCACCTGGGAACAGCTCTCCACAAAGGCCTGGTTTGATCCGACTTCTCTACATTAAGAAGAGAGAGGCTGATTCAGAAACATCCCTTCATCCTAACTAGGTTGTTTGCCATGGAAGATGACTTTTCCTCTCTCAGGTCCTAAATAGCTGCCTAAATCTTCTCCATCGATCATTTCTGCATGGACTTTTGAGGTTCTCAGCAGGTGGAAGATCCCCTACCTTCCTGTATTGTAAGACCAACTCGGTCCCTCCTCTTCTGTAAAGTTAGATTGACGGAACATTGTATGGTTAGGGTTAATAGCATGTTCGATTTTGGTTAGGAATCATTCTGCTGGATGAATAATGGTTTGGGAACCTCTGATACTTATAAGAATATAGACGTGAAATATAAGTACGAAAAAAGAAATCTAGGTAAGATTTGAAGCCCAGAAGGGCATTTGGCGATTGATTGGCATACTAAGCTTGAATTATGTTCTGCACCGAGGTCTCAGATAAATTTATTTACAATGGCATAGGTTGCTGTACCTCAGATGACTGAATTTAGAAGAGATCATCCAGTCCAAAAGGGATAGTCCATAGGATTAGGAAGATTGTCTGTAGGATTAGGAAGAAGAGTGAGTCTAGGAGTTGGACCAAAAGTTCTTTAGCAATAGGGTTTCAGTTAGAGAGTGAATGTAAATGTCAGCACATGTGAAGAGTCAGTCACAATGATGAACTGGGGAAAATATGTAGGAAAGAGAGTAAATATGTATCAATAGAGACATTAGGAAATCAGGCAACGTATAAAGTGAGTGATAGGATTAGATATTTTCAACAGGGTTGAGGTTGAATATATAATCTTAGGAAGAAACAATTATTTAGTCACCAATAGGATTGACATTTGAGCGCATTAGGGAACCTAGACATGGAGGTTTTTAGTAATCCATGCTCACTTTAAATTTAGGCTTTAGTACAATCATAAGTGTGATCTTTGCATTTTGTGTCAAGAATATTACTGTGGTAAAATATATATGTTGATCAGATAACATGAGTATTTCTTCCACCAATATGAGGAGCAATATTTTGAAAACTTATAAATTAGTATTGCGGATAAAATAGGCCTACCCTGTGTTGATGAATAAGAGATGATGCATGAATAGACCATATTGTGAATAAATTATATAACTGGTTCCAACTTTAAATAATGCATTGAAATTATATTTGAAAATATATAGTAAATCTTATATTGATGTATATACATTCATTCCAACCAGTTATACATCTAATGGTAATATTAGGGTTACGGTTTATCATGAAGAGTGTGTGAGTTTTGCTTCAAAAATGAGTATAGAATCGAAAATAATGTTTTTAGAAAGAAGTCTAGTGAAAAGACCACTAAAGAATCATAGAGGAATACATGTTTTCTGAAAGAGGAAGTGATTGATAGTGAACCACATGCCTATAAATTTGTGAATTTGTGGATGAAAGGACATATCCTATGATGTCCATAAACTGAAGAAATAGTAATGTACCAGTGTGGAATAAAAATGAACTTAAAAATACATATCATGTCCCATAGGAATCTAACTGCATTGATGTTAAACTTGGTCAGTTACTATAGAAATATTAGGATATATAAGGACCATTCACTGAAGTTAGTTTTCAGTACTAGGAAACAAATATGTATGTCAGGTGGTTGAATATTTCTGAGAATAATCTGTTGAGAGCCACAGCCAAAGGAGCCCCAGCAAACTTGCAGCTGCCAGCAAACTTCCATCTGCCGGCTGATGATTGGCTCACACCGGCCCCAGCATCATCTAGCTGATTTGCTTGTCTGTGGTGATGCTCATTGAGATGCTCAATGAGCGGTTTCCCCGACCTTTCAGACTGCCAGCGGATGATTGGCTCACAGCGGCCCCAGCAACATCTAGCTGATTGGCTCCTCTGTGGTGATGCACATTGGGCTGGTTCCCTGCCCTTTCAGACCATGGAACTGCTCATTGGGGGACATTTTGACTTCGCCCACGTGACCCAGCCAATCGGCCTCAAGAGGAGGAGACTTGTGTTTGAGGGAGAGGCTTGTGGGAAGCCTGTGGTGGCAGTTGGGCTCTGACGGCTTTTCCTGAGGAGCTGTTTTGTTTGGTGTCATCTTGTTGGGTTGTATTATAGTAGAAATACGGGATCAGAAATTAGTAAAAAAAAAAAAAAAAAAAAAAAAACTGAAAGAGTGTTCAGTAAATTGTTAGAGGAAGGAGGCATCTCAGTAAAATCAAGAAAAGTCAGGGCATACGTTGATACAATACAAAAATGTAGCCCATGGCTTTTTCAGGAGGAGTTGTTAAATATATCACAATGGAACCATCATGGTGAAGATTTAAAAAGAATAGGAAAGAAAAGCCCAGGGACTCTGCCAGTTGGCACATTGCTATTGTGGACGTTTGTACCTTGTTTGCTTAGTGGAAAGCCTTCAGTTCAGACAATGGTAGAGGAAGGAGAAGACATATTGATTCAAGTAAAATAGAAGGTCTCTCAAGTTAGTCAGATAGAGGAAAAAATTCAAGTAAAAGAAAAGGTCTCTCGAACTAGTCAGACAGAGGAAAAAAATCAAGTAAAAGAGAAGGCCTTTCAAGCCAGTCAGACAGAGGAAGAAAGTGTAAAACAGAAAAAGCCATCAGGGGGAAAGTTACAACAGGAGACTACTACTAACACCTTTCTATCACCAGAGGGTGTAAGTGTCCAACCAACAGCACAACCTCTACAGGAGACTGCTACTAACACCTTTCTATCACCAGAGGAAGTAAGTGTCCAACTAACAAGGCCACCTCCATATGCTGGGAGGCCCCCAACCCCCACAGTTGATAGTTGGAATCCTGAGACAAGATCTCAAATATTAACATGCCCAGTATTTGAGGCAGGAGGGCAGTGAGATTACCATGCTTTAAATTTCAAAACAGTGAAGCAGCTAACAGAGGCTGTAACAACCTATGGTCCTCAAGCACCCTTCACTGTAAGCATTATCAAATCCATTAACAACATGAACATGAAGCCAGCAGATTGGGCTAATATGTGTAAAGCTGTGCTAAATGGAGGAAATACCTGTTATGGAAGATTGCCAATGAGGAATTTTGCAAGGAGACGGCTAGGCAAAATGCAGCAGCTAGTTATCCTCAGAGAAATCTAGATATATTGTTAGGAAAGGGACCTTATGAGGATCAGCAGCAGCAATGTGCATATGATCCTGGTGTATATGCACAGATTGCTATAGATGCAATTAAGGCATGGAAGACTTTTCAAGGAAATGGAGGTTTACAAGGTCAGTTATCTAAGGTAATACAAGGAGCTAATGAACCTTATGCTGAATTTGTAGATAGGCTTATTCAAACAGCTACCAGAGTTTTTGGAAATACACAACAAGCAATGCCATTACTAAAACAACTGGCTTATGAGCAAGCGAATCATTGGTGCAAAGATATCATTAGACCATGGAAACATGAAGATTCAAACACATATATTAAATTATGTAGAGACATTAAAGAACAAGAGCAAGTCGTGGAAGCTGCAGTAAAACAGGCTTTAGATGCCAGAGACATTAATGAACAAGGGCAAATTGTGGCAGCTGCAGTAAAACAGGCTTTAGATGCCAGGCCAAGAACATGCTACAATTGTGAAAAAACAGGACATTTTAAAAGGAATTGTCTCATAGGAGGAGGGTTTAACAAAACTAGGTATCAAAGGAGTAGAATACCAGGTATTTGTCCACGATGCCATAGAGGGAGACTTTGGGCTAATGAATGCTGTTCTCAAACCACCATAGAGGGTACACCATTATCAAAAAATGAACAAGGACCAGGTGTTTATCCACAATATCGTGGACAAAAACATGGAGCTCCTTTGCCAAAAAATGGACAAGGGGGCTCAATTCTCCGGGGCCCAAAACCACAAATACACGCAGCACTGGAGAAACCCATCAACCACATCAGGGTAGTGCCCAGGACACATTGTCCATCAGATCCCTCATCAGAAAAACCAGAGGGAGCGCAGGGTTAGACATCTGTGACTCTGCCAGAGCAGTACTAACTGCAGAGATGGGAGTTCAATTCATTTCCACAGGGGTAAAAGGACCTCTTCCCAAAGGAACAGTAGGCTTATTATTGGGACGCAGCTCTTCTACTCTAAAAGGACTTATGATAAGTCCTGGGGTAATTGATCTCGACAATGAAGGTGAAATAAAAATTATAGCCAGTTCTCCAAAGGGTATATTAGTAATTTCACCAGGAGATAGAATAGCACAGTTACTAATAATACCCAGCCTACGTGAAAAATTTTCCAGTCGTACTGTAGAAAGAGGTTCCAAGTGATTAGGCTCCACAGGTGTAGATTGGGCTATGCTTTCTTTAAATTTAGATTCTGGCCCCATGCTTAAACTAAATATTCAAGGGCATGAATTTAATGGGCTACTGGATACAGACGCAGACCTTAGCATCATCTCTCGTCAAGAATGGCCAAAACATTGGCCATTACAACAAGCCACTCAAACGCTTCGAGGCCTAGGAGTAGCGTATAATCCCCATAGAAGTGCAATGGTATTAGATTGGAAGGATCCTGAAGGATGTGAAGGAACTCTACAGCCATATGTATTGGATCATCTTCCCGTAAATATATGGGGACGAGATAGTCTCCTGGACTCATTGATATTTTTTTTCGGATTCGGTATTGCCAGTCAATCGGGTTTTGCCGGCTCCTCAGTCCTAGTCTCAGTGTTGGACGTCCATTGCCTGTCTTCATTGCCTTGTCTTGTCTGTGTCATGTTTCATTGCTTTAACTGTTTGTGTATCTTTCATTATGAGACAGAGCACTTCAATGCCTCTGTCCCTGATACTTGGTCACTGGACCAAAGTCCACTTAAGGGCTCAGAATCTTTGTTTTTCAGTAAAGCGCCGGATGTGGCAGACTCTCTGTGCTTCAGAATGGCCCACCTTTGGATTTGGATTACCCCTAGAAGGATCTTTCTACTTCCCACTAATTTAAAAAAGTCAGAGATATTGTCTTTCAGCCGGTGCTACATAGCCATCTGGATCAACAGCCATATATCTTAACTCAGCGGGAACTCTGCATATCTCCTCCTCCATGGGTGAAGCCTTTCCTTGTCACTGCCCCCACTCTGACTCCTTCCCCCAGGAACTCTCAAATCCTCTGATCCTCCTCCTCCTACACCCTCTGTTCTCCCTGAGTCACCAGATTTCACTCTACTGGAGTCTCCTTCCCCTCCTTATCCCCTGCCCTTGTCCCCCCAAATCCAACACCCTCTAAGTGATTCCCCTGCTGCTGACTCAGCCTCTCCTCCATTGGAGGAAGCTATGCCGGCCCAGCGCCCTCCAGATAATTCCTTTGCGGCACACACAGCACCTCTTCCCTTGGAGGAAGCTGTACCATCTAAAGAAACTCGCTGGCGGTGAATGATTGAAAACCCTGGAACTCTTGGGATGCTCCCCCTCCATCCCTATGGGCCAATGATTGACGATGGCCACGGGGAAAAAATGCAAGCCTACCAGTATTAGCCTTTCTCCTCGTCAGACCTATATAACTTAAAAAAATTATAATCCCCCTTTTTCTGAGGACCCCACCAGGCTCTCAGGTCTGGTTGAGTCATTGATGTTTTCACACCAGCCTACTTCGGATGACTGCCAAAAACTCCTAGGGATTCTCTTCATGACAGAGGAACAACAGTGAATCCTCCAGGAAGCTAGAAAAAAAATCCCTCAAACAAGATCTGCGTCTGACACAACTTCCCAAGATAATCAAAGGCGGCTTTCCCTTGAACCCACCCAACTGAGACCCCAAAATCTTTGAAGGTAGCGAGCATCTGTCCCCTTATCACCGGGCTCTAATAGTGTGTCTCCAAGCAGCCGCTAGCGACAAAGTAATTTGGCCAATGTAAGAGAGATTATTCAAGGGCCTGATGATTCTCCCACTATGTTTCTAGAGAGAATTATGGAGGCATATTGGAGATATACTCGTTTTGATCCTCAGGAAGAGAATCAAAGGCATCTGTCACGATGGCCTTTATTGGGCAAACTGGCTTGGATATTAAAACAAAGTTACAAAGCTAGATTGATTACAAGATATGACTTTCAGAGATTTAGTCAGAGAAGCCAAGAACGTATACTATAAGAGAGAAACTGAGGAAGAGAAGGGAGCAAGGGGAGGATAAAAGAAACAAAAGGCAGACTAAGGCGTTGACTAAGGTCCTGGTCACAAAAACAAATAGGCCAGAAATTAAGAAACAGGTAGACAAGAAGGGATAACATTGGCCCATGCCAGAGGCCACCCTGGCCTCAGATCAATGTGCCTACTCTAAAGAAAAAAGGACACTGGGCCAAAATTGCCCTAAAAAGCGACAGCCACACCAGCCAGCCATTCTGACTCTGGAGGATGACTAAGAAAGTCGGGGCTCAGATTCCCTCCCCAAGCTCAAGGTAACTTTTGAAGTGTTTCAAAAGTGATTATGGAAATCGAAAATGATGTGTTTGGAAAGAAGTCTCATGAAAAGATCAGTCAAGAAACATGGATGAATACATGTGTTCTGAAGCACGAAGTGAATGAAAGTCAGACAAATGCGTATGAATTTGCTAACTTGTGGATGAAATATATATCCTATGATGTGCATAAAGTGAATAAATAGTAATGTAGAAGTGTTGAATAAAATTGAACATCAAAATACACATCATGTCCCATAGTAATCTACTTGAATTGATGTTAAACAGGGTCAGTTACTGTAGAAATGTTAGGATATGTTTGCACCATTCAAAGAAGTTAGTTTTCAGTACTAGGAAACAAATATGTATTTCAGGTGGATGAATATTACTGAGAATAATCTTGTGAAAAGTTGATTAAAAATCCAAATACATCAATATGAATGAATTTAGGGAGTGCATAATAAGACACATGTTATATATATATATATATATATATATATATATATATATATATATATATATATATATTAAAAATAGCAATATATATGCCAATTGAAATTCATCATGAAATATATATCATCATCATATCCGAAAATATTCATTTTAATGAATATGGATTTTTATATAAGTTTGTTCAAATAGGAAGCTCACCCATGGGTTGAATTTTCAGTTCCAACATTGTTTAGGAGGAGTGATCACTTCTCACAATTTGTATGTGCCATGTCAGCCACCTCACGAGAATGTACGTGTGACACCAGGTAGGATTCTATATGTGCATATTAAAACACATGTGCTGAATAGGCTACTGAGAAAGGAAGACAGTAATTCATATATTTGTTAACTTTAAAAACACATGTAGAACTATTTCAATTAAAAATTGACTAGATTTATAACTCCTACCCTATATATTTCAAAAGGCATATCCAACTATACACCCTGCCTCCTCTGAAATGCTTGTATTTCTATTCTGTTTGGGTTATGTTTCTCCATCATATTAGGATTAGTAGTCAGAGTCTAGTAGGGAATGGGTTAGTGTCAGGGATTTAGTATTTCAAATATATGCTGCATAAAAATCTTCCCACTCTCATTCAGAACAATGCCTAGACATTACCCTCGTCCCAAGTAAGACACAATTAGAGGAGAAGAGTTAAAAATTCTGTGAATACATATCTGGAAATGAATATTCTCATGAGTTCACAACCTTGGAGGTCGTAGAAGAGTTTTCAAAAGTATGGGACAGGGTAAGCACTCCACAAACATGGAGCTCTGCTGCCCTAAAGACTTCTTGAGAAACTGCCTCTGAGGTTGGGCACTTGAAATATATGTTTTCGTAAGGAGCTTTCTTTGTACTGAGACCATCAAAGCTGGGTGTGCATCTATGCGACCTGGAGGACATGGTTTCATATTTTCCAATGAACATGAGGCAGCAGTGCTGAATTCTCTCTATGTAGGTAAACTGTGTCCACTGGGGCCTAAGTGTCTCTGCGTGTGGACTGTGAAGCCATTTGGTCATCCTCTACTTTTCCTGGTGTTTCTTGCTGCTGCACTGGGAGTTTGGTATTTGCTTATGAAGTAAAAAAAGATCACCTGGGACACAGTGCTTGAGGGAGTTCTGTCACGTGTGGTGGGTAAGGGTCTGCAAGAGAATATACCAACAATGCTTCTATTCCACAAAGCTTTTCCCCTTGACCATAGCAACATAATTCTCAACATTTCCCTGAAACCTCTCTATATAACAAGATGCCGTTACATATAAGGGTCTGGTGGTTGTACCATGTCAGTCACAAGGCATTTCGGAGCCAATGGAAGATCAACATGGCCCCACCACAGATGTTTCATCACACACCCCCCCTCCACTGCTCTAGGCCCACTACTCAGCAGGCTCCAATTTACTGGCATCTCTGTTCTACACCATTTTGATGAAACCTAGTGAATCAAGGTGCTGTCTGGTATACTCATGATCAGCAACCGGTTTTCCAAATTTTCTACAGTGCCACCTGGTCATGGAAATTTCAATAATTTTATTGTATTTATCTAGCCATTTTTCACGGATGAAGTTGGAGGCACTGTGGATTTCAATTCGTACAGGAACCATTAAATGATGAGAAACCTCATTTCAATGAAAGCTCTGTAGAACTGTTACAGACAAGGCTTCCCAGGGAGTGGCCAAAATGTCACATAAAATCAGACCCACTGAGGTCTACAATGTGAGGTCCATGTGTGTTTTGACTGTCACCCGTGCCTGCCAAGTCTTTTAGAAAAAAAAAATCATGTGATATCCTGGCTGAGATTCCCAGTGCTCTGTGGAAAGCCACCCTGGGCCTAGATCTCAGTTTCCAAGGGAGACTCTCATGCGTGCCCTCCTAGAATCCCAACACAATACATGGCACAAGTTCTCTGAGATGAGATCCAGAATGCACTCTCTAAGTGTAATCACACCAGAGTTCAAGCCCATGTGGACCCAGGCATCTCCTTTAACTGCCACACAATGACCACAATTAAAACCAAAACACTCCCACATGGCCCTCATCTGTTTCCATATAGATACTCATCATAACCTCTGGCTGGATGTTTCCATGAGGGGCGCAGTCCAAGACAGTGTCCAAAATAAGCTCCCTTGCCGCTCATTTGCCTAAAGTCAGGGTGGCCTGGACATACTTCCTGTGAACCAGGAGTGATCAAATAGGCATGCCGTTAATACTGCAGCGCTTCTTCAATTTGAGGCCTACTGAGTTAGAGGTATAGATTGTTTATGTGAATTAGAGTCATGAGAAAACCCAAGCACCTCTGCAGGGCTTTGAAGAACTCAATTGACACAAAGGATCCCTATTCTCACTTGATAGAGGTCAGGAACCTCACAGAGGAAAGCGAGACTTTATCCACAATGACTGGTCTATTTGCCATTTTGGTTTTAGATGCACACATGGGATCTTTCTTTAGATCCATCTGGTGCTGAGAATCTAAGCCACAAACTCACACAGGGCCAAGATGCTAATTCAGACACATCCCTTTCCAAAGCAATTAAGCAAAGAGCCACAGGTGATGCCCATTCATTTCCATTTGAAAACTGTTTACTTCAGGCTTCACAAAGGGGTGGCCAGAGCAAGAACTTCCTGACATTCAGTTCAACAGAACAATATATAAGCAAAATGCCCAAAGCAGGGTTTTTCCACTGAGAATTTCCTGGTCACACTGATATCTGAGTTTTTTGAGATGCTCGCCATTCCCTTCAGCTATCCAGTACATGACCATGTCACAGAGCTTGGAGGTGGTACATATGTTAGACACAAAACCATGAGCCTATCCTGCAGAGTGAACAGAATTCATGAAGAAACCTGGAAATTAGGAATGTAGTAGGTTATGCCCATCTTTAAGTAAAGCCGCAATCCATTCATAAATTGGGCAGGATGAAATGGGAAGCTTTCTACTAGACAGGAAACATCCATTGATGCACTCTCTTTTCTAATGTCTACAACCACGGACACCATGGGATACACAGACATAGAATCACTCGCCTTTTCAAACGACTTACAAGAAACAGTTCACTCCAAACCATACAAACCACCTTTCCTTCCTATTCTCACAACATGAGACAAAATCACAAACTCACAACCACACCCACAAAGGCACCTCCTTACCCTAAGTAGGTCTGTGACTCTATGGAGTGTCCTCTGACTGGTGGGCCACACAATGTTCCCCCGAAATGTCCTGTCCTGTCTCAAATATGGTCTCCTTGGCCAACTCTATGAAGTTGTCAGGAGCCAGCAGTGGGCCACTACCTGCTTTTTCAGGAAAGGCCCCTCTTCAGAGCTGTCCTGGCTTTTGGCCATTCTAACATCAGTAGGTACAAAGAAAGACTGACTCTGTCCTTGGTAATTCCAAACAAGTGAACCCACTGGGACTGGTACTGGGACTGGCTCTGTGTGCCTGGCTTCCAGGATCCCAAGTTCAGAGATTTCCATCACCAAGGGAGTAAGGTGAGGTCACTTCCTTCAGGAACTGAATTAGGTCACTGCCTTGGCAACCACTTTATCCTAACAGTTGCTTCCAAGTGTCTCATTAAATGGAGGCTTCCCCTACTTCCTGTGAAACATTCACAAGTTAGAATGGTATATCAACCATAGGAACCCGGTAATAGCTCTCCACACAGGCCTGGTTTGGTCCATCTCCTCTACATTGAGAAGAGAGGTTCTGATTCAGACACATCCCGTCATCCTGACCAGGTATTTTGCCATGGAAGATTACTTTTGCTTTCTCAGGTCCTCCATAGCTGACTACATATTCTCCAGGGATCATTTCTGTATTGAACTTGTGGTTCTAAACAGGTGAAAGATCCCCTACATTCCTGTATTGTAAGACCAACTCTGTCCCTGCTCTTCATTAAATTTACATTGAGGGAACAGTGTATTGTTAGGGTTAATAAAATGTTGGATGTTAGAAATCATTCTGCTGGATGTATAATGGTACTGGGAACCTGGGATATTTTTAAAAATATAGAGGTGAAATATATAAATGAAAAAAGGATGTCTAGGTAATTTTGAAGCCCAGAGAGGCAATGGGCCCTTCATTGGGATACTTAGCTTTGATTTATGTTGTGCACAGATATCTCAGATAAATCGATATGCAATGGCATAGGACCTTGTACCTTGGATGATTAAAATTCGAAGAGAACATCCAGTCAAAAAGGGATAGTCGGTAGGATTAGATAGATATTCGGTAGGTTAACAAAGAGTGAGTATACGATTTGGAACAAAAGTTCTTTAGCAATAGGGTTTGGGTTAAAGTGTGAAAGTAAATATCAGCCCACTTGAAGGGTCAGTCACAATGATGAACAGGGGAAAATATGTAGGAAAGCAGATATCAATAGAGATATTACAAAATCAACAAGTGGGCCAAGGACCTGAACAGACACTTCTCAGAAGAAGACATACAATCAATTAATAAGTACATGAAAAAATTCTCACCTTCTCTAGCAGTCAGAGAAATGCAAATCAAAACCACCCTAAGATACCATCTCACTCCAGTAAGACTGGCAGCCATTAGGATGTCAAACAATAATAAGTGGTGGCAAGGATGTGGGGAAAAGGGTACACTTGTACATTGCTGGTGGGACTGCAAAATGGTGCGGCCATTATGGAAAGCAGTATGGAGATTCCTGGAAAAGCTGGGAATGGAACCACCATTTGACCCAGCTATCGCCCTCCTTGGACTATTCCCTGAGGACCATAAAAGAAAATGCTATAGGGATACTGCCACATCAATGATCATAGCAGCACAATTCACAAAAGCCAGACTGTGGAACCAACCTAGATGCCCTTCAATAGATGAATGGATAAAAAAAATGTGGCATCTATACACAATGGAGTATTATGCAGCACTAAAAAATGACAAAATCATGGAATTTGCAGGGAAATGGATGGCATTAGAGCAGATTATGCTAAGTGAAGCTAGCCAATCCTTAAAAAACAAATGCCAAATGTCTTCTTTGATTTAAGGAGAGCAAGAAAGAACTGAACAGAAGGAAAGAGCATGAGGAAAATATTAACATTAAACTGAGACAAGTGATGGGAGGGAAAGGGAGAGAGAAGGGAAATTGCATGGAAACAGAAGGAAACCCTCATCGTTATACGAAATCACATATACAAGGTTGGGAGGGGAAAGGGGGGAGAAGGGAGAGAACGGAACAATAACAGATGAGGTAGAGAGGGAAAATGAAAGGGGAGGGGAGGGGGGATAGTAGGGGATAGGAAAGTCAGCAGAATACAACAGTCACTAATATGGCATTATGTAAACATTGTGAATGTGTAACTGATGTGATTCTGCAATCTGTATTTGGGGTAAAAATGGAAATGCATAACTCACTTGAATCAAATTTATGAAAGATGAAAAAAATAAAAATTTTAAAAAGTACTAAATTGGCTCATCCTAACATTAAAAAAAGAGATATTACAAAATCAGGCAAAGTATAAAGTGAGTGATATGATTAGATATTTTCAACAGGGTTGATTTTGAATATATAATCTTAGGAAGAAACAAATATGTAGTCACCAATAGGATTGATATTTGAGAGCATTAGGCAACCTGAACATGGAAGTAATCCATGTTCACTTTCCATTTAGGCTTTAGTACAATAATAAGTGTGAACTTTGCATTTTGTGTCCAGAATATTACTGTGATAAAATGTATATGTAGATTAGGTGACATCAGTATTTCTTTCACCATTTCTGTGAGTAATATTTTGAAGACATATACATAAGTATTGGTTGTACAAAAAGCTGTACCCTGTGTCTATGTATATACAGATAATTCATGAATAGACCATACTGTGAATAAATAGTATAGCTGGTTCCACTTTAAATAATGGATTGAATTCATATTCACAAAGGAGTGGTCTGAGGCAAAAACCTTCCTGAAATTCAGGGCAACAGAACAATAGGTAAACAAAACGCACAAAGCAGGGTTTCTCCACTGAGACTTTCCTGGTCACACTGATATCTGAGTTTTCCTAGATGCTCGCCTTTCCCTTCAGCTATCCAGTACATAGCCATATCACATAGCTTTGAGGTAGTACATATCTTGGTCACAAAACAATGAGGCAATTCTGGAGAGTGTCCAGAATTCAGGATGTAAACAGAAACTTTGGAAGATAGCAGGTTTTGCCCTTCAATAAGGAAAGCCGCAGTCCATTAATAAATCGGGCAGGATGAATGTTGCGAAGCTTTCTCCTAGACAGGACACATCCATTGATGCATTTTCTTTTCTAATGTCTACAACCACGGACAGAGTGGGATACACAGACATAGAAGCACTCGCCTTGTCAAAGGACTTACTAGAAACAGTCCACGCCAATTCAAACAAACAGCCTTTCTTACATCTTCTCAGAACCTGAGGAAAAAACCATACACACACCTACACCCACAAAGGCACCTCCTTTGTGGAGTGTCCTCTGAATGGTGGGCCATACTATATTCGCCAAAAATGGCCTGTTGTATCTCAAATCTGGTCTCCTTGGCCAACTCTGTGCAGTTGTCAGGAGCCAGCGGTGAACCAATACCTGCTTTCTCAGGAAAGGCCTTTCTTCAGAGCTTTCCTGGCATTTGGCCATCCTCACATCTGTTGGTACTAAGAAAGACTGACTCTGTCCTTGGTAAATTGAAACAAGTGAGACCACAGGGACTGGGACTGCAACCGGCTCTGGGTGCCTCTCTTCCTGGATCCCAAGTTCAGAGAGTTCCATCACCAAGGAAGTGCAGTGAGGTTACTTCCTTCAGGAACTGAATGAGGTCACTGCCTTGGCAACCTCTTTGTCCTAACAGTTACTTCTAAGGGTCCCATGAGATGGAGTCTGTCCCTACTTTCTGTCACACTTTCACAAGTTAGTATGGTATATCAACCATTGGCACCTGGGAAGAGCTCTCCACACAGGCCTGATTTGGTCCATCTTCTCTACATTTAGAAGATAGAGGTTGATTCAGACACATCCATTCATCATGATCAGGTTGTTTACCATAAAAGATGACTTTTCCTCTATCAGGTCCTTCATAGCTGCCTACATCTTCTCCAGGGATCATTTCTGCATGGACCTTTGATGTTCTCAGAAGGTGGAAGATCCCCTACATTCCTGTATTGTAAGACTAACTCTGTCCCTCCTCTTTTGTAAAGTTATATTGAGGGAAGAGTGTATGTTTAGGGTTAATAACATGTTTGATTTGGGTTAGGAATCTCTCTGCCGCATGAATAATGGTATTGGGAACCTGTGATATTTACAAGAATATATAGGTGAAATGTAAGTATGAAAACAGAAATCTAGGTAAGATTCAAAGTCAGAAGGGCATTGGGTCCTTGAGTGGGATTCTTAGGTTTGAATTATGTTCTGCATATATGTCTCCGATAAATTGAAATACAATGGTTTAGGACCTTATACCTTGGATGATTAATTGTCGAAGAGAACATCGAGTCAAAAAGCAATAATCAGTAAGATTAGGAAGATAGTCAGTAGGTTTAGAAATAAAAGTGAGTATAGGATTTAGACCAAAATTTCTTTAGCAATAGGGTCTCGGGTAGACATTGAATGTAAATGTCAGCATATGTGAAGTGTCAGACACAATGATGAACTGCGGAATATATGTAGGAAAGCAGATATCAATAGAGATATAAGGAAATCAGGCAAAGTATAAACTGAGTGATAGAATTAGACATTTTCAACAGCCTTGAAGTTGAATATATAATCTTAGAAAGAAACAAATATGTAGTCACCAATAGGATTTACATTTGAGAGCATTAGGCAACCTGGACATGGTTGTTTTTAGTAATTCATGCTCACTTTCCATTTAGGCTTTGATACAATCATGAGTGTGACCTTTGTTTTTTGTGTCCAGAATATTACTGTGATAAAAAAAGAAATATATATATATATATATATATATATATATATATATATATATATATACACACACACACACACACACACACATATATAGATAGATAAGGTGACATGAATATTTCTTCTACCATTTCTGGGAGCAATGTTTTGAAGAGGTATAAATTAGTATTGGGGGAACAAAGAGGTGTACACTGTGTCTATGAATATAGAGATAATGCATTAATAGACCATACTGTGAATAAATAACATACCTGGTTCCAACTTTAATAATGGATTGAATTGAAATGTGAAAATGTACAGGAAATCTTATATTGATATACACACATTTATTCGAACCACTTATACATCTAATGGTAATATTAATGTTATGGTTTATCTTGAAGAGTGTGTGGGTTTAGCTTCAAAATTGATTATGGAAATCGAAAATAATGTGTTTGGAAAGAAGTCTCATGAAAAGACCAGTCAAGTAACATGGAGGAATACATGTGTTCTGAAGCAGAAAGTGATTAAAAGTGAAACAAATTCCTATAATTTTGTGAACTTGTGAATGAAATATATATCCTATGATGTGCAAAAACTGAAGAAATAGTAATGTACCAGTGTTGAATTAAAATGAACGTCAAAATAGACATCATATCCCCTAGGAATCTATTTGCATTGATGTTAAACTGGGTCAGTTACTGCAGAAATATTAGGATTTGTAAGCACCATTGATTGAAGTTAGTTTTCAGCACTGGGAAACAAATATGTATTTCAGGTAGATGATTATTTCTGAGAATAATCTTGTGAAATGTTGATTATAAATCCACATACATGAACATGAATGAATTTATGGAGTGTATATAAGACACATATATTTCATATTTTATAAAATCTGTAGAGTGTATATATATATATATATATATATATATATATATATATATATATATATACAAAAAAACCCACAAAAATTCATTAAAAATTATCAATATATATATGCCAATCGTAATTCATCATGTAATATATATCATCCACAGAAGCAAAAATATTTATTTTACTAAACATGGGTTTATGTATAATATTGTTCTAATAGGAAGCTCACCCATAGTTTGAATTTTCAGTTCCAACAGCGTTTAGGAGCACTGATCTCTTCTTACAATTTGTTTCTGCCAAGTCAGCCAACTCATAAAAATATATGTGTGATACCAAGTAGGAATCTATATGTGCATATAAAAAGTACAAGTGCTGAGTAGGCTACAGAGAAAGGGAGACAGGAATTCACATATTTGTTAACTTTAAAAACGCATGGAGAGAGCTGCGGATGTGGCTCAAGTGGTAGCGTGCTCGCCTGGCATGCGTGCGGCATGGGTTCGATTCTCAGCACCACGTGAAAACAAAGATGTTGTGTCCGCCGATAACTAAAAAATAAATATTATAGAATTCTCTCTCTCCTCTCTCACTCTCTCTTTAAAAAAACACATGGAGGACTATTTCAATTAAAAATTGAGTAGATTTATAAAACCAACCCTTTATCATGCAAGAGGGAAGTCCAACTATACACCATGCTTCCTCTGAACTGCTTGTATTTTCATTCTTTTGGGGTATTTTTCCCATCATATTAGGATTAGTAGTCAGAGTCTAGTAGGGTATGAGTTAGTGTCAGGGATTCAGTATTTTGAATGGAAAATTGGAAAATGGATCAATGTGTATGCAAATGTGTACTACAAAAAAATTTTCCCACTCTCATTCAGAACAATGCCTTGACATTACCTTCACCCCAAGTAAGACACAATTAGAGGAGAAGAGTTAGAAAATCTTTGAATACATATCTGAAATTGAAAATGCTTAGGGTTCACAACCTTGGAGATTGTAGAGGAGTTTCCAAAAGTAAGGGACAGTGTAAAAACTCTACAAACATGGAGATTTGCCTGCCTAAAGACGTCTGGAGAAACTGCCTTTAGGTTGGGCACTTGAAATATATGTTGCTGTCAGGAGCTTTAGCTTCCTTTCTAGTGAGACCATCAAAGCTGGGTCTTCATCTCTGTGATCTGGAGGACATGGTTTATAATTTTCCAATAAACATGAAGCAGCAGTGCTGAATTCTTGCTTTGTAGGTAATCTGTGGCCACTGGGGGCTAAGTGTCTCCCCATGTGGACTGCGAAGCCATTTCATCATCCTCCACTTTTCATAATGTTTCTTCCTGCTGCACTCGGAGTTTGGTATTTGCTTCACGAAATACAAGGAGTTCAACTGGGACACAGAGCTGCAGCGAGTTCTGTCACGTGTGGTGGATCAGGGTCTGCAGGAGAATGCACCAACAGGGCTTGTATACCACATAGGATGCCCCCTTGACCATAGCAACCTGATTCTGAACATTGCCCTGAAACCTCTCCATATAACAAGTTGCCTTTACATATAAGGGTCTGCTCGCTGCACCATGTCAGTCACAAGCCATTTGGAAGCCAATGGCAGATCCACATGGCCCCACCTCAGATGTTTTATCACACATTTGCTCACTACTGCTCTAGGCCCACTACTCAGCAGAATCCAAATTACTGAGATCTCTGTTTTACACCATTTTCATCAAAACCAGTCAATCAAGGCACTGTCTGGTACACTCGTGATCAGCAACAGGACATCCAAAGGTTCTTCATTGCCACCTGGTCATTGGAATTTCAAAAATTTCATGGTATTTATCTAGCAAATTTTCAATTATGAAGTTGGAAGCACTATGGCTTTCAAATCATTCAGGAATCATTCAATGGTGAGGAAGCTCATTTCAATGAAAGCTTTGGAGAACTCTCACAGGCAAGGCTTCCCAAAGAGTGGCCTAAAGGTCACATGAATCCAGGCCCATCGAGGTCTACAATTGAGGTCCATGTGTGTTTTGACTAGCAAATATGGCTTCCAAGTCTTTCAGAATAAAATAATGTGATATCCTGGCTGAGATTCCCAGTGCTCTGTGGAAAGCCACCCTAGGACTAGATCTCAGTTTCCAACGGAGACTCTCATGCGTGGCCTCCTAAATTCCCAACACAATTCATGGCAATACTTCTTTGATGATTGATCCAGAACTCAGTGTTTAAGGGGAATGACACCAGAGTTCAAGCCCAGGTGGATCCAGTCATCTCTTCCAACTGCCACATGAATGACTACAATTAAAACCAAAACATTCCCACATGGTCCTTACCTTCTTCCATATAGACACTCATCATTACCTCTGGCTAGAGTTTTTCATGTGGGAGGCATCCCAAGAGAGTGTCCAAAATAATCTTCCTTGCCCCTCATTTGCCTAAAGTCAGGGTGGCATCGTCACCCTTCCTGTGAACCTGGAGTGATCCAATAGGCCTGCCATGAATACTGCTCTGCTTCTTCAATTTGAGTCCTACTGACTCTCAGGGATAGATTCTTTAAGTGATTTGGAGTCACAAGAAAACACAAGCACCTCTGCAGTTCTTCAAAGAACTCATTTGACTTAAAGGATCCCTATTCTCACTTGACAGAGGTCAGAATCCTAACAGAGGAAGGCAAGAGACTGATCAACAATGACAGATTTTTGGCCATTTTGGTTTTGATTGCACACATGGAATCTATCCTTAGATCCATCATGTGCTGAGAATCTAAGCCACAACCTCATACAGGGCCAAGAGGCTGATTTAGACACATCCTTTTACAAGCAATTAAGCAAAGAACCACAGGTGATGCCCATTCATTTCCATTTGAAAATTGTTTTCTTCAGGCTTCACAAAGGGGTGGCCTGAGGCAAAGACCTTCCCGACATTCAGGACAACAGAACCATAGGTAAGCAAATGAACCAAAGCAGGATTTCTCCACTGAAAATTTACTGGTCACACTGATATCTGAGTTTTCTAAGATGTTCCCATTCTCTACAGCTATCAAGTATATAGACATGTCTCAGAGCTTGGAGGTGGTACATATCTTGGAAACAAAACCATGAGCCTATTCTGGAGAGTGGCCAGAATTCAGGAAGAAAACAGGAACTTAGGAATTTAGTAGGTGTTGCCCATCCATAAGGCAAACCACAGTCCATTCTTTAATTAGGCAGGATGAATGCTGGGAAGTTTTCTACTAGACAGGACACATCCTTTGATGCCTTCTCTTTTCTAATGTCTACAACCACGGACACAGTGGGATACTCAGACATAGAAACACTAGCCTTGTCAAACGACTTACTAGAAACAGGCCACTCCAACCCAAACAAAGAGCCTTTCCTACCTATTCCCAGAACATGAGAGAAAACCACAAACTCACTCCACACCCACAAAGGCACCTCCTTAACCCAAGTAGGTCTGTGACTATCCGGAGTGTCCTCTAACTGGTGGGCCATACTATGTTCCCCTGAAATGGCCTGCCCTTTCTCAGATCTGGTCTCATTTGCCAACTCTGTGAAGTTGTCAGGAGCCAGTGGTGAACCAATACCTGCTTTCTCAGGAAAGGCCCCTCTTCAGAGATCTTCTGCCATTTGACAATGCTCATATCAGTCGGTACCAAGGAAGACTGACTCTGTCCTTGGTAAATCCAAACAAGTGAGACCACTGGGACTGGGACTGGGACTGGCTCTGGGTGCCTGGCTTCCTGCATCACAATTTCAGATTTTTTGATGACCAAGGAAGAGAGGTGAGGTCACTTCCTTCAGGAACTGAATGAGGTCACTACATTGGCCACCACTTTGTCCTAACAGTTGCTTCGAAAGGTCCCATGAAATGGAGGCTGCCCCTACATCCTTTGACACTTTCACAAGTTAGAATGGTATATCAACCATAGGCACCTGGAAACAGCTCTCCACACAGGCATGGTTTGATCAGTTCTCTACATTAAGAAAGGAGAGGCTGATTCAAACACATCTCTTCATACTGACCTGGTTGTTTGCCATGGAATATGACTTTTTCCCTCTTAGGTCCTTCATAGCTGCCTGCAACTTCTTAAGGGTATAATTTCTGCATGGTCCTTTGATGTTCTCAGCAGGTGGAAGAGCCCCTACATTACTGTATTGTAAGACAAACTCTGTCTCGGCTCTTCTGTAAAGTTAGTTTGAGGGAACAATGTATGGTTAGGCTTAATAACATGTTTGATTTGAATTAGGAATCATTCTGCTTAATGAATAATGGTATTGGGAACTTGCGATATTTACAAGAATATATTGGTGAAATATAAGTTTGAAAACAGAAATCTAGATAAGATTTGAATCCAGGAAGGGCATTGGGCTGTTGATTGGGATACTTAGCTTTGAATTATGTTCTGCAAAGATGTCTCAGATAAATCAATATACAATGGCATAGGACCTTGTACCTTGGATGATTGATTGTCGAAGTGATCATCCAGTCAAAAAGGGATAGTCTTTAGGATTAGGAAGATAGTCGGTATGTTAGAAAAAAGAGTAATATAGGATTTGGACCAAAAGTTCTTTAGCAATAGGGTTTCGGATAGAGAGTGAATGTAAATGTCAGCACATGTGAAGAGTCAGTCACAATGATGAACTGGGGAAAATATGTAGGAAAGCAGATATCAATAGACATTAGGAAATCAGACAAAATATAAAGTGACTGATAGGATTAGTCATTTTCAAGAGGGTTGAGGTTGAATATATTATCTTAAGAAGAAACAAATATGTAGTCACCAATAGGATTGATTTGAGAGCATTAGGCAACCTGGACATGGATGTGTTTAGTAATCCATGCTCACTTTCCATTAGGCTTTGGTGAAAGGTTAATAAAATAGGTACTTGTTACTTACTGTTTTTCTGTATGCTTAACAAAACACTGTTGAAGTCTTGAGGACTGTTTGCTAATCTTGTTTCCAGAATGTGCTGTCCCCAACTGCCAAACTGCAAATGTATACCCTCACCCGTTTGCACGCAAACCACCCACTTGCCCTGACCAATCAATAAACTTCCCTCCCTGCCCTCTCCAAGGAAAGCATATAAGCTCTGCTTAAGCTGTTCTCATTGGTCTCTGCTCTATTCAAGTGAGCTCTGAGCCCCAGAATGCTGGACCCATAATAAACCATTTACTGTTGAAGGAGACATTCTCTTGGTGGTCGCTTCCTCCGATGCTTGCCCGACCTTTACATCTGGAGGCACCAGCAAGATCCGACAGCGGCGGATGAAAGATCCCCAAGGGGCTCCTTTCAGGGTAAGTAAGGCAACTCTTTTTGGTTTTATGTTTCAAGTTAGGGCTTGGCAAAATGGCTATGGGTGATGAGCGTGAGCTCTCTCTGAGAGAGGCTGACATACGTGTCACAGAGCCACAGGCCACGTCCCTGGGGGATGCCCCAGAGGACTCAGGAAATCGAGGAACAATAGTCTCCTTGACTCAGTGATATTTTGCTTCGGATTCGGTATTGCCAGCCCATCAGGTTTTGCGGGCTACTCAGGCCTGGCCTCAGTATTGGACGTCCAATGCCTGACTTTATTGTCTTGTCTTGTCAGTGTAGTGTGTCGTTGCTTTCACTGTTTGTGTATCTCTCATTTTGGGACAGAGAACTTCAACACCTCTCTTCCTGACCCTTGATCACTGGAACAAAGTCCGCTTAAGGGCCCAGAATCTTTCTTTTTCAGTAAATCGCTGGACCTGGCAGACCCTCTGTGCCTCAGAATGACCCACCTTTGGAGTTGGATAGCCCCTAGAAACATCTACGTCCCACTAATTCGAAAAGTCAGAGATTTTGTATTTCAACCGGGGCCACATGGACATCCAGATCAACAGCCATATATCTCAACTTTGCAGGACCTCTGCAAATCTCCTCCTCCATGGGTGAAGCTTTTCCTTGTCTCTGCCCCCGCTCCTACTCCTTCCACCATGATTCTATCTCTCAAACCCTCTGCTCCTCCTCCTCCACCCTCTCTTCTCCCTGAGTCTCAAGACTCTACTGGACTCTCCTCGCCTTCTTATCCGCTGCCCTCGTCCACCAACCCCCAACAACCTCTAAGTGATTCCCCTGCTGCTGACTCAGCCTCTCCGCCACTGGAGGAAGCTAGGCCAGCCCAGCGCCCATCAAATGACTCCCCCTTGTCACACACACAGCCCCTCCTTCCCTGGAGGAAGCTGGCCTGGCAAAAAGAACTCAAAGAACTCCCTGGCGTTTTCAAACCTGCCTACTTGGGATGACTGCCAACAAATCCTAGGGATTCTCTTCATGACAGAGGAATGAGAGAGAAACTTCCTGGAAGCTAGAAAAAAAAATACCCTCGGACCAGATGGGTGACCAACACAACTTCCCAACATAATCAAAGCCGGCTTCCCCTTGAACTTACCCAACTGGGACCCCGACACCTTTGAAGGTAGGGAGCATCTGTCCACTTATTGCCGGGCCCTAATAGTGGGTTTCCAACCGGCCGCTAGGCAACCAAATAATTTGGCCAAGGTAAGATAGATTATTCAAGGGCCTGATGAACATCCCTCTATGTTTCTATAGAGAATTATGGAGGCATATAGGAGATATACTCCTTTCGATCTTCAGGCAGAGGATCAAAAGGCATATGCCATGATGGCCTTCATTGGGCAAGCTGATCTGGATATTAAAAGAAAGTTAAAATACTTAGATGGATTACAAGATATGACTTTGAGAGATTTAGTCAGAGTAGCCGAGAAAGTATCCTATAAGAGAGAAACAGAGAGAACGAAAGGGAGCAAAGGGAGGATGAGAGATGAAAAAGACAGATTAAGGTATTAACTAATGTCCTGGTCACAACAATAAATAGGCCAGAAATTAAGAAACAGGGAGACAAGAAGTGATACCTGGGTCCCCTCCAGAGGCCACCGTTGGCCTCAGATCAATGTGCCTACTGTAAAGAAAAAGGACACTGAGCCAAAGAGTGCCCTAGAAAGAGAAAGCCACGCCAGACAGCCTTTCTGACTCTGGAGGTTGACTAAGAATGTCGGGGCTCAGATCCCTTCCCCCAGCTCAGGGTAACTTTTGAAGTGAAGGGGACCCCATAAACTTTGAAGTGGATACAGCAGCAGTATACTCAGCCCTTAAGGCCCCACTGGGCCCTCTATCAAATAAAAGATCTCTAGTTCAAAGGGCTAACAGCAGTAAATATCAGACTTAGACAACTAAGAGGACCATGGACATGGGGAAAGACAAAATCCAACATTCCTTCCTAGTAATCCCAGAATGCCTGGCCCCATTGATGGGCAGAGATCTGCTCAGTAAGCTCCGGGCCAAAACAACTTTTAACCCCGAAGGCCCCAAAATGAAATTTCTAAATCCTTCATTAAAAACTCCTATAGTCATGGCTTTATAAATGTCAGTCGAAGATGAACATCCACTTTTCACACACCCCAAGACTGATCAAACAGGCAAGCTACCCCAGAAATGGATAACAGATTACCCAGATGCCTGGGCAAAATTGTTGGGTTAGGCCTAGCCATGAAACAACCTCCAAGAACAGTGGAGTTAAAAACCTCAGCCTCCCCAATCAATGTCAAACAACATCCTCTGAGCAAAAAAGGTAAAGATGGGATAAGGCCCCATATTCAGAAATATCTGGCCTTAGGGTCCTAAGGCCCTGTCAATCGGCCTGGAACACTCCCCTGCTACCGGTAAAAAATCCAGGAACTGGGGACTATCCCCCATACAAGACCTAAGAGAGATCAACAACAGAGTGCAGGAAATTCACCCCATGGTAAATAATTCATACAATCTGCTTATCACTCTGAACCCTGAGTAGAAATGGTATGGACATAAAGATGCTATCTATTGCATGCCTCTGCATAAAGACAGTCATTTGCTGTTTGCTTTTGAGTGGGTAGACCCAGAAACCGGAACGTATGGTAAACTAACATGGACTAGACTCCCACAGGGGTTCAAAAACTCCCCCACTCTCTTTGATGAAGCCCTCCACAGAGATGTCAACAACTTCAGACCTATGCACCCTGAAGTCACCCAGCTTCAATACGTGGATGACCTGCTACTGCAGCCAACACCAAGGAAAACTGTGAGTCTGGGAACCAAGCACTATTATATAAGCTTGCTCAACTCGGGTATAGAGCTTCTTCCAAAAAACCCCAAATTTGCCAGCAAGAAGTAGTCTTCCTGGGCTATTCCCTTAGGGGTGGTAAACGATGGCTCACTGAGCCCAGAAAACAAACGGTTGTGCAGATACACCCCCCCCCCAGCAGCAGACAACACAGAGAGTTTCTTGGGACTACTGGGTTTTGCAGGTTATGGATTCCTGTGTTTGCGTCCTTAACTTCTCCTTTATACCCGCTGTTAAAGGGAGATGCCCAATTCCAATGGACCCCTGAGCACCAGCAAGCTTTTGATAACATCTAACAACACTGGCACTGAACTCCTCAAGTTCACTGAGCCAAGCCTGCAATTTCAGAAATCCCTACACTACGTTAAAAATGTACATCAATTCACACACCTTGGTTCAAAGAAACTGCAGGCATTCCTGAAGGATCAAGAACAGAGTTTTCCACTAACCGACTCACAGCGAAAGGACATAACTGAACGGGTAACAAAACCCTGTCCGTTCTGTCAATAGGTTAATGCTTACCCTTCCAAGCTTCCTGCAAAATAGCACCTATGAACAACCAGACCAGGACAATTCTGGGAAGTGGACTTTACTGAAATTAAGCCAGCGAGGTATGGACTTCAATATCTCCTAGTGTTTGTAGATATATTTTCAGGATGGATTGAAGCCTTCCACACAAAAAAAGGCACAAATGGTGGTAAAAAATCCTGAAAGATATTTTTCCATGATACGGCCTACCTAAGGGTATATTGTCTGATAATGGACCGGCGTTCATGGCCCAGGTAAGTAAGGTGTTAGCCAGGACCCTGGGAATAAATTGGAAGTTACATTGTGCTTATAGACCCCAGAGCTCAGGACAGGTTAAAAAAAATTAATAGAACCATTAAAGAGACCTTAACGAAATTAAGCTTAGAGAGGGCATCAAAGGTTGGACTATGCTCCTGCCTAATGCACTGTTTCATGCAAGAAATACTCCCTCTGTTTCTTTGAGTAACCTCACCTCCTATGAAATTCTCTATGGGGCCCCTCCTCCAGTAAGGACCTAACCCCAACTCTAAGACCTACCGATCCCTTCCACACCCCCTTGCTTGACAAACTTAAAGCTCTTGAAAGAACTCAGCGATACCTGTCAAACCAGCTGGCCACTGCCTACCAACCTGGTGAAGAGGAGACTCCACATCGATATCAAATAAGAGACTTCGTCTACATAAGATGACTTCAGGTGTCATCCCTGGAACCCCGATGGACAGGACCATACCAGGTGCTACTTATAAAACCTACAGTGGTAAAGGTAGATGGAATCACTTCCTGGATCCTAATTATCATCTCAAGCCTGCGCCCTGTCCAGACTCTGGCTTGAAAGTGGAAAAGACTGGTAACCCTTTCAAATTGCATATTGTCCATGTGGATAAGGCTATAGACTCTCCCCTTGGCCACCACTAGTCCTAACCATCATCAGCCCATTCAGCAGCGATGGCTGATCACAAATCCTATTAGACAAGAAGTATGGTCTGTCTTGCATACAGCCCCCTTAGGGACCTGGTGGCCATCTCTCCACCCAGATATTTGTCAGCTGAGTATACGTCTTTCCAATTGGGATATCTCTGATGAAGAGGATCCCATTAAAATTTCATTAAATTTCTTCCGTACCATAGATAATGGAAACAAACATTATGGATGTAGGGACATGCAAGTCTGATGCAGGTTGGCTAGCCTAGATTACTATGTTTGCCCGGTGGACTATCAAAGCCACAAACAACCACGGCTGTGTGGGGGAAAAGCCGTCTTCTTCCGTAAGTCATGGGGATGTGAGCATACAGGGGCTGCCTGGTGGAACCCAAACTCCTCATCAAATTCAGTTCACAGCATTGGCCATATTACCAATTAGACAACCAAAACCGATGGCCCGCAGAGGGGTGTCTAGATCCTCAAATTCTGTGTGACTTTTTCAACTTCGGCAAGTGCTCAAAAGGATGGAAGAAAATTCCCCTATGTGTATGCCTTTTCCCTCCTTTGCTCACATCATGAACTATGTTTCTCCAATAGATCCTTCTGCTCCAGACTCTCTGCTGTCACTCTCACATCAACAACCTGATTTCTCCCCTCCAATTACTAGATCAAAAACCCAAACCTCCGCTGGTTCTCAGACCATTGCCCCCTTGCTGAGGTAGCAGGTACTGAGGTACCCTTCCACCCACTCACTCCTCTCTTCTCCTGTCAGTGCCCACACCGGGTCCCACCAGGTCCTCTTACCAGCTAACCCAAAGCTCAAACCAGCTGAGGAGTGCCCTCAGACGCCTATCCAAGTTGTAATGAAAATGGCCTTTAAAGTTGCTTTGTCATCACTAAAAACAGGTTACTAAGAATTTAATGTCCCTCACAGGCTTTTTGGGATACTCACTCCTGTCTTCCCATCTGCTCTACCTGTTCTACTGCTCACGTTTTGTTGCCAGGAAAATTCCAAACCCTTTTCCCATTATTCTTTTATATCTCTTTTTCCTCATTCTCAGAACCACAGAACTGCTCTCACCCCCCGCCTTCCCCGTCTTCCCCTCTGTACCAGGCCCACAGAAAAATCTGAAATGGCCTTCTCCAGAAGTCTTCATCGTGGCTGACTTTAGGACTTTCAGCAACAAAGTCCCTATAAAAGAGTTCAGTGTACATAAACTTCCTCTTTTCGTGTTGCTCTGTTATACTTGGCCACTGGCTGGAAAAATCAGCACTTCTAAGCTAGACACCCCCTTACTAGTTTTTCACAAAATATGTGAACAAGGCCTCTGGCCTTGAGCTCAGGCTTCCAGAGATGGCTATATTTCCAAGATAAAGAAGTTACCAACTGGGCTCCATGGTAACAGCTGGCAGGGAGAAAATAAAAGAGAAGAAAAAAGCTCTCCCCCTCCCAGATGTCCTTAAAAAGTTATCTTTCCCAGAGAAGAGGAAAATAAAAACAGAACCAAAAACTGCTTTTTGTGAACTTCTGCAGACTGTAAATTTCTGAGTCTTTTCTCTTACATGTTGGGTACAAAATTCTGAAACTACCTAAACTTGGGATTCAGGGGATTAATTGATTACAATAGAAGCAATGCCCTCTATATCCGGTTGCAACCAAATAGGACTGTTTCCCTGTCTTCGGTGCTATCTTAGGTGCCTTGCCTTGTCCATACCTACAACAGTATAATTCTATATACTTAAACATTGTTTATTCATAGAATTATCAACAGATGTGATTAATTATTTAATGGTGCAGATGTTTCCCCGAGTGCTCTATCATGAGGCAGGATCATTTAAATTTCAAATAGGGGGGCATACAACCCGGTTCTGCTGGCAACCTGTATCTTGCACTTTAGCCATCCTATGAGGAATAGTAGTTGCTGCAGAGGTGGGCACAGGTACCACTGCCCTAATCCATGGGACACAACAAATGACCCAATTAGAAGCAGCAATACACCAAAACTTAAAGATATTAAAAAAACACCATCACAGCTTTACAAGAATCTTTAACCTCTCTCTCTGAAGTTGTTTTACAGAACAGGCGAGGGTTCGACCTCCTCTTCATGAGAGAAGGGGCCTTTGTCCTGCATTGAGGGAAGAATGTTGTTATTATGCCTACCATACTGGAGTTGTAAAAGAATCTATGATTAAATTGAGAAGAAGCATTGAAGAGCATCAACAAGAGAGAGAGGCCCAAAAAGGGTGGTTTGAGTCTTGGTTCACAGAGTCCCCCTGGTTAACTACGCTTTTATCAGCCCTGGCCGGTCCCTTAATAATCCTCACATTATTGCTAACTGTAGGACCCTGTTTGCTCAACCGTGTAATTTCCTTTCTCCAAGCTCAAATTGGACAAGTTAAACTTATGGTAATCAGAAATCAATATACCACACTAGCAGACATAAAATGTGACATCCCCAATGATCACTATTATGATTTAATGTAACCAAAAGAAAGTGGGGAATGAAAGGTAAATAAAATAGGTAATTGTCACTTCCAGTTTTACGGTATGCTTAACAAAACACTGTTGATATCCTGAGAACTGTTTGCTAATCTTGTTCCCTGAATGTGCTGTACCAACTGCAAAACTGCAGAATGTACTCCCTCACCCATTTGCACACAAACTACCCACTCGCCCTGACCCATCAATAATCTTTCCTCCCTGCCCTCTCCAAGGAAAGTATATAAGCTCTGCTTAAGCTGTTCTCAGGGCTCTCTCCTCTATTCAAGGGAGCTCTGAGCCCCAGCATGCTGGACCCCCATAAACTTTTGGCTGTTGCATTAGACAGTCCCTGGTAGTCTCTTCCTCCGATGCTCGCCTGACATTTACATTGGTAAAATAATAAGTGTGACCATTGCTTCTGTGTCCAAATGTACAAATTAATATTGGGGGTACAAATAGGTGTACCCTGTGATATGAATATAGAGATAATGCATGAATAGGCAATACTGTGAATAAATAATAAAATGGGTTCCAAATTTAATAATGGATTCAATTGATATCTGAAAATATACAGGAAATCTTATATTGATACACATACATTCATTCCAACCAGTTATACATCTAAACGTTATATTAGGATTATGGTTTGTCATGAAAAGTGTGTGAGTTTTGCTTCAAAACTGATTATGAAAGTTGAAAATAATGTGTTTGGAAAGAAGTCTCATGAAAAGACCAGACAAGAAACCTGGAGGAATCCATGTGTTCTGAAGCAGGAAGTTATTGAAAGTGAAACAAATGCCTATAAGTTTGCTAATTTGTGGATGAAATATATATCCTATGATGTGCATAAATTGAAGAAATAATAATGTACCAGTGTTGAATAAAAATGAACGTCCAAATACACATCATGTCCCATAGTAATCTACTTGCATTGATGTTAAACTGGGTCAGTTACTGTACAAATATTAGTATTTGTATGCAACATTAACTGAAGTTAGTTTTCAGTACTGAAAACAAATATGTATTTCATGTGGATGAATATTTCTGAGAATAATCTTGTGAATACTTGATTATAAATCCATATACATGAACATGAATGAATTTAGGGAGTGTATATAAGACACATATATTTCATATTTTGAAAAATCTGGAGAATATATATATATATATATATATATATATATATATATATATACAAAAAAACACACTCAGAGACATTAAATTACCAATATATATGCCAATCGAAATTTATCATGAAATATATATCATCAACAGATGCAAAAATATTTCTTTTACTGAACATGGATTTATGTTTAATGTTGTTCAACTAGGAAGCTCACCCATAGGTTGAATTTTAAGATCCAACAGGGTTTAGGAGGAGTGATTTCTTCTCATAATTTGTATCTGCCAAGTCAGCCACCTCACAAGAATGTACATGTGATACCAGGTAGGATTCTATATGTGCATATAAAATTACATGTTCTGAATAGGCTACAGAGAAAGGGAGACAGGAATTTATATATTTATTAACTTTAAAAACACAAGGAGAACTATTTCAATTAAAAATTAACTAGATTTATAACACCTACCCTTCATAATGCAAATGGCAAGTCCAACTATACACCATGCCTTTTTTGAACTGCTTGTATTTCTATTCTGTTTGGGTTAGTTTTCTCCATCATATTAGGATTAGCAGTCAGAGTCTAGTAGTTTATGAGTTACTGTCAGGGATTAAGTATTTTGAATGGAAAATTGGAAAATGAATCTAATGTGTATGCATATATGTGCTACACAAAAATCTTCCCACTCTCATCCACAACAATGCCTTGACATTAACTTCGTCCCAAGTAAGACACAATTAGAGGAGAAAAGTTAGAAAATCTGTGAATGCATATGTGGAATGGAATATACTCAGGAGTTCACAACCTTGGAAGTGGTAGAGCAGTTTCCAAAAGTAAGGCACATGGTAAACACTCCACAAACATGGAGCTCTGCTGGCCTAAAGACTTCTTGATAAACTGCCTCTGAGGTTGGGCACTTGAAATATATGTTGTTGTCAGTAGCTTTAGCTTACTTTCTAGTGAGACCATCAAAGCTGGGTCTGCATCTATGTGACCTGGAGGACATTGTTTCTAATTTTCCAATGAACATGAGGCAGCAGTGCGAATACTCTCTTTGTAGTTAAACTATGGCCACTGGGAGCTAAGTGACTCACCGTGTGAACTGTGAAGCCATTTGGTCCTCCTCCACTTTTCGTGGTGGTTCTTGCTGCTGCACTGGGACTTTGGTATTTTCTTCATGAAATACAAGGAGATCAACTGGGACACAGTGCTGGAGGGAGTTCTATCACATGTGGAGCTCACGGTCTGCATGTGAATGCACCAACCAGGATTTTATCCCACATGGGTTGCCCCTTTGTCCATAGCAACCTGATTCTGAACATTGCCTTGAAATCTCCCTATATAAAAAGATGCCTTTACATGGAAGGTTCTCCTGGCTGTACCATGTCAGTCACAAGCCATTTGGAAGCAAATGGCAGATCCACATAGCCCCACCACACATATTTTATCACACACCTTCACACCACTGCTCTAGGCCCACTAATTTGCAGGTTCCAACTTACTGGCATCTCTGTTCTACACAATATTCATGAAACCCAGTCAGTCAAGGCACTGTCTGATACACTCATGATCAGCAATAGGACATCCAAAGATTCTCCAGTGCCACCTGGTAATGGGAATTTCAAAAATTTCATGGTGTTTATCTAGCCATTTTTCGAGGATAAAGTTGGAGGAACGTTGGGTTTCAAAAACCATTCAATGTTGAGGAAGCTCATTTCAATGAAACTCTGGAGAACTCTCATAGGCAAGGCCTCCCAAAGAGTGGACAAAAGGTCACATGAAGCCAGTCCAATTGAAGTCTACAATGTGAGGTACATGTGTGTTTTAACTCTCAACTATGGCTGCCAAGACTTTAAGAAGAAAATCATGGATTATCTTGGCTGAGATTCCCAGTGCTCTGTGGCCTTGATCTAAGTTTATAAGGGCTACTTTCATGCGTGGCCTCCTAAAATCCCAACAAAACTCATGGCAATTCTTCTCTGAGGTCAGTTCCAGAACTCAGTCTCTATGTGGATTCACACCAGAGTTCAAGCCCAGGTAGACCCAGTGATTTCTTCCAATCGCCACACAAATGACCAAAATTTAAACGAAAACACTCCCATATGGCCCTCATCTTTTCCACATAGACACTCATCATAACCTCTAGCTGGAGGTTTCTATGAGGGGCGCTGGACAAGACAGTGTCCAAAATAAGCTCCCTTGCCCGTCATTTGCCTAAAGTCAGGGTGGCCTGGAAACCCTTTCTGTGAACCAGGAGTGATCAAATAGGCCTACCATTATTACTGTTCCACTTCTCCAATTTGAGGCCTACTGACTGTGGGGTTTAGATTCTTCATGTGGATTGGGGTCATGAGAAAACCCAAGCACCAATGGGCTAGACTCTGAAGGGCTTTGAAGAACTCATTTGACCCAAAGATTCCTATTCTCACCTTATGGAGGTCAGGAAACTTACAGAGGAAGGCGAGAGACTTCATCCATAATGAATGCTCTTTTGGCCATTTTGGTTTTGGATGCACACATGGCATCTTTCTTTAGATCCATCAGGTGCTGAGAATCTAAGCCACAGCCTCACACAGGGCCAACAGGCTGATTCAGACACATCCCTTTCGAAATCAATTACTCAAAGAGGGACAGGTGATGCCCATTCATTTGCATTAGAGAACTGTTTTATTCAGGCTTCACAACGGGGTGGCCTTGGCAAAGACCTTCCTGACATTTAGTGCTATAGAACAATAGGTAAGCAAAAGTCCCAAAGCAGGGTTTCTCCACTGAGACTTTTCCTGGTAACACTGATATCTGAGTTTTCTGAGATTCTCGCCATTCCCTTCAGCTATCCAGTACATGGCCAAGTCACAGAGCTTGGAGGTGGTACCTATCTTGGTCACAAAATCATGAGCCTATTCTGGAGAGTGGCCAGAATTCAGGAAGAAAACAGGAACTTAGGAAGATTGCAGGTCTTGCCCACAAATAAGGCAATCCACTGTCCTTTTATAAATTGGGCAGCGTGAATGTTGGGAAGCTTTCTCCTAGACAGGACACATCCATTGTTGCATTTTCTTTTGTAATGTCTACACCCACGGACAAAGTGGGATACACAGACATAGAAACACTTGCCTTGTCAAATGACTTAATAGAAACAGTCCACTCCAAAACAAACAAACCAACTTTCCTACGTATTCTCAGAACATGAGACAAAACCACAAACCCACACTCATTCCCACAAATGCACCTCCTTCCCCCAAGAAGGTCTGTTACTAACCGGAGTGTCCTCTGCCTGGTGAGCCATTCTTTGTTCACCCGAAATGGCCTGTCTGTTCTCAAATCTGGAGTCCTTGGCCCACTCTGTGAAGTTGTCAGGAGCCAGCTTTGAGCCGCCACTACCTGCTTTCTCAGGAAAGACACCTCTTCAGATTTTTTCTGGCATTTGGCCATCTTCACATCTGTAGGTACCAAGAAAGACTGACTCTTTCCATGATAAATCCAAACAAGTGGGATCTCTGTGACTGTTACTGGGCCTGGCCCTGGGTGCCTGGTTTCCGGGATCCCAAGTTCAGAGAGTTCCATCCCAAAGAAGTGAGGTAGGTCACTTCCTTCATGAACTGAATGAGCTCACAGCCTTGGCAAACACTTTGTCCTAACAGTTTCTTCCTAGGGTCCCATGAGATGGAGGCTGCCCCTACTTCCTGTGACACTTTCACAAGTTAGAATGATATATCAACCATAGGTACTCGGGGAGAGATCTCCACACAGGCTTGGTTTTGTCCATTTTGTCTACATTAAAATGCGAGAGGCTTATTCAGACACATCTCTTCATCCTGACAAGGTTATTTGCCATGGAAAATGACTTTTGGTCTCTCAGGTCCTTCATAGCATTCTATATCTTCTTCAGGGATAATTTCTGCATGGATCTTTGAGATTCTCAGCAGGTGGAAGATCCCCTATATTCCTGTATTGTAAGACCAACTCTATCCCTGCACTGCTGTAAAGTTAGATTGAGGGAACAGTGTATGGTTAGTGTTAATATCATGTTCTATTTGGGTTAGGAATCATTCTGCTGGATGAATAATGGTATTGGGAACCTGAGATATTTACAAGAATATATAGGTGAAATATAAGTATGGAAACAGAAATCTAGGGAAGACTTGAAGCCAAGTAGGACATTGGGCCCTTGAGTAGCATACTTTGCTTTGAATTATATTCTGCACAGATGTCTCAGATAAATCGATATACAATGAAATAGGATCTTATACACTGGATGATTGAATAACATACAGAATATCCAATAAAAAAGGGATAGTCTGTAGGATTAGCAAGATAGTCAGTAGATTTAGAAAGAAGAGTTAGTATAGCATTTGTACCAAAAGTTCTTTACAAATAAGGTTTCAGGTAGAGAGTGAATGTAAATGTCAGCACAATGACGAATTGGGGAAAATATGTAGGAAAGCAGATATAAATAGAGACATTAGGAAGTCAGTAAAAGTATAAAGTGTGTAATTTGTTTAGACATTTTCAACGGTTTGAGTCTGAATATATAATCTTAGGCAGAAACTAATATGTTGTCACAAATTGGATTGACTTTTGAGAGCATTAGGTAACCAGGACATGGATGTTTTTATTAATCCATGCTCACTTTTTATTTAGGCTTTGGTAAAATCATAAGTGTGACCTTTGCATTTTGTGTCCATAATATTATTGTGATAAAATGTATATGTAGATCAGGTGACATGAGTATTCCTTCCACCATTTCTGGGAGCACTATTTTGAAGAAATATAAATTAGTATTGGGGGTACAAAGGGGTATACCCTGTGTCATAGAATATATTGATAATGCATCAATTGACCATCATGTGAATAAATAATATAACTGGTTCCACTTTAAATAATGGATTGAATTGATATCTGAAAATATAAAAGAAATCGCACATTGATATACAATCATTCACTGCAACCAGTTATACATCTAATGGTAATATTATGGTTGTGGTTTATCCTGAAAGGTGTGTGAGTTTTGTTTCAAAAGTGATTATGGAAATCAAAAATAATGTGTTTTTAAAGAAGTCTCATGAAAAGAATAGTCAAGAAACCTGTAAGAATACATGTGTTCTCAAGCAGGAAGTGATTGAACATTATATATCATACTATATATAATGTGCATAAACTGCAGAAATAGTAATGTACTGGTGATGAATAAAAATGAACATCAAAATACACATCATGTCCCATAGGAATCTACTTGCATTGATGTTAATCTGGGTCAGTTACTGTAGAAATATTAGGATTTTTATGCACCATTCACTGAAGTTACTTTTCAGTACTAAGAAAAAAGTATGTATTTAAGTTGGATGAATATTTCTGAGAACAATCTTGTGAAAATTTGATTATAAATCCACATAAATCACAAAAAATTATGAACACAAAAGTCACATGGACATTAAAATGTAGCAATATATATGCCAATTTAAATCCATCTTGAAATATATATCATCCACTGATCCAAAACTATTTATTTAATGAACTTGAATTTATGTATAATGTTGTTCAGCTAGGAAGCTCCCCCATAGATTTAATTTTCTGTTCCAACAGTGTTTAGGAGGAGTGATCTCCTAAATGTGTATGCATATATGTGCTACACAAAAATCTTCCCACTCTCATCCAGAACAATGCCTTGATATTACCTTCACCCCAAGTAAAACACAGTTGGAGGACAAGAGTTAGAAAATCTGTGAATACATATCTGGAATGTAAAATGGTCAGGAGTTCACAACCTTGCAGGTTGTAGAGGAGTTTCCAAAAGTAAAGGACAGGCTTGATAGACCCAACCTGATCTTTTATTAGAATTGGGAGCCATCTTGCCAGAAAGCCGTGAAAAGATAATTTGGGCTTTACTATAAATTACTGCAAATTCTGAACCTGCTTGGAATGCGTGCCCGTGCCTTGAACTCATCCATGCCTGGCTCTCTGACCAGATAACAGTGCTCTCTGAAACATTAGTGACACCTAATAAATATTGGCCTTCCCAGGCCAGACAACGACCCTCTCTGAGTCTCTAATGGTCCTCATAATTTCTGATGTTGGGGCCAGCAAAAAAAATGTAAACTACCATTAGTGTGATGCTTTCAAAGTTCTGTTATCTGTAACCCCCTTTTTGTGTAACTTTCTGGGCTATATAGCTGGGCTGTAGGAAAGGTGGTGTTGCTGTCTTGTTCCCGCCATTTTTGGAGGGAGAGGCAGCCTGGCCGGTTTTAATAATAAGCTTGCCTTAATTTGATTTTAATTGGAGTCAGTGGTCTTTTCTTGCATCCTAGTCCAACATTTTGGAGTTCCCCAGTGAGATGACCCTGCCCGACCAGATCACAAGGCCAGACTGCTGAAAATTCTGAAGCTGGCCTTCCCTCCAGGGCTACGGGCTGGGGAGCCACTCTAGGGGGTGCACAACTTGAGATGTTCCAAGGCCTTGGAGTGAGCCGTCGGTCTGGGGAGCACTGCAGTGAACCACCGCACTGAAACTATTAGCAAGCACCTGGTGGAGGAGGCCTCCATAGGTTAGTGGCACCTTGATAACATCTTATATCTGGTTAAGGGAGATCTCTTCTAATGACAGAGAGGTGGCCTGGGGAGGCTCACATACACTCCTTTCCAGGACAGTAATGAGAATCGTTCTGTCCTCTGTTCCGTTCTGTAGGGAATTCCTTTCAAGGTTAGAGAGGTGCCGAGGGACACGCACGTGCTCCTACCCCAGAGCTTTAGCAAGACGTTGAATTGCTCCTCTGTTTTTCTGTTTTGGCACCGGGATTCTGTTTTTTTTTTTGTGTGTGTGTGTGTGTGTGTGTGTGTTTTGTTCTGTATTCTATATGTTTTTTTGTTTTTGTGCATTTTGTTTTGTGATTTCTGTGATAAAATCTTAAGGATATTGAACGTGAAAATGGGTAACAAAGCAAGTAAGCCTGACACCCCTTTGGACTGTGTTTTAAGGAACTGTGATGAACTTTACCACCATTTGTTAAGCAGAATGAGAGAAGCCCCTAGCTGGCTGCCTGGAGCACACCCAGTGCAGATGGCAATGCCTGCTGGGGAATGAAGAACTGAGTATCTCCCAGCATCTGCCAAAGCCCTGTTTATTCAGGGAATTCCCTCCTTCGTTCCCTGCACTGTAAGGATAATGCCGCCTCTGTCTTCTTAAAAAAAGAGAAAAACAAAAAGGGGACACTAAATGCAGTAAAGTCACCATGGAGACACTTTATTTTACATTTCAGGTTGCTCCTCTGTGAAAACATTTGGTCCCCTTGTGGGGACATCTGTGGTGCCACTGGGGAAGGAGATTTTTCTCTTATTTGCTCTGTTTTTAAGGGTTCTGTCTGTCAGCCATTGTCTGGAGTTCATTTCTGCCTGTCTTGTGCCTTTTTTCTGGCCCTTTAAGACATGTGCAATAATGTGTTAATATTATAAATTGTTTCTTGGAAATGATCTTAGCTGAATTTGTGTCTAAATGATGATGTTTCATTGTACCAATCTGGTATCTGAATGGGTTTTTGAAGCATTTCACAATCTTGCAGTTAAAAGTCGGGTTTAGGTAATTGTTTAGTTTATGGTTTCAGATAATTCATGCCAGAGAACATAAATACTTAGGATGGAAAACTAAAGAACTCTACTTCCAAGTTGGCAAGTAACTTCCCAATCATTCAGACTTTTTTTCACCAATTTTAAATTAGGTAGCCTGGGAAAATGTCACTGTGTGTACCAGTGCATTAATTTGGACAAGGATACTAAATCATAGTATGATATCTGTTGACAAAACAACTTGTGAAGATATAAAATTTTGTGAATTGTATCTTAAACTTGTATCATAATTTTCAACATCCTAACCTGAAAATAATGGTTAAAATACCTTAGGCCTAAGGTTTCTGCTCAGAATAGCCATTTTTTCCTGCTTCTTCCAGACCTCAGCCAGGGATTATTTTGAAATGCAAATGAAAGAAGCCTGTAAGCTTAGTAGGAGACTTATTTGAGGCCTAAGGAAAAAAAAAGTAAAATGTATGGTATTTACTTATTACTGGCCAGTCATTTTTTCTAGGACTCATATTTTTTTTCTTTGATTCTTTATTTATTTTTTGAGCTCATGATTTTGCTCCTACAGACCTAGGTTAATGTTTTTCTGATCAGTAATATCTTGACCAACTGTGGAATTTTTAAATCATTGCAGTGGAGATTTCACCTGTGAAAAGCTACAAGGCCTTCACTTTTATTATGTGTGCACAATTTGTTATGTGTTGTATGTCTATATATGTATACATATGTCCGTATATCATATATATGATACACAAATTAACATATATAAGGAGCACTCATATTACAAAGCACTCATAAAAACAATTTTAATAAGTGGATCCAAAGATCTTTAATTCACGTGATTTAAATGTTTCAATTTAAATTGGGTAAACTGATAAATATTAATTTCTTTAAATTTAAGCTTACAAGTTTTTCTAGGTGTTCAAAAATCTAATAAAGTATTAATGTCTACAAAAGGTCTAATATGCCTATGTTCCAGGACTTTTCTTTCAAATAAAAAAAAATGGCTTACACTGTTCAAAACATTTGTCTAATATTTTGATAAATAAGTAAAGTAAATTTGATATGGGATTACTCATTCATGAGTACTTTTGTTTGATATCTGATTGATATACTAAGGTCTGTATAAGTTTGTACTAAAGTCTGTATAAGATTGTAAAAATCAGTCATGTGTTAAAGAGACAAAAATTTCTTAAACATAAGTTTACCCATAACATTTAGTTTATTAAGATTTAAATTTTCTAGAGCAGGCAACCATAAAAATTAAACAACAGTTTAATTAAGAACTGTTATTTTAGAGCACTGTACTGCCATTTCTTTAAAAGCTAAACTTGGTTAATGTAGAAACATCAATGTAATTGTGATGCTATTAATGTGCTCATATCTTCCAGTTATAAAACTCTATAAGGTAGAAACTTTAAAAGAGCATTATATCAAGCAGGTGTTCTGAAGTTGTATGGTAAATAAAATATATATTGGGGATTTATTTACCTGTTATCAATAATATATGTAAAGTTTTATGTTACTTTTTACATTGTGGAACAATTTAAATGTATTTTTAAGTTAATGAGACCCTAATCTATGTAAAGGTTAAAATCTTTCAGCCGTACTTTAATTCATGTTTTAAATGTGATATCATATGGTGTGAGCTAATGTTCATGTGACCTCAAAAAATTTATGTAAACTTTGTAAAATGATATTTAAAAAACAAAGATCAGCTTTAGAACTAAAGCATTTAAGGTTTATAAGGAGCCCTGCTTACCTGAGATAAGACTCTGTGTCCCATCTTACTACATGTGAGAATGACTACGAAAGCAGTAGGTCACATTTTATTTCATTTAAAGTTATGTTCAAATTTTTTTTTCTGTCAAGATTACTAGGATCTCAAAAAGATGATATAATATATAACTCACCCAAAAAATTCAGGGTAGCTATTACATGAACTAAGTATTTTTACTCTTGTTAAAAAAATTTTATTTTTTAATTTCCTTATAAGTGATCTAAAGATTTCCTGTTGGTGTTTTACAGAAGTGTTGCTTTAAGAACACAACATGGGTTAATTTAAGATAATAAGTCATCAACTACAAGACAGAATAATAAGATCCCAATTAATAATATATAAATAATTATAAACTTATAGACATTAAAGCACAGTACTCTTAATATATGGCTGTTAAAATTCATTTGCTGGTTGTTTCAGATTAGGATTGAAAATTAAAGTTAAATAAAAAGGTCCAAAAAAAACGATATTTGACTCTTGCCCTCTGAGTCAGTCTGAATCCAGGGAACAAGGGATTTCTCTATGAGCTTTGCAACTCTGGGCCACATAACCTCCCGATCAGAGAGATTAATGAGACCACTGGAGAACAGAAAGCCAATCAGTGCATTTGCTACAAAGAGGTGAGTCATCAGGAAAGGGAGACATCCCTGATGCTTCTGAGGGAAGCCACATGGTCAAGCAAGACCTGAACCCACCTAGCTCAAATTGCACTAGCAGAACTGAGAAGCTGCTCTCAAGTATCCCAAAAAATGACTCCCATAAAAGCTCAGCTGACTGCTAACAATAGATAGAAACAAAAGTCAGTTTGACTGCTTCATCTTAAACACTTAGCAAAGACAGTTAAAACCAAAATACAGCCAATCCTGGGCATTTTAAATAATAATAATAATAATAATAATAATAATAATAATAATAATAATAATATTTTAAGGTATACACTTTATGTTAGCCTCCCAAAATAAGTAAAACTGTTGGCTACAAAGAAGGATTCTCAGAGAGGAATGCCTGATAACTATAAAAATAGACTATCAAGAGGAGCTTCCAGAGGCAGAAGTTTTTAGTTTAAGGCCTACAGATATTCCTAACCTACACAGGTAGGCTTGGTGTTTGCTAGTACAATTATCCAGCCCTGAGTAACAGAATTAAATGTTTCTCTATTAAACACAGAGGTCATACTAGTGAAAGGATTCTGCAAAATCAGATGACATTAAATTATTAAACTGTATATTATGGGGAGGGACAACTGTATCACTAAAAGTTAAATATTAAGTTCACAGTCCTGATAATTGGGGATATTAAAGACTGGTGAGGGTACTTCATACAGTGACATGATCCAGCTACTGCAACATTTATTCAATACTCATATTTTTTGTTTCTCTCATAGAAGAACCCATCCCCAGATGACTTTACAACCTGTTCTTCCTCAACAAGACTTCAAAAAGAACTGACTTCAAAAAGGCAACTCATGTCCCTCACGCCATGCACACTCATGTCACCCTTTCTCAGCTGAGAAAAAGCCAAATGAGAGACGACTCTCTACTTACACCAATGGAGCCAAAAATAAATAGACTATCAATATAAGTAATTAATTAAGTCAGGTAATATCAGGGAGACTGGTTTTCGGTGAGTTCTAAAAATTTGGTGACTGTTAACTGAGGGATTAAAATTTTCTCAGTGCTTTTCCACTAACCTATCAAGGATTACAAAGGGACACATAAGAAAAGGGGGGAATGATACACCCAACTTTACCTTTTATTAAAATTGGGAGCCATATTGCAACAAAGCCATGAAAAAATCATTTTGGCTTTACTGTAAATTACTGCAAATTCTGAACCTGCTTGGAATGACTGCCCGTGCCTTGAACTCACCCGTGCATGGCTCTCTGACCAGATAGCAGCCCTCTCTGAAACTTTGTCACACCTCATAAATATTGGCCTTTTGTGGCCAGACAATGACCCTCTCTGAGGCTCTAATGGTCCTCATAAATTTTGATGTTGGGGCTAGCAAAAAAAAAAAAATGTAAACTCCCATTAGTGTGATGCTTGTCAGAGTTCTATTATCTGTTACCCCATTTTTGTGTAACTTTCTGGGCTACAAACCTGGGCTGTAGTAAAGGTGGGGTTGCTCTCTTGTTCTCGCAATTTTGGGAGGGAGTGGCAGCCCAGCCAGTGGAAATAATAAGCTTACTTTAATTTGATTTTAATTGGAGTCAGTGTTCTTTTCTTACATCCTGGTCTAAGAGGTAAACACTCCACAAACATAGAGCTCTGCTGGCCTAAAGACTTCTTGAGAAACTGCCTCTACTTTAAATATATTTTGTTGTCAGAAGGTTTAGCTTCTTTTCTAGTGAGACCATCAAAGCTGGGTCTGCATCTATGTGAATGGAGAGCATGGTTTCTTATTTTCCAATGAACATGAGGCAGCAGTGCTGAATTATCTCTTGGTAGGTAAACTGTGGCCATTGGGGGCTAAGTGTCTCCCTGTGTGGACAGTGAAGCCATTTGATCATCCTCCATTTTTGTGGTGTTTCTTGGTGCTGCACTGGGAGTTTGGTATTTGCTTCACGAAATACAAGGAGTTCGACTGCGACACAGTGCTGGAGGGAGTTCTGTCATGTGTGGTGGGTCAGAAACTGCAGGAGAATGCACCAACCAGGCTTCTATTTCACATAGCTTTTTCCTTGACCATACCCACCTGATTCTGAACATTGCCTTGAAACCTCTCCATATAATAAGATGCCTTAACATGTAAGGTTCTGCTGGATGCACCATGGCAACCAAAAGGCATTTGGAAGTCAATTGGAAATCCACACGGCCCCACCTCAGATATTTTATCACACACCTGCACACCACTGCTCTGGGCCCACTGTTCAGCAGTGCAAATTACTGGCATCTCTGTTCTTCACCATTTTCATGAAACCCAGTCAATCAAGGCACTGTCTGGTACACTCATGATCAGCAACAGGAGATCCAAAGGTTCTCCAGTGCCACCTGGTCATGGGAGTTTTAAAAATTTCAGGGTGTTTATCTAGCCACTTTTCAAGGATGAAGTTGGAGAAACTGTGGGTTTCAATTCATTCAGGAACCATTTAATGTTGAGGAACCTCATTTCAATGAATGCTCTGGAGAACTCTCAAAGGCAAGGCTTCCCAAAGAGTAGCCAAACGGTCACATGAAGCCCAGCCCATTGAGGTCTACAATGTGAGGTCCATGTGTGTTTTGACTCTCAACTATGCCTGTCAAGTCTTTCAGAATAAAATCATGTGATATCCTGGCTGAGATTCCCAGTGATCAGTCGAAAGCCACCCTTGGCCTAGATTTCAGTTTCCAAGGGCGACTCTCATGCGTGGCATTCTAAAATCGCCACACAATTCATGACAATACTTCTCTGAGGTCAGTTTCAGAACTCAGTCTCTAAGGGGAATCATACCAAAGTTCCAGCCCTGGTGGATCCAGTCATTTCTTCCAACTGCTACACAAATGAACACAATTAAAACCAAAACACTCCCACATGGTCCTCACCTTCTTCCATATAGACACTCATTATAACCTCTGGCTGGAGGTTTCCATGAGGGGTGCAGCACAAGACGGTATCCAAAACAAGCTCCCTTGTCCCTTATTTGCTTAAAGTCAGCTAGGCCTGGACAACATTCCTGTGAACCAGGAGTGATAAAATAAGCCTGGGCTTAATACTGCTCTGCTTCTCCAATTTGAGGCCTACTGACTGTCAGGTATAGATTCTTTATGTGATTTGGAATAATGAAAAAACCCAAGCTCATATGGGCTAGCCTCTCCAGGGCTTTGAAGAACTCATTTGACTCAAAGGATCCATATTCTCCCTTGATGGAGATCAGAAACCTATCAGAGTAAGGCAAGATACTCCATACACAGTGACTGATCTTTTTGCCATTTTGGTTTTGAAAGCACACATGGAATCTTTCTTTAGTTCCAACAGGTGCTGAGAATCTAAGCCACTGCCTCACACAGGGCCAAGTGGCTGATTCAGACACATCCCTTTCCAAAGCAATTAAGCAAAGATACACAGGTGATGCCCATTCATTTCCATTTGAAAACTGTTTTCTTAAGGCTTCACAAATTGATGGACTGAGGCAAAGACCTTCCTGACACTCAGAGCAACAGAAAAATAGGTAAGCAAAAGGCCCAAAGAAGGGTTTCTCTACTGAGACTTTCTTTGTCACACTGTTATCTGAGTTTTCTGAGATGCTTGCTATTCCCTTCAGCTATCCAGTACATGGACATGTCACAGAGCTTGGAGGTGGTACATATCTTGGACAGAAAACCATGAGCCTACTCTGGAGAGTGGCCAGAATTCAGGAAGAAAACAGGAACTTCAGAAGATAGTGGGTGTTGCCCGTCCCTAAAGCAACCTGCAGTCCACTCATAAATTGGACAGGATGAATGTTGGCAAACTTTCTACTAGACAGGACACATCCATTGATGCATTATCTTTTATAATGTCTACAACCACGGACACAGTGGGATACACAGGCATACAAATAATCGCCTTATCAAATGACTTACTATAAACAGTCCACTCCAAAACAAACAAACCGCCTTTCTTACCTATTCTCAGAACATGAGACTAAACCACAAAATCACAACCACACCCACAACGACACCTCCTTTATTCAAGTAGGTCTGTGACTAATTGGAATGTACTCTGACTGATGGGCCATACTATGTTTCCTTGAAATGGCCTGTCCTTCTCAGATCGGGTCTCCTTGGCCAACACTGTGAAGTTTTCAGGAGCCAGTGGTGAGCCACTACCTGCTTTCTCAGGAAATTCCCCTTTTCAGAACTCTCCTGGCATTTGGCAATCCTCACATCAGTAGGTACCAAGGAAGACTTACTCTGTCCTTGGTTATTCCAAACAACTGAGCCCACTGGGAAAGAAACTGGGACTGACTCTGGGTGCCTGGCTTCCTGGATCTTAAGTTCAGAGAAATCCGTCATCAAGGAAGAGAGGTAGGTCACTTCATTCAGGAACTGAATGAGGTTACTGCCGTGGCAACCACTTTGTCCTAACAATTGCTTTCAAGGGTCCCATGAGATGGAAGCTGCCCCTACTTCCTGTGACACTTTCACAAGTTAGATTGGTATATCAACCATTGGCACCTGGGAACAGCTCTCCACACAGGCCTGGTTTGGTCCATCTTCTCTACATTAAGTAGAGAGAAGCTGATTCAGACACAACCCTTCATCCTGACCAGGTTGTTTGCCATGGAGGATGACTTTTGGTCTCTTAGGTCCTCCATAGCTGCTTACAACTTCTCCAGGAATCATTTCTGCATGGAACTTTGAGTTTCTCAGCATGTGGAAGATCCCCTATATTCCTGTATTTTAAGACCAACTCTATCCCTGCTCTTCTGTAAAGTTAAATTGACTGAACAGTGTATGGTTAGGTTAACTAACATGTTCGATTTGGATTAGGAATCTTTCTGCGCGATGAATAATGGTATTAGGAAACTGCGATATTTACAAGAATATATAGGTGAAATATAAGTATGAAAACAGAAATCTAGCTAAGATATGAAGCCCAAAAGGGCATTGGGCCCTTGATTGGGATACGTAGCTTTGAATTATGTTCTGCACTGATGTGTCAGGTAAATCGATATACAATGGCTTAGGTCCTTGTACCATGGATGATTAAATGTAGAAGAGAACTTCCAATCAAAAGGGATAGTCGGTAGGATTCGGAAGATTCTCAGTAGGTTTAGAAAGAAGAGTGAGTATAGGATTTGGACCAAATGTTGTTTAGCAATAGGGTTTCCGGTAGACAGTGAATGTTAATGTCAGCACAAGTGAAGAGACTGTCACAATGATGAACTGGGGAAAATAATTAGGAAAGCTGATATCAATAGAGACATTACGAAATCAGGCAAAGTATAAAATGAGTGATAGGATTAGATATTTTCAACAGGGTTGAGTTTGAATATATAATCTAAGAAAGAAACAAATATGTAGTGACCAATAGGATTGACATTTGACAGCATTAGGCAACCTGGACATGGATGTTAATAATCCATGCTCACTTTTCATTTAGTCTTTGCTACAATCTTAAGTGTGACCTTTGCTTTTTTTGTTCAGAATATTACTGTGATAAAACGTACATTTAGATCAGGTGACATGACTATTTCTTCCACCATTTCTGGCAGCAACATATTCAAGACGTATAAATTAGTAATGGGGGTAAAAAGAGGTGTACCCTATGTCTGTGCATATAGAGATAATGCATGAATAGACCATACTGTGAATAAATAATATATCTGGTTCTGACTTTAAATAATGGATTGAAATTATATCTGAAAAAATACAGGAAATCTTATATTGACATACAAACATTCATTCCAACCAGTGAAATATCTAATGGCCACATTAAGTTTATGGTTTATCATGAAGGGTGTGTGAGTTTTGCTTCAAAAGTGATTATGGAAATCGAAAATAATGTGTTTGGAAAGAAGTCTCATGAAAAGACCAGTCAAGAAACCTGGAGGAATACATGTTTTATGAAGCAGGAAGTGATTGTGAAACAAATGCGTATAAATTTGAGAACTTGTGGATGAAATATATATTTCCTATGATTTGTAAAAACTGAAGCAATAGTAATGTACCAGTGTTGAATGAAAATAAACGTCAGAATACACATCATGTCCCATATGAATCTACTTGATTGATGTTAATCTGGGTCAGCTAATGTACAAATATTAGGATTTGTAAGCACCATTTACTGAAGTTAGTTTTCAGAACTATGAAACAAATGTGTATTTCAGGTGGATGAATATTTCTGAGAATAATTTTGTGAAAAGTTTATTATAAATCCACATTTTTGAACATGAATGAACTTAGGGAGTGTATTTAAGATACATATATTTCATATTTTAAAAATCAAGTCAGTGTATATATATATATATATATATATTCATAATTATATATATTTGTATATATATACACATATAATTATATATATATATATATATATATATATATATATATATATATATACACTCACACACACACACACACAAAACACACACACAGACATTAAAATGTAGGAATATATATGCCAATCGAAGTTCATCATAAAATATATAGCATCCACAGATGCAAAAATATTTATTTTACTGAACAAGGATTTATGTATAATGTTGTTCTACTAGAAAGCTCACCCATAGTTTGAATTTTCAGTTCCAACAGCGTTTAGAGGAGTGATCTCTTCTCACAAGTTGTATCTGCCAAGTCAGTCACCTCACAAAAATGAACGTGTGATACCAGGTATTCTATATAAGCATATAAAAATTCATGTGCTGAATAGGCTACAGAGAAAGGCAGAGAGGAATTTACATATTTGTTAACTTTAACAACACATGGAGAACTATTTCAATTAAAAATTGACTAGATTTATAACACCTACCATTTATCATGCAAATGGCAAGTCCAACTATACCCCATGCCTCCTCTGAACTGCTTGTATTTCTATTCTGTTTGGGTTGTTTTTCTCCATCATATTTGGATTAGTAGACAAAGTATAGTAGGGTATGCGTTATTGTCAGGGATTCAGTATTTTCAATAGAATATAGGAAAATGAATCCAACGTGTATAAAATATATGCTATACAATTATCTTCCCACTCTCATCCAGAACAATGCCTTTACATTACCTTCACCCCAAGTAAGACACAATTAGAGTAGAAGAGTTTGAAAATCCGTGAATGCATATCTGGGGTGGAAACAGTACAAAGAAACAAATACGTATTTCAGGTGGATGAATATTTCTGAGAATAATCTTGTGAAAAGTTGATTATAAATCCACAACATAAATATGAATGAATTTAGGAAGTGTGTAATAAGACACATATTTCATGTTTTGAAAAATCTTGAGCATGTATATATATATATATATATATATATATATATATATATATATATATATATTTATATACAGACAAAAGAGAGACATTAAAAATTGCAATATATATGCCAAACGAAATTCACCATGAAATGTATATCATTCACAGATCCAAATATATTCATTTTACTGAACATGGATTTATGTATAATGTTGTTCAACTAGGAAGCTCACTCACATTTGAATTATCAGTTCAAGCAGCGTTTAGGAGGAGTGATCTCTTCTTCCAATTTGTATCTGCCACGTCAGCCACCTCACAAGAATGTACGTGTGGTACCAGGTAGGATTCTATATGTGGATATAAAAATACGTGTGCTGAATAGGCTACAGAGAAAGGGGGACAGGAATTCACTTATTTGTTAACTTAAAAATCGCATGGAGAACTATTTCAACAAATAATTGACTAGATTTATAACTGCTACACTATACCATGCAAAAGGCAACTCCAACTATAAAACATACCTCCTCTAAACTGCTTGTATTTCTATTCTGTTTGTGTTATTTTTCTCCATCATATTAGGATTAGTAGTCAGAGTCTAATAGGGTATATGTTAGTTTCATTGATTCAGCATTTCTAATGTAAAATAGGAAATTGAATCCAATGTGTATGCAAATATGTGCTACACAAAAATCTTCCCACTTTCATCCAGAACAATGCCTTGACATTACATTCTTCTCAAGTAAGACACAATTAGAGGATAAGAGCTAGAAAATCTGTGAATATATCTGGAATTGAGTATTTTCAGGAGTTTACAACTTTTGAGGTGGTAGAGAAGATTCTAAAAGTAAGGGACAGGGTAAACATTCCACAAACATGCAGCTCTGCTGGCCTAAATGCTTTTTGAGAAACTGCCTCTAAGGGTGGGCACTTGAAATATTTGATGTTCTGAGGAGATTTAGTTCCTTTGTAGAGAGACCATCAAAGCTGGGTCTGCATCTATATTACTTGGAGGACATGGTTTCTTATTATCCAATGAACATGAGGCAGCGGTGCTGAATTCTCTCTTTGTAGGTAAACTATGGACACTGGGGTCTAAGTGTCTTTCAGTGTGGACTGTGAAGCCAATTGGTCATCCTCCACTTTTCGTGGTGTTTCTCGCTGCTCCACTGGGAGTTTGGTATTTACTTCAAGAAATACAAGGAGTTAAAATGGGACAGAGTGGTGGAGGGAGTTCTTTAAGGTATGGTGAGTCAGGGTCTTCAGGAGAATGCACCAACCCAGGTTCTATCCCACGTAGATTGCCCCCTTGAGAATAGCAATAAGATGCCTTTACATATATGGGTCTGCTGGCTGCACCATGTCAGTCACAAGCCATTTGGAAGCCAATGGCTGATCCACATGGCCACAACACAGATGTTTTATCACACAATTGCATACCACTGCTCTAGGCCAACTACTCACCAGGCTCCAACTTACTGGCATATCTGTTCTACACCATTTTCATGAAACAAAGTCAATCAAGGCAGTGTCTGGTATACTCAGGATCAGAAACAGGACATCCAAAGTTTTTTCAGTGCCAGCTGAACATGAAAATATCAAAAATTTCATGGTAATTGTCTAGCCATTTTTCACGGATGAAGTTTGCGGCTCTGAGGGCTTCAATTAATTCAGGAACCATTAAATGGTGAAGAAGCTAATTTCAATGAAAGCACTGGAGCACTCTCACAGGCATGGTTTCCCTAAGGGTGGCCAAAATGTCACATGAAGCCAGGCCCATTGAGATCTACAATGTGAGGTCCATGTGTGTTTTAAACTCAAATATGGCTGCCAAGTCTTTAAGAAAAATTGTATGTAATATCCGGGCTGAAATTCCCAGTGTTCTGTGGAAATCCAACCTGGGCCTAGATCTCAGGTTCCAAGGGCGACTCTCATGTGTGGCTTCCTAAAATCCCAACACAATTCATGGCAATACTTCTCTGAGGTCAGTTAAAGAACTCAGTTTCTAAGGGGAATCACACCAGAGTTCAAGCCCAGTGGAACAGTCATCTCTTCCAACCGCCACACAAATGACCACAATTAAAACCAAAACACTCCCACATGGTCCTCATCTTCTTCCATATAGACACTCCTTATAATGTCTGGCTGGAGTTTTCAATGAGGTCCACAGCCCAAGTCAGTGTCCAAATTAAGGTCCTGTTCCCCTCATTTGTCTAACATCAAGGTGGCCTGGACACACTTCCTGTAAACCAGGAGTGATCAAATAGGCCTGACATTTATACTGCTCAGCTTTTTCAATTTGAGGCCTTCTGACTCTGTGGTTTAGATTCTTTATGTGAATTTGAGTCATGAGAAAACACAAGCCCCTCTGCAGAGATTTGAAGAACTCATTTGGCCCAAAGGATTCCTATTCTCCCTTGATGGAATTCAGGATCCTAACAGAGGAAGGTAAAAGAATTCATTCACAATGAGTGAATATTTGCCATTTTGGTTTTGGATGCACACATGGGACCTTTCTTTTGATCCATCAGGTGCTGAGAATCTAAGCCACAGCCTCACACAGGGCCAAGAGGCTGATTCAGACACATCTTTTTTCAAAGCAATTAAGCAAAGAGCCACAGGTGATGCCCTTCATTTCCTTTTCAAAAAATGTTTTCCTCAGGCTTCCCAAAGGGGTGGCCAGAGGCAAAGACATCCTGAGATTCAGGGCAACAGAACAATAGGTTAGCAAAAGAGCCAAAGCAGGGTTTCTCCACTGAGACTTTTCTGGTCACACTGATATCTGAGTTTTCTGAGATGTTGGCCATTCCCTTCAGATATCCAGTACATGGCCATGTGACAGAGATTGGAGGTGGTACATATCTTGGACACAAACCCAAGAGCCTATTCTTAAGAGTTGTCAGAATTCAGAAAGAAAACAGGGACTTAAAAAGGTAGTAGGTGTTTCCTATCGATATGGAAACCACGCTCCATTCATTAAATGGGCAGGATGAATACTGGAAAGCTTTCTACTAAAGAGGACACATGCATTGATGCATTCTCTTTTATAATGTATACAACCACGGACACAGTGGGATACACAGAAATAGAAACACTCACCATGTAAAACGACTTACTAGAAACAGTTCACTCCAAACCAAAGAAACCTCCTTTTCTACCTATTCTCAGAACAGAGACAAAACCACACACCCACACTCAAAAAGACACCTCCTTCCCCAAAGTAGGGCTGTGATTATCCGGAGTGTCCTCTGACAGGTTTGCCATACTATGTTCCCCTTTAATGGTCTGTCCTGTCTCAGATCTGGTCTCCTTGTCAAACTCTGTGAAGCAGTCAGGAGCCAGGGGTGAGCCACTACATACTTAGTCAGGAAAGGCCCGTGTTCAGATCTTTCCTGGCATTTGGCCATCCTCACATCAGTCAGTACCAAGAAGACTGACTCTGTCCTTGGTGATTCCAAACAAATGAGACCACTTGGACTGGGACTGGGACTGGCTCTGGTGCTTGGTTTCCTTGGTCCCAAGTTCAGAAAGTTCCATCAACAAGGAAGTGAGGTAGGTCACTTCCTTCAAGAACTGAATGAGGTCACTGCCTTGGCAACCACTTTGTCTAACAGTTGCTTCCAAGGGTCCCATGAGATGGAGGCTGCCCCTACTTCCTTTGACACTTTCACAACTTAGAATGGTATATCAACCTTATCACCCGGGAACAGCTCTCCACACAAGCCTGGTTTGGTCCATCTTCTCTACATTAAGAAGAGAGAGGCTGATTCAGACACAACCCTTCATCCTGACCAGGTTGTTTGCCATGGAAAATGACTTTTTGTCTCTCAGGTCGTTCATTGCTGCCTACATCTTCTCCAGGGATCATTTCTGCATGGACCTTTGAGGTTCTTAACAGGTGGAGCATCCCCTACATTCCTGTATTGTAAGAACAATCTGTCTCTGCTCTTCTGTAAAGTTAGATTGAGTGAACAGTGTATGGTTAGGGTTAATTTCATGTTCGATTTGGGTTAGGAATCATTCTGCTGGATGAATAATGGTATTGGGAACCTGTGATATTTATAAGAATATTGAGGTTAAATATATGTATGAAAACAGAAATTAAAGTAAGATTTGAATCCCAGAAGGGCTTTGGGCAGTTGATTGGGATATTTAGCTTTGAATTGTGCACATATGTCTCAAATAAATGGATATACAATGGCAGAGGAACTTGAACCTTGGATGATTGAATGCTGAAGAGAACATCCAAGTCAAAAGGGATTGTCGGTAGGATTAAGAAGATAGTCATTATGTTTAGCAAGTAGAGTTAGTATAGGATATGTAACAAAAGTTTTTTAGCAATTTTTTTTCGGGCAGTGAGTGAATATAAATGTCAGCACATATGAAGAAATCAGACACAATGATGAAATGGGGAAAATTTGTAGAAAAGCAGATATCAATAGAGACATTAGGAAATCAGGCAAAGTATAAAGTGAGTGATAGGATAAGACATTTTCAACAGGGTTGAGATTGAATATCTAATCTTAGGAAGAAACAAATATGTAGGTCACCAATAGGATTGACATTTGAGAGCATTAGGCAACATGGACATGGATGTTGTTAGTAATCCATGTTCACTTTCCATTTAGACTTTGGTACAATCCTAAGTGGGACCTTTGCATTTTGTTTCCAGAATATTACTGTGATAAAATGTGTATGTAGATCAGATGACATGATTATTTCTTCCACCATTTCTAGGAGCAGTATTTTGAAGACGTATAAATTAGCATTGGGGGTAAAAAGAGGTGTACCCTGTTTCTATGAATATACAGATAATGCATGAATAGACCTTAATTTCAATAAATAATATAACTTGTTCCACTTTAAGTAATGGATTGAATTGATATCTGAAAATATATAAGAAATCTTATATTGATATGCAATCATTCATGACAACCAGTTATACACCTAATGTTAATATTAGGTTACGGTTTATCATGAAGTTTGTGTGAGTTTTGCTTCAAAAGTGATTATGGAAATCGAAAATAATGTGTTTGGAAAGAAGTCTCATGAAAAGGCCAGTCAAGGAACACCGAGGAATTCATGAGTTCTGAAGAAGGAAGTGATTGAAATTGAAAAAAATGACGATAAATTTGCTTACTTGTGGATGAAATATTATAATATGATGTGAATAAACTGAAGAAATAGTAATGTACCAGTGTTGAATAAAAATGAACATCAAAATACACATCATGTCCCACAGGAATCTACTCGCATTGATGTTAAACTGTGTCAGTTACTGTAGAAATATTAGGATTTCTTTGCACCATTCACCAAAGTTAGTTTTCTTTTTTTTTTAATTTTTATTTATGCTTGTTCAAAACATTACATAGTTCTTGATATATCATATTCCACACTGTGTTTCAAGTAGGTAATGAACTCCCATTTTTACCCCGTAAACAGATTGCAGAATCACATCAGTTACACATCCATTGATTTACATATTGCCATACTAGTGTCTGTCATATTCTGCTGCCTTTCCTAACCTCTACTATCCCCCTCCCCTTACCTCCCCTCCACTCTTCTCTCTCTACCTCTTTACTGTAATTCATTTCTCCCCCTTGTATAATTATTTCCTTTCTCTCACCTCCTCTTGTATGTAATTTATATAACCCTGAGGGTCTCCTTTTATTTCCATGCAATTTCCCTTCTCTCTCCCTTTCCCTTCCCTCCTCTCATCCCTGTTTAATGTTAATTTTCTTCTAATTCTATTCGTCCCTACTCTGTTCTTAGTTACTCTCTTTATATCAATAAAGACATTTGGCATTTGGTTTTACGGATTGGCTAGCTTCACTTAGCATAATCTGCTCTAATGCCATCCATTTCTCTGCAAGTTATATCATTTTGTCATTTTTTAATGCAGAGTAATATTCCATTGTGTATAAATGCCACATTTTTTATCCATTCATCTATGGAAGTGCATCTAGGTTGGTTCCACAGTCTTGCTATTGTAAATTGTGCTGCTATGAACATCAATGTATCAGTGTCCCTGTAGCATTTTTTTTAGGTCTTTAGGGAATAGACTGAGAAGGGGAATACCTTGGTCAAATGGTGGTTCCATTCCCAGTTCTACAAGAAATCTCCATACTGCTTTCCAATTTGGCTGCACCAATTTGCAGTCCCACCAGCAATGTACAAGTTTACCCTTTTCTCCACATCCTCACCAGCACTTGTTGTTGTTTGAGTTCATAATAAATATCTGGAATGGAAAATGCTCAGGAGTTCACAACCTTGAAGGTGGTAGAGGAGTTTCCAAAAGTAAGGGACAGGGTAAATACCACAAACATGGAGCTGTGTCGGCCTTAAGACTTCTTGAGAAAATGCCTCTGAGGTTGGGCACTTGAAATATATGTTGTTGTCAGGAGCTTTAGCTTCCTTTGTAGTGAGACCATCAAAGCTGAGTCTGCATCTATGTGACCTGAAGAACATGGTTTTTTATTTTCCTATAAACACGAGGCAGCAGTGCTGAATTCTCTCTTTGTAGGCAAACTGGGGCTACTGGGGTCTATGTGTCTCCCCGTGTGGACTGTGAAGCCATTTGATCATCCTTCACATTTCGTCATGTTATTTGATGCTGCACTGAAAGTTTGGTATTTACTTTACGAAATAAAGGAGTTTAACTGCGATACAGTGCTGCAGGGAGTTCTGTCACATGTTGTGGTCAGGATCGGCAGGAGAATGTACCAAGCAGGCTTCTATCACACATAGTTGCCCCCTTGACCATAGCAATATGATTCTGAACATTGCCCTGAAACCTCTCCATTCAACAAGATGCCTTTACATCCAAAGGTCTGCTAGCTGCACATGTCAGTCACAAACCATTTCTAAGCCAATGGCAGATCCACGTGGCCGCACCACAGATGTTTTTTTCACACACCTACACTCTACTGCTCTTGGCCCACTACTCAGCAGGCTCCAACTTACTGGCATCTCTTTTCTACACCATTATCATGAAACTCAGTCAAACCAGACACTGTCTTGTATACTCATGATAAGCACCAGGACATCAAATGGATTTCCAGTGCCAGCTGGTCATGGAAATTTCAAAAATTTCATGGTATTTTCTAGCCATTTTTCAAGGATGAAGTTGGAGGTACTGTGGGTTTCAATTCATTCAGGAACCATTAAATGTTGAGGAAGCTCATTTCAATGGAAGCTCTAGAGAACTCTCACAGGCAAGTCCTCCGAAAGAGTGGCCCAATGTCACATAAAGCCAGCCACATTGAGGTCTACAATGTGAGGTCCATGTGTGTTTTGACTCTCAACTATTGCTTCCAAGTTTTTCAGAATATAATCAAGTGATATCCTCGCTGAGATTCCCAGTGCTCTGTGGAAAGCCACCCTGGGCCTAGATCTCAGTTTCCAAGGGTGACTCTCATGTGTGGCCTCCGAAAATCCCAACACAATTCATGGCAATACTTCTCTAAGGTCAGTTCCAGAACTCAGTCTCCAAGGGGAATCCCACAAGAGTTGAAACCCAGGTGGACACAGTCATCTTTTCCAACTGCCACACAAATGACCACAATTGAAACCAAAACACTCCCACATGGCCCTCATGTTTTTCCATATAGACACTCATCATAACCTCTCGCTGGAGGTTTCCATGAGGGGCGCAGACCAAGACACCGTCCAAAATAAGCTCCCTTGCCCCTAATTTGCCGAAAGTCAGGGTGGCCTACACACCCTTCCTGTGAACCAGAACTGATCAAATAGGGATGTAGTTAATACTGTTCTGCTTTTCCAATTTGAGGCCTACTGACTGTCAGGTATAGATTCTTTATGTGATTTGGAGTCATCAGCAAACCCAAGCACTTCTGCAGGGGTTCAAAGAACTCATTTGAACTAAAGGATCCTGATTCTTACTTGATGAAGGTCAGGAATCTAATAGAGGAAGGCAAGAGACTCATTTGCCATTTCTGTTTTGAGTGCACACATGGAATCTATCTTTAGATGCATCAGGTGCTGAGAATCTAAGCCACAACCTCACACAGAACCAAGAGGCTGATTCAGACACATCCTTTTACAAAGCAATTAAGCAAAGAGCAACAGGTGATGCCCATTCATTTTCATTTGAAAACTGTTTTCTTCAGGCTTCACAAAAGGGTGGCCAGAGGCAAAAACCTTCCTGACATTTAGGGCAACAGAAAAACAGGTAAGCAAAAGACCCAAAGCAGGGTTTCTCCACTGAGACTTTCCTGGTCACACTGATATCTGAGTTTTCTGAGATGCTCCCCATTCACTTTAGCTATCAAGTACATGGTCATGTCACAGAGCTTGGAGGTTGTATATATCTTGGACACAAAACCATGAGCCTATTCTGGAGAGTGGCCAGAATTCAGGAAGAAAACAGGATCTTAGGAAGATAGTAGGTTTTGCCCATCCAGAAGGCAAGCCGTGGTCCATTCATCAATTGGGCAGGATGAATGCCAGGAAGCTTTCTACTAGACAGGACACATCCATTAATTCATTCTCTTTTCTAATGTCTACAACCACAGACACAGTGGGATACACAGACATAGAAACACTCACATGTCAAACGACTTACTAGAAACAGTGCAATCCAAACCAAACAAACCGCATTTTCTACCTATTCTCAGAACATGTGACAAAACCACAAAACCACAACCACTCCCACAAAGGCACCTCCTTCCCCCAAGTAGGTCTGTGAGTATCCAGAGTGTCCTCTGACTGGTGGGCCATACAATGTTCTCCCGAAATGTCCTGTCCTGACTCAGATCTGGTCTCCTTGGCCAACTCTGTGAAGTTGTCAGGAGCCAGCGGTGAGCCACTACCTGCTTTCTCAGAAAAGGTCCCTCTTCAGAGCTCTCCTGGCCTTTGGCTATCCTCACATAGGTAGGTACCAAGAAAGACTGACCCTGTCCTTGGTAAAACCGAACAAGTGAGCCCACTTGGACTGGGACTGGGACTGGCTCTGGGTGCCTGTCTTCATGGATCCCAAGTTCAGAGAATTCCTTCACCAAGGAAGTGACGTAGGTCACTTCCTTCAGGAACTGAATCAGGTTACTGCCTTGGCAACCAATTTGTCCTAACAGTTGCTTCCAAGAGTCCAATGAGTTGGAGGCTGCCACTACTTCCAGTGAAACTTTCACAATTTTGCATGGTATATCAACCATAGGCACCCAAAAAAAGCTCTTCAGATAGGCGTGGTTTGGTCCATCTTCTATACATTAAGAAAAGAAATGTTGATTCAGACACATCCCTTCATGCTAACCAGGTTGTTTGTCATGGAAGATGACTTTTGCTCTCAGACGTCATTCATAGCTGCCTACATTTAATCCTGGGATCATTTCTTTAATGACCTTGGAGGTTCTCAGCAAGTGGAAGATCCCCTAATTTCTGTATTGAAAGACCAACTCTGTCCCTGCTCTTCAGTAAAGTTAGATTGAGAGAACAGTGTATGTTCAGGGTTAATAACATGTTCCATTTGGGTTAGGAATCATTCTGCGGGATGAATTATGGTATTGGGAACGTGCGATATTTATAATAATATAAGTGAATTATAAGTATGAAAACAGACATCTAGGTAATATTTGAAGCCCAGAATTGCATTGGACCCTTAGCTGGGATTCTTAGCTTTGAATTATATTCTGCACAGATGTCTCAGATAAATCGATATACAATGGCATAATTACTTGTACCTTGGTTTACTGAATGTTGAAGAGAACATCCAGTCAAAAAGGGATAATTTGTAGGATTAGTAAGATAGTTGGTAGGTTTTGAAAGAAGAGTGAGTATAGGATTTGGATAAAAAGATCTTTAGCTGTAGGGTTTCGGATAGAGTGAATGTAATTGTCAGCACATGTGGAGAGTCTGTCAAAAGGATGAACTGGGGAAAAAAGTAGGAATGCAGATATCAATTGACATTAGGATATCAGGCAAAGTATAAAGTGAGTGATAGAATTATACATTTTCAACAGGCTTGAGTTTGAATATATAATCTTAGGAAGAAACAAACATGTAGTCACCAATAGGATGAACTTTTGAGAGCATTAGGCAACATGGACATGGATGTTTTCCGTAATCCATGCTCACTTTTCATTTAGGCTTTGGTACAAACATAAGTTTGACCTCTTCTTTCTGTGTGCAGAATACTACTGTGGTAAAATGTATATGTAGATCAGGTGACATGAGTATTTCTTCCACCATTTCTGGGAGCAATATTTTGAAGACGTATAAATTATTTTTGGAGGTAAAAATGGTGTACACTGTGTCTATAATTATAGAAATAATGCATGAATAGACCATACTGTAAATAAATATTATAACTGGTTCTAACTTTAAATAATGGATTGAATTGATATCTGAAAATATACAGAAAATCTTACATTGATATACAATCCTTCATTCCAACCAGTAATATATCTAATGGTTATATCAGCATTATGGTTTTTCATGAAGAATGTGTGAGTTTTGCTTCAAAAGTGATTATGGAAATCGGAAATAATGTGTTTGGAAAGAAGTCTCATGAAAAGACCAGTCAAGAAACCTGGAGGAATACATGTGTTTTGAAGCAGAAAGTGATTGAAAGTGAAACAAATGCCTATATATTTGTGAACTTGTGGATCAAATATATATCCTATGATGTGCATAAACTGAAGAAATAGTAATGTACCACTGTTACATAAAAATGAACGTCAAAATACACATCATGTCCTCTCCCACAGGAATCTACTTGCATTGATGTTAAACTGGGTCAGTTATTGTAGAAATATTAGGATAATGCCGCAGTCTTGCTGGGCACAATCAGGAGCCACTTGCCAAAAGAAACGAACTTTATTTTTAGAACCACACACGCCAAACAAAACAGCCTCTCAGGAAAAACCTTCAGAGCCCCAACTGCCACCACTGGCTTCCCAAAACCTCTCCCTCCCACATGAGCCTCTCTCCGCCTCCCACAATCCTCCTGCTCTTGAGGCCGATTGGGTGGGTCATGTGGGCAAAGTCAAAAAAAGTCCCCCAATGAGCAGTTTTGTGGTCTGAAAGGGCAGGGAAACAGCCCATTGAGCATCACCGCAGAGGAGCCAATCAGCTAGTTGTTGCTGGGGCCGCTGTGAGCCAATCATCAGCCGGCAGCTGGAAGTTTGCTGGCAGCAGGAATTTTGCTGGGGCCCCTTCGGCTGTGGCTCTCAACATCTTCCCCTCTCTGTTTAAACAACACGCATGTGGCTTAGGGACCGTGCCTGCCTTAGGTTGTCCAATAGTACATATGGTCTTTACCCGTTAAGTTGGTACCATTGCAATTGGATCTTACCCGTCACTGACTACCCGTCCAGTATAGAGCCACACCTGTGGAGAGGTCTTTGTACCAGCGGGGGTGGGTGAGGTTCTTTGCCTCACCTCTGTTGGCCCCCCCAAATTTTAGCTGGACGATCATGACACGCAGAAGGGAGGAAGATACACCAAGCCAATTGACGGCTCCTTTTGGAAAAATTGTACCACCGATGACATCATCAGCAAATATACCCCAACACTACGACAAGTCGCTGCACCAACAGATAGTTCACAATGCATTTAGGTGAGTTCACATGTGTCCAGGCAAGTTCTGCAAGCAGTACAGGGATGGCTACTGCAGAAGCTGTAGATTGGAATTATCTTTGATTTCACCTGCACTGGGATGAAGATAGGAACTCTGGCAATAATGTCTAAAGAAAAAAATTATGTAACATTCCAGAAGGCACTAAAACCAAAAAAAAAAAAAAAAAAAAACATATGTAACATTCCAGAAGGCACATCAAAAACCAAAATGGCCCAAAAAGCATTCATTGAGGATGAAGTCTCTCACCTTCCTCTGTAAGGTTCCTGACCTCCATAAAATGAGAATAGGGATTTATTGGGTCAAATGAGTTCTTCAAAACCCTGCAGAGGGTAGCCAATGGGTTATTGGGTTTTTTCATTACTCCAATTCACATCAAGAATCTATACTCCACAGACAGTAGGCCTCAAATTAGAGAAGCAGAGCAGTACTAAAGTCAGGGTTATTTGATCACTCCTGATTCACAGAATGGGTCTCCAGGCCACCTTGACTTTAGGCAAATGAGAGGAAAGGGAGATTATTTTGGACACTGTCTTGGGCTGTGCCCCTCAAGGAAACGTCAAGCCAGAGGTTATGATGAGCGTCTATATGGAAGAAGATGAGGGCCATTTGGGAGTTTTTTGGTTTTCCTTGTGGTCATTTATGTGGCAGTCGGAAGAGATGACTGGGTCCACCAGGGCTTGAACTCTGGTGTGATTCCCCTTAGAGACTGAGTTCTGGAACTTACCTCAGAGAAGTATTGCCATGATTTGTGTTGGGATTTTAGGTGGCCACCCATGAGAGTCGCCCGTTGAAACTGAGATCTAGGCCTGGGGTGGCTTTCCACAGAGCACTGGGAATCTCAGACAGAATATCATATGATATTATTTTGAAATACTTGCCAGACATAGTTGAGAGTCAAAACACACATGGACCTCACATTGTAGACCTCAATTGGCCTGGCTTCATGTGACTATTTGGCCACTCTTTGGAAAGCCTTGCCTGTGAGAGTTCTCCAGAACATTCCTTGAAATGAGCTTCCTCAACATTGAATAATTCCTGAAAGAATTGAAACAAATAATGCCTCCAACTTCATCCTTGTAAAATGGCTAGATAAATACCATGAAATTTTTGAAATTCGCATGATGAGGTGGCACTGGAGAACCTTTGATGTTCTGTTGCTCATCATTAGTGTACCAGACAGTGCCTTGATTGATTGGGTATAATGAAAGTGGTGTAGAACAGAGATGCCGGTTAGATGGAGACTGCGGAGTATTTGGCCCAGAACTGTGGTGTGCAGGTGTGTGATAAAATATTTATGGTGGTGCCATGTGGATCTGCCATTGATTTCCAAATGGCTTTTAGCTGACATGGTGCACCCAGCAGACCCTTATATGCAAAGGCATCTTGTTATATGGAGAGGTTTCAGGGCAATGTTCAGAATCAGGTTGCTATGGTCAAGGGGGCAAGCTATGTGGGATAGAAGCCGGATTGGTGCGTTCTCCTGGAGACTCTGACCCACCACATGTCACAGAACTCCCTCCAACACTATGTCCCAGTTGAACTCCTTGTATTTCTTGAAGCAAATACCAAACTCCCAGTTCAGCACCAAGAAACACCATGAAAATTGAAGGATGACTAAATGGCTTCATCGTCCACACAGTTAGACACTTTGGCCCAGTGGCCTCTGTTTACCTACAAAGAGAAAAATCAGCACTGCTGCCTCAGGTTCATTGGAAAATAAGAAACCATGTTCTCCAGGTCACATAGATTCAGACCCAGCTTTGATGGTTTCACTACAAATGAAGAAAAAGCTACTGACAACAACATATATTTCAAGTGCCACACCTCAGAGGCAGTTTCTCCAGAAGTCTTTTTTCCAGCAGACCTCCATGGTTGTGGAGTGTTTACCCAGTTCCTTACTTCTGGAAACTCCTCTACCTGCTCCCAGGTTGAGAACTCCTGAGAATTTTCCATTCCAGATATGTATTCACAGATTTTCTTACTCTTCTCCTCTAATTGTGTCTCACTTGGGGCAAAGATAATGTCAAGGCATTGTTCTAGGTGAGAGTGGGAAGATTATTGCGTAGCACATATTTGCATACACATTGGATACATTATCCTATTTTCCATTTGAAATACTGAATTCCCGACACTAACCCATACCCTACTAGACTCTGACTACTTATCCTAAAATGATGGAGAAAAAGAAACCTAACAGAATAGAAATACAGGCCTTTTGTAGGAGGCATGGTGTATACTTGGATTTTCCTTCTCCTTTATCAAGGATATGTGTTATGAATCTAGTCAACTTTTCATTGTAAAATTTCTCCATGAGTTTTCAAAGTTAACACATATGTAAATTCCTGTCTCCTTTTCTCTGTAGCCTCTTTAGAACATGTATATTTTTATGCATATATAGACTCCTACCTGGTAACACACGTACATTCTTGTGAGCTCACTGACTTTGGAATATACAAATTATGAGAATAGATAACTTCCCCTAAATACTGATGAAACTGAAAATTCAACCTATGGGTGAGCTTCCTAGTGAACAACATCATACATAAATCCATGTTCAGTAAAATGAATATTTTTAGATATGTGGATGATATATATTTCATGATAAATTTTGATTGGCATATATATTGCTACATTTTATTGTTGTGTGTGTGTGTATATGTATATATATGTATATATATGTATATATATATATATATATATTTATATATATGTATGTATGTGTATATATATATATATATATATATATATATATATATATATATATATATATATTCACGAGATTTTCCAGATTTTCCAAAACATGAAATAAATGTGTCTTATTATACACTCCCTAAATTCATTCAAGTTCATGTATGTGGATTTAAAATCAACATTTTACATGATTATCATCAGTCTGGCTGGGCACAATTCAGGAGCCAACTGTCAAAAGAAACGAACTTTATTTTTAGAACCACACAAACCAAACAAAACAGCTTCTCAGGAAAAACCCTCAGAGCCCAACTGCCACCACAGTCTTCCCACAAGCCTCTCCCTCAACCACAAGCCTCCTCCTTTTGAGGCCGATTGGCTGGGTCACATGGGCGGAGCCAAAAAAGTCCACCAATGAGCAGCTCCGTTGTCTGAAAGGGCAAGGAAACATCCCATTGAGCATCACCACAGAGGAGCCAATCAGCTAGATGTTGCTGGGGCCTCTGTGAGCCAATCATCCACTGGCAGTCTGAATGGGCGGGGAAACAGCTCAATGAGCATCTGCAGTGAGCATCACCACAGAGGAGCCAATGAGCTAGATGTTGCTGGGGCCGCTGTGAGCCAATCATCAGCCGGCAGCTGGAAGTTTGCTGGCAGTTGGAGGTTTCCTGGGGCCCCTTTGGCTGTGGCTCTCAACATCTCCCCCTCTCTGTTTAAACAACAAGCATGTGGCTTAGGGACCATGCCTGCCTTTGGTTGTTCAAAACTACATATGGTCCTTACTGGAGAACCTTGGCTGTGGCTATCAACAGGATTTGTATGTACCATTCACTGAAGTTAGTTTTAAGTACTAGGAAACAAATATGTATTTCAGGTGGATAAATATTTCTGCGAAAAATCTTGTGAAAAGTTGATTTTAAATCCACATACTTGAACATAAATGAATTTAGGGAGTGTAAATAAGATACATATATTTCATATTTTGAAAAATCTGGAGAGTGTGTGGGTGTGTGTGTGTACACACACACACACACACACAGATATTAAAATGTAGCAACATATATGCAAATCGAAATTCACCATGAAATATACATCAATCACAGATCCAAAAATATTCAATTTTCTTAACAGGGATTTATGTATAATGTTGTTCTACTAGGAAGCTCACCCATTATTTGAATTTTTAGTTCCAACAGCGTTTAGGAGGAGTGATGTCTTCTCACAAATTGTATCTCCCAAGTCAGTCACCTCACAAGAATGTAGGTGTGACACCAGGTAGGATTTGATATGTGCATATAAAAATACATTGCTGAATAGGCTACAGACAAAGGGAGACAGGAATTCACATATTTGTTAACTTTAAAAACACATGGAGATCTATTTCAATTAAAAATAGACTGGATTTATAACACCTAACATTTATCATGAAAAAGGCAATATCAACTATACACCATGCCTCGTCTGAACTGCTTGTATTTCAATTCTGTTTGTGTTACTTTTCTGCATCATATTAGAATTAGTAGTCAGAGTCTAGTAGGGTATGGGTTCGTGTCAGGGATTCAGTATTTCGAATGGAAAATTGGAAAATGAATCCAATGTGTATGCAAATATGTGCTACACACAAAAAATTCCCACTCTCATTCAGAACAATGGCCTGAAATAACCACGCCCCATGTAAGAAACAATTAGAGGAGAAGAGTTAGAAAATCTGTGAATACATACGTAGAATGGAAAATGCTCAGTAGTTCACAACCTTTGAGGTGGAAAAGACGTTTCCAAACCTTAGGGACAGGGTAAAACTCCACAAACATGGAACTCTGCTGGCCTAAACACTTCTGGAGATACTGACAATGAGGTTGGGTACTTGAAATATATGTTGTTGTCAGAACCTTTAGCTTCCTTTGTAGTGAGACCATCAAACTTGGGTCTGCATTTTTGTGACCTGGAGGACATGACTTCTTATTGTCCAATGAACATGAGGCAGCAGTGCTGAATTCACTCTTTGTAGCTAAACTGTGGCCACTGGGGGATAAGTGTCTCCCCGTCTGGAATTTGAAATCATTTGGTCATGCTCCACTTTTCGTGGTGTTTCTTGCTGCTGCAGTGGGTGTTTTGTATTTGGTTCATGACATACAAAGAGTTAAACTGGGACACAATGCTGGAGGGAGTCCTGTAACGTATGGTGTGTCGAGGTCTGCAGGAGAATGCACCAACCACGCTTCTATCCCCCATTGCTTGCCCCCTTTACCATAGGAACTTGATTCTGAATATTGCCCTAAAAACTCTCCATGTAACATGATGCCTTTACATACAAAGTTCTGCTAGCTGCACCATGTCAGTCACAAGCCATTTGAAAGCCAATGTAAGATCCACATGACCCCACCACAGATGTATTGTCACACACCTGCACACAACTGCTCTAGGCCCACTACTCAGCAGGCTCCAACTTACTGGCATCTCTGTTCTACACCATTTTCATGAAACACAGTCAATGAAGGCATTTTCTGGTACACTCATGATCAGCAACAGGACATCCAAAGGTTCTCCAGTGCCACCTGGTCATGGGAATTTCAAAATTTGGTGGTAGTTATCTAGCCATTTTTGAAGGATGAAGTTGGATGCACTGTGGGTTTAAATTCATTCAGGAGCCATTAAATATTGAGTAAGCTCATTTCGATGAAAGCTCTGGAGAACTCTCACAGGAAAGGCTTCCCAAAGAGTGGCCCAAGGTCACATGAAGCCAGGCCCATTGAGGTCTACAATGTGAGGTCCATGTGTGTTTTGACTCTCAACTATGGCTGTCAAGTCTTTCAAAATAAAATCATGTGATATCCTTGCTGAGATTCTCAGTGCTCTGTGGAAAGGAACCCTGGGCTTAGATCTCAGTTTCCAAGGGTGACTCTCATGCATGGCCTGCTAAAATCCCAACACAATTCATGGCAATACTTCTCTGAGGTCAGTTCCAGAACTCAGTCTCTAAGGTAAATCACACCTGAGTTCAATCCCAGGTGGACCCAGTCATCTCTTCCAAACGCCACACAAATGACCACAATTAAAACCAAAACACTCCCACATGGCCCTCATCTTCTTCCATATAGACACACATCATAACCACTGGCTGGTGGTTTTCATGAGTTGCGCAGCCTAAGACAGTATCCAAAATAAGCTCCCTTGCCCCTCATTTGCCTAAAGTCATGGTGGCCTGGACACCCTTCCGGTGAACCATGAGTGATCAAAAAGGCTTGCTGTTAATACTGCTTCGATTTTCCAATTTTAGGCCTACTGACTCTTCGGTTTAGATTCTTAATGTTAAATGGAGTCATGAGAAAAACCAAGCACCTCTGGGATAGCCTCTTCAGGGCTTTGAAAAACTCATTTGACCAAAAAGATCTTGATTCTCACTTGATGGAGGTCAGGATCCTTAGAAGAATTCGAGAGACTTCATCCACAATGACTGCTCTTTTGGCCATTTTGGTTTTGGATACACAAGAGATCTTTCTTTCGATCCCTCAGGTTCTGAGAATCTAGGCCACAGCCTCACAGGGGGCCAAGAGCCTGAATCAGACACATCCCATTCCAAAGCAATTAAGCAAAGAGCCACAGGTGATGCCCATTTATTTCCATTTGAAAACTGTTTTCTTCATGCTTCACAAAGGGGTGGCCTGAGGCAAAGATGTTCCTGACATTCAGTGCAACAGAACAATAGGTAAGCAAAATTCCCAAAGCAGGGTTTCTCCACTGAGACTTTCCTGGTCACACTGATATCTGAGTTTTCTGAGATGCTCACCATTCCCTTCAGCTATGTAGTACATGGCCATGTCACAGAGCTTGGAGGTGGTACATATTTTGGACACAAAACCATCAGTCTATTCTGGAGAGTGCCCACAATTCAGGAAGAAAACAGAAACTTAGAAAGATAGTAGGTGTTGCCCATCTATAAGACAAGCCACAGTCCATTCATAAATCGGGCAGGATGAATGCTGAGAAGATTTCAACTAGACAGGACTCATCCATTGATGCATTTTCTTTTCTAATGTCTACAACCAGGGGCACAGTGGGATACACTGATATCCAAACACATGCCTTGTCAAACGACTTACTACAAACAGGTCCCGCCAAAACAAACAAACCGCCATTCCTACCTATTCTCAGAACATGAGACAAATTCACAAATCCCCACCCACACCCACAAAGACACCTCCTTCCCCCAAGTAGGTCTGTGACTATCTGGAGTTTCCACTGACTCGTGGGCCATAGTATGTTCCAAATAAATGGCCTTCCTGTCTCAGACCTGCTTTCGTTGTGCAACTCTGTGAATTTGTCAGGAGCCAGCAGTGTGCCACTACCTGCTTTCTCAGGAAAACCCTATTCAGAGCTTTCCTGCGTTTTGGACATCCTCACATCAGTAGGTACCAAAAATGAATGTCTGTGTCCTTGGTAAATCCAAACAAGGAGACCACTGGAACTGGGACTGGACTGGCTATGGGTTCCTGTCTTCCTGGATCCCAAGTTCAGAGAGTTCCAACACCAAAGAAGTGATGTGAGGTCACTTCCTTCAGGAACTGAATCAGATCACTGCCTTGGCAACCTCTTTGTCCTAACAGTTGCTTCCAAGGCTACCATGAGAAAGAGGCTGCCCCTACTTCCTGTGACACTTTCACAAGTTAGAATGCTATATCAACCATAGGCACCCGGGAGCAGCTCTCCACACAGGCCTGGTTTGGTCCATCTTCTCTACATTAAAAAGAGAAAGGCTGATTCAGAAACAACCCTTCATTCTGACCATGTTGTTTGCCAGGGAAGATGACTTTTACTCTCTAGGTCCTTCATAGCTGCCTACATCTTCTCCAGTGATCATTTCTGCATGGAATTTTGTGGTTCTCAGCAGGTGGAAGATCCCCTACATTCCTATATTGTAAGACCAACTTTGTCCCTGCTCCTCTGTAAAGTTAGATTGAGGGAACAGTGTATGGTTAGGGTTAATAACATGTTCGATTTGGGTTAGAAATTATTCTGCTGGATGAATAATTGTACAAGAATAATGAGGTGAAATGTATGTAGGAAAACAGAAATCTAAGTAAAATTTGAAGCCCAGAAGGGGATTGGGCTTCAAGGGATTGTGATACTTAGCATTGCGATCAAGGGATTGTGATACTTAGCATTGAATTATGTTCTGCAGAGATGTCTCAGAGAGATTGATATACAATGGCATAAGACCCTGTACCTTGGATTATTGAATGTAGAAGAGAACATCCAGTCAGAAAGCGTTAATAGGTAGGATTAGGAAGATAGTCAGTAGGTTTAGGAGGAAGAGTGATTATAGGATTTGGAACAAAAGTTTCTTAGCAATAGGGTTTCGATTAGAGTGTGAATGGAAATGTCAGCACATGTGAAGAGTCAGTCACAATGATGAACTGGGGAAAATATGTAGGAAAGCAATCAATAGAGACATTATGAAATCAGGAAAAGTATAAAGTGAGAGAAAGGATTAGATGTTTTCAACAGGGTTGAATTTGAATATATAATCTTAGGAAGAAACAAATATATTGTCACAAATAGGATTGATTTTTGAGAGCATTAGGCAACTTGGACATGGATGTTTTTAGTAATACATATTCACTTTACATTTAGGCTTTGGTACAAACATAAGTGTGACCTTTTCTTTTTGTGTCCAAATATTACTGTGATAAAATGTATATGTAGATAAGGTGACATGAGTATTTCTTCCATCATTTCTGAGACCAATAATTTGAAGACGTATAAATTAGTATTGGGTTTACAAAGAGGTGTACCCTGTGTCTATGAATATAAAGAAAAAGCATGAATAGACTGTACAGTGAATAAATAATATAACTGGTTTCACTTTAAATCATGGATTGAATTGATATCTGAAAATATATAAGAAATATTATATTGATACAAAATCATTCATTCCAACCAGTTATACATCTAATGGTAATATTGGGGTTATGGATTATCATGAAGGGTGTGTGAGTTTTGCTTCAAAAGTGATTATGGAAATCGAAAATAATGTATTTGGAAAGAAGTCTCATGAGAAGACCAGTCAAGAAACATGGAGGAATACATGTGTTTCGAAGCAGAAAATGATTGAAAGTGAAACAAATGCCTATAATTTTGTAACTTGTGGATGAAATATATATCTTATAATGTGCATAAACTGAAGAAATAGTAAAATACCAGTGGTGAATAAGAATGAACATAAAAATACACATCATGTCCCATAGGAATCTACTTGCATTAATGAGAAACTGGGTCAATTATTGTAGAAATATTAGGATTTGTATTCATGATTCACTGAAGTTAATTTTCAGTAATAGGAAACAAATGGTATTTCAGGTGGTTGAATATTTCCGAGAATAATCTTGTGAAATGTTGACTATAAATCCTCATACATGAACTAGAATGAAATTAAGGAGTGTATAATAAGACACATATATTTAATATTTTAAAACATCTGGAGTGTGTATACACACACACACACACACACACATTAAAAAGTAGTAGTATATATGCCAATCGAAATTCATCATGAAATATATATCATCCACAGATCGAAAAATATTCATTTTCCTGAACATGGAATTATGTATAATATTGTTCAACTAGGAAGCTCACACAGAGGATGAATTTTCAGATCCCACAGTGTTTAGGAGGAGTGATCACTTCTCACAATTTGTATCTGCCAAGTCAGACACCTGACAAGAATGTACGTGTGATACCAGGTAGGATTCTATATATGCATATAAAAATAGATGTGCTGAATAGGCTACATAGAATGGGAGAGAGGAATTCACATGTTTGTTAACTTTAAAAACACATGGAGAACTATATCAATTACAAATTGACTAGATTTATAACACCAACACTTTGTCACGCAAAAGCCGTGTCCAACTATACACTATGCCTCCTCTGATATGCTTGTATTTCTATTCTGTTTGAGTTATTTTTCTCCATCATATTAGGATTAGTAGTCAGAGTATAGTAGGTTATGGGTTAGTGTCAGGGATTCAGTATTTCAAGTAGAAAATAGGAAAATGAATCTAATAAGCATGAAAATATGTGCTACAAAAAATATTCCCACTCTCATCCAGAAGAATGCCTTGAAATTATCTTCGCCCATAGTATGACACAATTAGAGGAGAAGAGTTAGAAAATATGTGACTACATATCTGGACTGGAAAATGCTCAGCATTACACAACTATGGAGGTGGTAGAACAGTTTCCAAAAGTAAAGGACAGTGTAAACCCTCCACAAACATGGAGCTATGCTGGCCTAAAGACTTCTTGAGAAACTGCCTCTGAGTTTGGGTAGTTGAAATATATGTTGTTGTCAGGAGCTTAACTTCCTTTGTAGTGAGACCATCAAAGTTTGGTCTGCATCTATGTGACCTGGAGGACATGGTTTCTTATTTTCCAATGAACATGAGGCTGCAGTGCTGAATTCACTCTTTGTAGCTAAACTGTGGTCACTGGGGGCTAAGTGTCTCCCCATGTGGATTTGAAGCCATTTGGTCATCCTCCACTTTTCCTGGTGTTTCTTGCTGCTGCACTGGGTGTTTTGTATTTGCTTCACGACATACAAGGAATTCAACTGGGAAACAGTGCTGGAGGGAGTCCTGTAACATGTGGTGGGTCAGGGTCTGCAGGAGAATGCCCCAACTTGGCTTCTATCCCACATTGCTTGCCCCCTTGACCATACCAACCTGATTCTGAACATTGCCCTGAAACCTCTCCATATTACAAGATGCCATTTCATATAATGGTCTGATGGCTGCACGAAGTCAGTCACAAGCAATTTGGAAGCCAATGTAATATCCACATGGCCACACCACAGATGTATTATCACACACCTGCACACCACTGCTCTAGGCCCACTACTCAGCACGCTCTAACTTACTGGCATCTCTGTTCTACACCATTTTCAAGAAACCCAGTAAATCAAGGCACTGTCTGGTACACTCATGATCAGCAATGGGACATCCAATGGTTATCCAGTGCCACCTGGTCATTGGGAATTTCAAAAATTTTATGATATTTATCTATCCATTTTTCAAGAATGAAGTTGAAGGCACTTTGGTGTTTCCATTCATCCCAGAACCATTAAATGGTGAGGAAGCTCATTTCAATGAAAGCTCTGAGGAACTCTCACAGGCAAGGCTTCTCAGAGTGTGCCCAAAAGGTCACATGAAGCCAGGCCCTTTAAGGTCTATAATGTGAGGTCCTTGTGTGTTTTGACTCTTAACTGTGGCTGCCAAGTTTTTCAGAATAAAATCATGTGATATCCTTGCTGAGATTCTCAGTGCTCTGTTGAAAGCTTTCCTGGGCCTAGATCTCAGGTTTCAAGGGCGACTCTTATGCATGGCCTCCTACAATCCCAACACAACTCATGGCAATACTTCTCTGAGGTCAGTTTCAGAACTCAGTTTCTAAGGGGAATCACACCAGAGTTCAAGCCCATGTGGACCCAGTCATCTATTCCAAACGCCACAAAAATGACCACATTTAAAACCAAAACATTCCCACATTGCCCTTATCTTTAACCATATAAACACTCATCATTAACTCTGGCTGCAGGTTTCCAAGAGTGGCGCAGCCCAAGACAGTGTCCAAATAATGCACCCTTGCCCCTGATATGTCCAAAGTAAGGGTGGCCTGTTCACCCTTCTTATGAACCAGGAGTGATCAAATAGGCCTGCCATAAATACTGCTCTGCTTCTCCAATTTGAGGCCTACTGACTGTCAGGTATAGATTCTTTATGTGATTTGGCATCATGAGACAACCCAAGCAGTTCTGCAGGAATTTGAAGAACTCATTTGATCCAAAGGATCCCTATTCTCACTTGATGGAGGTCAGGAACCAAACAGAAGAAGGCAAGAGACTTCATCCACAATGACAGATTTTTTGCCATTTTGGTTTGGATGCACACATGGGATCTTCTTTAGATCTATCAGGAGCTGAGAATTTTAGCCACAGCCTCAAACACGGCCTAGTGTCTGATTAAGACACATCCCTTTCCAGAGCAATTAAGCAAAGAGCCACAGGTGATGCCCATTCATTTCCATTTGAAAACTATTTCTTCAGGCTTCACAAAGGGGTGGCCTGAGGCAAAGACCTTCCTGACATTCAAGGCAACAGAAACATAGATAAGCAAATGGAGCCAAGCAGGGTTTCTCCACTGAGACTTTACTGGTCACACTGGTATCTGAGTTTTCTGAGATGTTCCCATTCCCTTCAGCTATCAAGGACATGGCCATGTCACAGAGTTTGGAGGTGGTACATATCTTGAACAATAAACCATGATACTATTCTGGAGAGTGGCCAGAATTCAGGAAGAAAACAGCAACTTAGGAAGTTAGTAGGTGTTTCCCATCCATAAGGCAAGCAACAGTCCATTAATCAATTGTGCAGGATGAATGCTGTGAATCTTTCTACTAGACAGGACACCTCCATTGATGCATTCTCGTTTCTAATGTCTAAAACCACGGACACAGTGGCTACACAGACATAGAAACACTCGCCTTGTCTAAAGACTTACTAGAAAAAGTCGACTCCAAACCAAACCAACCACCTTTCCTACCTATTCTCAGAACATGAAACAAAACCACAAACTCACACCCACAACCAAAAAGGCACCTCCTTCCCAAAAATAGGTCTTTAACTATCTGGAGTGTCCTCTGACTGGTGGGCCATACTATGTTTCACTCGAAATGGCCTGTCTGGTCTCAGATCTTGTCTCCTTGGCCAACTCTGTTATTCTGGGAGGAGCCAGTGGTTAGCCACAACCTGCTGTCTCAAGAAAGGCCCCTCTTCAGAGCTCTACTGGCATTTGGCCATCCTCACATCAGTAGGTACCAAGAAGGTCTGACTCTGTACTTGGTAAATCCAAACAAGTGAGCCCACTGGGACTGGGACTGGGACTGGCTCTTGGTGCCTGGCTTCTTGCATCCCAATTTTAGAGAGTTCCATCACCAAGAAAATGAGGTATGTCACTTTCTTTGGAACTGAATGAGGCCACTGCCTTGGCAACAACTTTGTCCTAACACTTGCTTACAATGGTCCCATGAGTTGGAGGGTGCCCCTACTTCCTGTGACAATTTGACTAGTTAGAATGGTATATCAAAATAGACACCATGGAACAGCTCTCCACGAAGGCCTGGTTAGGTCCATCTTCTCTACATTAAGAAGAGAGAGTCTGATGCATACACATCCCTTCGTCCTGTGCAGGTTGTTTGCCATGGAAGATGGCTTTTGCTCATTCAGGTCCTTCATAGCTGCCTACATCTTCTCCAGGGATAATTTCTACATCAAACTTTGAGGTTCTCAGCATTTGGAAGATCACCTACATCCCTTATTGAAAGAATAGCCCTGTCCCTGCTCTTTTGTAATGTTAGATTGAGGCAACAGTGTATGGTTAGGGTTAATAACAAGTTCGATTTGGGTTAGGAATCATTCTGCAGGATGAATAATGGTATTGGGAACCTGCAATATATAGAAATATAGTGGTTAAATATAAGTATGGAAACAGAAATCTAGGTAAGATTTGAAGCTCAGAAGTGCATTGGGCAATAGATTGGGACACGTAGCTTTGAATTACGTTCTGCATACATATTTCAGAAAAATCGATATACAATGGCATAGGACCTTGTACCTCGGATGATTGAATGTAGTAGAGTACATCCACTCAAAAAGGGATAGTCGATAGGATCAGGAAGATAGTCAGTATGTTTCGGAAGAAGATAGAGTATAGGATTTGGACCAAAGTTCATTAGCAATAGGGTTTTGGTTAGAGAGTGAATGTCAATGTCATCACATGTGAAGGGTCAGTCACAATGTTGAACTGGGAAAAATATGTAGGAAAGTAGATATCAATAGAGACATTAGAAAATCAGGCAAAGTATAAAGTGAGTGAAAAAACTAGACATTTCCAACAGTTTTGAGGTTGAATATATAATCTTAGGAAGAAACAAAAATGTGGTCACCAATAGGATTGACATTTGAGAGCATTAGGCAACCTGGATATGGATGTTTTTAGTAATCCATCTTCAGTTTCCATTTAGGCTTTGGTACAATCATACGTGTGACTTTTGCATTTTGTGTCCAGAATATTACTGTGGTAACATGCATATGTAGATCAGGTGACATGAGTATTTCTTCCACCATTTCTGGGAGCAATATTTAGAAAAAGAATAAATTAGTATTGGGCATACTAAGAGGTGTACCCTGTGTCTATGAATATAGAGATAATGCATGAATAGACCATATAGTGAATAAATAATATAACTGGTTCTACTTAAAATAATGGATTAAACTGATATCAGAATATATATAAGAAATACTATATTGATATGAAATCATTCCTTCCAACCAGTTATACATCTAATGGTGATATTATAGTTATGGTTTATCATGAAGTGAGTGTCAGTTTTGCTTCAAAAGTGATAAAGGAAATCAAAAATAATGTATTTGGAAAGAAGTCTCATGATAAGACCAGTCAAGAAACCTGGAAGAATCCATGTGTTCTGAAGCAGGAAGTGATTGAAAGTGAAACAAATGCCTATAAGTTTGCTAACTTGTGGATGAAATATGTATCCTATGATGTGCATAAATTGAAGAAATAGTAATGTACCAGTGTTGAATTAAAATAAATTTCAAAATACACATCATGTCACATAGGAATGTACTTGCATTGATGTTAAACTGGGTCAGTTACTGTAGAAGTATTAGTATTTGTATGCAACATTAACTGAAGTTAGTTTTTAGTACTGCAAACAATATGTATTTCAGGTGGATGAATATTTCTGAGAATGATCTTGTGAAAAGTTGATTATAAATCCATATACATGAACATGAATGAATTTAGTGAGTGTATATAAGACACATATATTTCATATTTTGAAAAATCTGGAGAGTGTATATATATATATACAAAAAAAACACACACAGACAATAAATTAGCAATCGAAATTTATCATGAAATATATATCTTCCACAGATGCAAAATTATTTCTTTTAGAACATGGATTTATGTATAATGTTGTTCTTCTAGGAAACACACCCCTAGGTTAAATTTTCAGTTCCAACAGAGTTTAACAGGAGTGATCATTTCTCACAAATTGTATTTGCCAAATTAGCCTCCTCACAAGAATGTAGGTGTGATACCAGGTAGTGTTCTATATGTGCATTTAAAAATACATGTGCTGAATAGGCTACAGAGAAAGGGAGAGAGGAATTCACATATTTGTTAACATTAAAAACACATGGAGAACTATTTCAATTAAAAATTGACTAGATTTATAACACCTACAATTAATCATGCAAAAAACAAGTCCAACTATACACCATGATTCCTCTGAACTGCTAGTATTCCTATTCTGTTTGTGTTATTTTTCTCCATCATATTAGGAGTAGTAGTCAGAGTTTATTAGGGTATGCGTTAGTGTCAGGGATTCAGTATTTCGAATGGAAAATTGGAAAATGACTCTAAAGGGTATGCAAATATGTGCTACACAAAAATGTTCACACTCTCATCCAGAAGATTGCCTTGGCATTACCTTAGTTCCAAGTAAGATACAATAAAGGAGAAAAGTTAGAAAATCTGTAAATACATATCAGGAATAAAAAATGCTCAGGAGTTCACAAACTTGTAGGTGGTAGAGGAGTTTCCAAAAGTAAGGGACAGGGTAAACACTCCACAAACATTGAGCTCTGCTTGTGTAAAGACTTCTTGAGAAACTCTCTGAGGTTGGGCTCTTAAAATACATGTTGTTGTCAGGAGCTTTAGCTTCCTTTGTTGTGTGACCATCAAATCTGGGTGTGCAAATATGTGACCTGAAGGACATTGTTTCTAATTTTCCAATGAAAATGAGGCAGCAGTGCTGAATACTCTTTTTGTAGTTAAACTATGGCCACTGGGGTGTAAGTGTCTCCCCGGGTTGACTGTGAAGCCATTTGGTCATGCTCCAATTTTCGTGGTGTTACTCCTTGGTGCACTGGGAGTTTGGTATTTGCTTCATGAAATACAAGGAGTTCAACTGGGACACAGTGCTGGAGGGAGTTCTGTCACGTGTGGAGGGACACGGTCTGCATGAGAATGCACCAACCAGGATTCTGTCCCACATAGGTTGCCCCTTTGTCCATAGCAACCTGATTCTGAACATTTCCCAGAAACCTATCCATATAACAAGATGCCTTTACATATAAGGGTCTGCTGGCTGTACCCTGTCAATCACAAGGCAATTGGAAGCCAATGGCAGATCCACATGCCCCAACACACATGTTTTTTCACACACCTTCACACCACTGCTCTAGGCCCACTAATGAACAGGCTCCAACTTACTGGCATTACTGTTCTACACAATTTTCATGAAACCCAGTCAGTCAAGGCACTGTCTGATACACTCATGATCAGCAACAGGACATCCAAAAGTTTTCCAGTGCCACCTGGTGTTGGGAATTTCAAAAATTTCATGGTATTTATCAAGCCATTTTTCGAGGATAAAGTTGGAGGCTCTGTGGGTTTCAATTCATTCAGGAACCATTAAATGTTGAAGAAGCTCATATCAATGAAAGATCTTGAGAACACTCACAGGCAAGGCTTCCCAAAGAGTGGCCAAAAGGTAACATGAAGTCAGGCCCATTGAGGTATACAATGTGAGGTCCATATGTGTTTTGACTCTCAAGTGTGGCTTTAAAGAATTTCAGAAAAAAATCATGTGATATCCAGGCTGAGATTCCCAGTGCTGTGGGCAAAGCCACCCTGCACCTAGATCTCCCTGCACCACAATTAATACCTGAGATGTTGGTTGCATGGCCTAGTAAAATCCAAACACAATTCATGACAATACTTCTCTTATGTCACTTCCAGAATTCAGTCTCTCAGGGGAATCATACCAGAGTTCAAGCCCAGGTGGACCCAGTCATCTGTTCCAAGCACCAAACAAATTACCACAATTCAAAACAAAATGCTCCCACATGCCCCTTATCTTATTTCATGTAGACACTCATCATAACATCTGGATGGAGGTTTCCATGAGGGGCACAGCACAAGACAGTGTCCAAAATAACCTTTCTTGCCCCTCATTTGCCTAAAGTCAGTGTGGCCTGGAAATCCTGACTGTGAACCAGGAGTGATCAAATACGCCTGCCGTTAATACTCCTTGGCTTCTCCAATTTGATGCCTACTGACTGTGGGGTTTAGAATCTTTATGTAAACTGGATTCATGAGAAAACCCAAGCACCTATGGGCTAAACTCTGCAGGGCTTTAAAGAACTCATTTGACCCAAAGGATCCCTATTTTCACTTGATGGATGTCAGGAATCTTAGAGAAGAAGGTGAGAGTCTTCATCCACAATAACTGCTCTTTTGGCCATTTTGGTTTTGGATGCACCCATGGGATCTTTCTTTAGATCCATCAGGTGCTGAAAATCTAAGCCACAGCCTCACACAGGGCCAAGAGGGTGATTCAGACACATTTCTTTCCAAAGCAATTAAGCAAAGAGCAAAACACACACAGACATTATAAAGTGGCAATATATATGCCAATTGAAATTCATGATGAAATATATATCGTCCACAGATCCAAAAATATTAATTTTACTGAACATGGATTTATGAATAATGTTGTTAAACTAGAAAGGTTACCCTTAGGTTGAATTTTAAGATCCAATAGCATTTAGGAGGAGTGATCTCTTGTCATAATTTGTATCTGCCATGTCAACCACCTCACAAGAATGTATATGTGATACCAGGTAGGATTCTATATGTTTATATAAAAATACATGTGATGAATAGGCTACAGAGAAAGGGATAGAGGAATTCACATATTTATTAACTTAAAAAACACAAGGAGAACTATTTCAATTAAAGATTAACTAGATTTATAACACCTACCCTACATAATGCAAAAGGAAAGTCCAACTATACACCATGCCTCTTCTGAACTGCTTGTATTTCTATTGTGTTTGTATGCACTGTGGGTTTCAAGAACCATTAAATGTTGAGGAAGCTCATTTGAATGAAACTCTGGAGAACTCTCATAGGCAAGGCTTCCCAAAGAGTGACCAAAAGGTTAGATATAGCCAGGCCCATTGAGGTCTACAATGTGAGGTCCATGTGTGTTTTGACTCTCAACTATGGCTACCAAGTCTTTAAGAATAAAATCATGGGATATCTTGGCTGAAATTCTCAGTGCTCTGTGGAAATCCACCCTCGTCCTTGATCTTAGTTTCCAAGGGCGACTCTCATGCTTGGCCTCCTAAAATATCACCACAATTCATGGCAATACTTCTCTGAGTTCAGTTCCAGAAGTCAGTCTCTAAGGGGAATCACACAAGAATTCAAGCCCAGGTGGACCCACTCATCTCTTCCAACCGTCACACAAATGACCACAATTAATACCAAAACACTCTCACATGGCCCTCCTCTTCTTCTATAAAGGCACTCATCATAACATCTGGCTGGAGGTTTCCATGAGGGGCACAGCCCAAGACAGTGTCCCAAATAAGCTCCCTTGCCACTCATTTGCCTAAATTCAGGGTGGCTTGGACACCCTTCTTGTCCACCAGGAGTGATCTGAAAGGGTAAAATAAATTGAAATTAAAGTGTAAAAGTTGAAGTGTAAAAGACTGGGTTTTGTAAAGTTTCTAAGCTGCAAGGCCTGAGTTAAAATGTAAAGGACCAGGTATTGTTAAGTTCCTATGCTACATGCAAAACCTGAAATTCCTGTAGCTTGTAGTACAATTCCCGACTGCCCAGTAAATATTCCCCCTGACCGCCTGGTTATTTAATAACCTAGGACCCTGTGTGGCCTGGCACATAGGCATTGCAAGGCCTAAAGCAATCTGTTTGAATGTGTACCTCGCTTTAGAACTGACCTATCACTCCTGCCTCACCTGTTCCTGCCAATGAGTGAACTAATCATGTTTAGGAATTGTTGTTTGATTTTTCTGCGGTGTATGTTGATTTCTTAAAGGAGACTGTGATATATGTAAAGTCCCGCCCTCCCCAAAAAGTGTACTTAAGCACTGCTCAACCCCTGCTCGGGGCTCTGGGCTGCTCTCCCTTCTTGAGTGAGCACGTAGCCCCAGCATGCTGGATTGGATCCTCAATGAACGCCTTTTTCTGTTGCATGAGCTGTGGTCTCTTGGTGGTCTCTTCCTCCGACGTTCACCGGATCCTTACATTTGGTGCGTTGGCCGGGAATCACGCAGCATAGGACAAGGACACCCCAACAGACCCCTCTGGGGGTAAGTAAGGCGCTTCTTTCCATTTTTCCTTGCGATCGCTCAGAGCTTTTTGTTCAGGTTCCGTTTTTCCGTTTTTGGTTTGGGTTGGCAGAGTGGCTGCCAGCGGAGAACGTAAGTTCCCCCTGTCAGTGGTGGACAAACGTGTCCTAAAGCCACAGACCACGTCCTCGCAAGGGATGCCTTGGAGGACTCAGGGAGTGATGGATGTGCCCTCATTGGGTGAGGAGGGACGGATGAGCCCACATTAGGTGACTCTGCTGCCAACCCATCATATCTTGCTGGCTACTTTTTTATCTCAGGTTGAATTCACTGTCTGTCTTTGTGGTCTAACCCATCAGGTTTTGCCAGTTACTAGGTTCTAATCTTTACTTCTGAACTCGTGTTAAATGTTACCTGTGTGTACATGTTTGTGTCACGTTTGTATTGTCCTTGTCTCTGTTTGAGAAACTCTCATTATGGGACAAAGCCATTCCATGCCTCTGTCCTTGAAGCCTTTCCTGGTCCCTGCCTCCAATCCGACACTGTCACCCAGGATCCTATCACTCAAACCTTCTACTCCTTCCCCTCTTCCCTCCATTCTCCCTGAGTCACAAGATTGTAGATCTTGGGGTTGTGAACAAACGGGAGCTGCATGATGGTCTTTGTGTGTCTTTTTATCTGAGTTTCTGTTAAATGTGATGGCATTGTTTGGACCGATGCAGAATCCCGAGTTCCAACCTGCCTTACATATGTGGAAGTTACTTTAGCTAAATTTTAAACTAATGCTTCTCCTGTGAGGGACCAAAAGTCAATAGAACGGCCAGTTTTTCTGTTCTCACCTTTTGCACCTCTCTTAGCTGTGTTTTAAAGAACTTTGATAAACTTTACTCCCCTTTGTTAAGCAAGATTACGGAAGCAGTGATTTTTTTCTTCCCGTAATTGGCTTGAGCATGCCCACTGCAGAGGGAAATGTCTGGGGTCAAAGAACTTTGATATCTCGCTTAAACTTTTCTCAAAACCCTGTCCTCATTATTAAATTGGCATTAATTGGCTTTGGGATGGGAACCAAGCCTTCAGTCATAAATTTTGACACCCCAGAGGGGACTTTAAATAAACCCCACTCTGCCCTCTTGGGGAAGCCTAGCACTCAAGACAACTGCAAGCAGAGGATGAAATTTTTGGGAGCTGACTACTGCAAAGTTGGGAGACATAGAATATGCCTGGTGCCTGGGGTCAAAGCAAACCAGAGGAACTAATCCTGTAAGTAAATGGTGAGGCTAAGGGACTCCCAGCAGCTGACAGAGCCATTTTGCTGTGGGGAACTCCCTTATTCCTTACGTGCACTTTAAGGATTTCTCCACCTCTGTTTACTTAACAAAAGGGACAATGAATGCATTAATATGTTGATATTATAGATTTTTTCTTGGGGATGATCTAGGGTGAATGTGTATCTAAAAATGATTTTTTTTTTATTTTAACCATCTCGTATCTAAATGGGTTTCTAAAGCATTGCACTATGTTACAGTTAAAAGTTGGGTTTAAACAATTGTTTAGTTTGATTTCAGGTAGTTCATGCTAGGAAACTTAAATACTTAGGATAAAAAATAATTAAAGAGTTTTAATTTTGAACTAGGCAGCCTGAAAAAATTTCACTAGATATACCAGTGCATTAACTTGGGAAGAGATAATAAATTATGATATGGTATCTATTCCCATCAGTGTGTAAGATTTTAAAAAATGGTACTAAATTAAAACGTTGGTCTGGCTTATTGAAATGACATTAATTAGCAACAGTCTTGGAAATTTTTAAAGCTTAATTTCGGATACACATGGTAGTGTGTGGTTCTTTTTAAAAAATTTTCAGCCAATTTAATGTAACTTAATACTATTAGAAACTTCATAACAAAGAAAGGGGCTTAACGATCCTATAGAAACTTCTTCTGATGGTGGCTTTAATATTATCAAAAAATGATCCTATTTTCAGTTTTGTGTGAGCAAGTTTTTCTAGTGTAGAAAAATCTAAAGATATAAAATTTTGAGAATTACATCTTAAACTTGCATCAAAATTTTCAACATCCAAACCTGGAAATTATGACTTATAGCTAAAATGCCTTAGGCCTGAGGTTTCTGCTACGAATTCCAGTCTTTTCAGTTTTCCAGACCTCAGCAAGGACTTAAGTTGATATGCAAATAAAAGAAGCCTGCAGCACTCAGCAGGAGACAGATAAAAAAGAGTAAATGTGTCTTTTTACCTGAACTCAAACTAGACCTAACCAAAAAATTATATTATACGGTATTTACTAATTACTGGCCAGTCATCTTATTTAGGACTCTTGCTTTTCTTATATTCTGTATTTTTTTTTGAACTCATGATCTTGATTCTGCTGATGGGTTAATGTTTTCTGATCAGTTCTATTTTTGATCGACTCTGGAGTTTTTAGCATTTCAATGGAGATTTCACCTGAAAAAGCTACAAGGCTTTTATGATTGTGTTATGTGTTACATTTGTGTTACGTGTTGTATGTTGGTATGTCTGTATGTGTGTATGTCCATATATCATGCAGTGATATGACAATTGACAGATGAGGAGCACTCATGAAAAATTTAAGAATGTATCCAAATGTCTTTGATTCACGTGATTCATATGTTTTAATTCAAATTGGGTAAACAGATAAAAATAAAGATGTCTTTAAAATTAGGCCAATAAGTTTTCTAGGTTTTCAAAAAGGCCCTAATAAAATGTAGATGTCTATAAAATAATCTGCCTAAATTCAGAAATTTACAAGTATTGTATTGAAATGTGAACAGAAAGAGGTTAGTAGATGAAAAAGAGAAACTAAAAGGTTCCAGATATAGATCTAATAGAGGAAAAATGTGTTTCTGGATAAGAGAGTCTATATGATTAAGTAATTAAAGGGGTTTAAGTAAATAATAAAAAAAGGTTTGTGTAACTTGGTTATATGTGTAAGTTTTGAGCAAGTAATCTTAAAAAAATAAACAGCTGGTAAAACAAGTACTGTTTTTATAAAATTGTGCCATGTTATTTCTTTAAAATCTAAACTTGTTTAATACAAAAACATCAATGTAATTGTGGTGTTAATGTGTTCATATCTTCCAGGTATACAAGTCTGTAAGGTAGAAGCTTCCAAAGACCATTGTATCAAGCTGGTGTTCTAAGGTTGTATGGTAATTCTAGGCTTAAAAGAAAAACATGTTGGAGATTTATGTATATCATTTGTGTTCTATAATTGGACTTGTTATCAATAAGATATGTACAGTTCCATGTTACTTTTTACACTGAGATGCAATTTAAAAGTATTTTTAACTTAATGAGAGCCAAATCTGTGAAGGTTTTATTGTAAACACAAAGGTAATACCCATTCATTTCCATGTGAAAACTGTTTTCTTCAGGCTTCACAAAGGGGTGTCCTGAGACAAAGACTTTCCTGATATTCAGGGCAAAATAACAATAGGTAATCAAAAGGCCCAAAGCAGGGTTTCTCCACTGAGACTTTACTGGCTACACTGATATCTGAGTTTTCTGAGATGCTTGCCATTCCCTTCAGCTATCCAGTATATGGCCATGTCACAGATCTTGGAAGTGGTTCATATATTGGACACAAAATCATGAGCCTATTCTGGAGAGTGGCCAGAATTCAGGAAGAAAACAGGAACGTAGGAAGATAGTTGGTGTTGCCCATTGATAAGGCAAGCCACACTCCATTTAAAAATTGTGCCGGATGAATGCTGGGAAGTTTTCTCCTTGAGAGGATACACCCATTGAGGCATTCTCTTTTCTAATGTCTACAACCACGGACACAGTGGGATACACAGACCTAAAAACACTCGCCTTGTCAAAGGACTAACTAGAAACACTCCACTCCAAACCAAACACACCCCCTTTCCTAACTATTCTCAGAACAAAAGAAAAAACCACAAACCCATACCCACAACCACAAAGGCACCTCCTTCCCCCAAGTAGGTCTGGAACTATCCAGAGTGTCCTCTGACCGGAGGGCCATACTATGTTCCCCAGAAATTGTCTGTCCTGTCTCAGATCTGGGCTCCTTGGTCAACTCTGTGAAGTTTTCAGGAGCCAGCAGTCAGCCTCTACCTGTTTTCTCCGGAAGGGCCGCTCTTCAGAATTTTTCTGGAATTTGGCCATTCTCACATAAGTAGGTACCACAAAAGACTGACTCTGTCCTCGGAAAATCCAAACAAGTGAGAACACTGGAACTGGTGCTGGGACTGGGTCTTGGTGCCTGGCTTCCTGGAACCCAAATTTGGAGAGTTCCATCAACAAGGATGTGAGGTGAGGTCACTTCCTTTAGTAACTGAATGAGGTCACTGCCTTGGCAACCAATTTGTCCTAACATTTGCTTCCTAACGTCTCATAACATGGAGGATGTCCCTACTACCTGTGACACTTTCACAAGTTAGAATAGTATAGAAACCATAGTCACCTGGGAACAGCTCTCCACAAAGGCCTAGTTTGGTTCATCTCCTCTACCTTAAGAAGAGAGAATCTGATTCAGACACAACCCTTCATCCTGACCAGGCTGTTTGCCATGGAAGATGCCTTTTGCTCTATCATGTCCTTCATAGCTGCCTACATCTTCTCCAGGGATCATTTCTGCATGGAATTTTGAAGTTTTCAGCAGGTGGAAGATCCCCTGCATTCCTGTATTGTAAGACCAAACCTTTCCCTGCTTTTCTGAACACTTAGATTGAGGGAACAGTGTATGGTTAGGGTTAATAATATGTTCAATTAAAACCAAAATACTCCCACATGGCCCTCATTTTCTTCCATGTAGACATTCATCATAACCTCTGGCTGGAGGTTTCCATAAGGGGCGCAGCCCAAGACAGTGTCCAAAATAAGTTCCCTTTCCCCTCATTTTTCTAAAGTCAGGGTTTCCTGGACACCCTTCCTGTAAACCAGGATTGATCAAATAGGCCTGCCAGTAATACTGCTCTGTTTCTTCATTTTGAAGCCTACTGACTGTGAGGTATAGATTCTTTATGTGATTTGGAGTCATGTGAGAACCCAAGCACTGCTGCAGGGCTTTGAAGAACTCATTTGTCTCAAAGGATCCCTCTACTTACTTGATGGAGGTCAGGAACCTAACAGAGGAAGCAAGAGACTTCATCCACAATGACTGATCTTTTTGCCATTTTGGTTTTGGATGCACACATGGGATCTTTCTTTAGATCCATCAGGTGCTGAAAATCAAAGCCACAGCCTCTCTCAGAGCCGAAAGGATGATTCAGACACATCCCTTTCCAAAGCAATTAAGCAAAGAGCCACAGGTGATGCTCATTCATTTCCAATTGAAAGCAGTTTTTTTCAGGCTTCACAAAATGGTGGCCTGAGGAAAAGACCTTCCTGACATTCAGGTCAACAGAACAGTAGGTTAGCAAAAGGCACAAAGCAGGGTTTCTCTACTGAGACTTTACTGGTCACACTGATATCCGAGTTTTCTGAGATGCTCCCAATTCCCTTTATCTATCCAGTACATGGCCATGTCACAGAACTCGACAGAGGTCCATATCTTGGACAAAAAAACATGAGCCTATTCTGGAGAGTGGCCAGAATTCAGGAAGAAAACAGGAACTAAGGAAAGAAGTAGGTGTTGCCCATATAAGGCAAGCCACAGTCCATTCATAAATTGGGCAGGATGTGTGCTGAGATGCTTTCTACTAGACAGGACACATCCATTGATGCATTCACTTTTCTAATATCTACAACCACGGAAAAAGTGGGAAACACAAACATAGAAACACTCGCCATGTCAAATGACTTACCAAAAACAGTCCACTCCAAACCAAACATACTGCCTTTCCTACCTATTCTCAGAACATGATACAAAACTACAAATTCACACCCACACCCACAAAGGCACCTCCATTACCCAAGTAGGTCTGTGACTATCCAGAGTGTCCTCAGACTGGTGGGCCTTACTCTGCTCCCTCGAAATGGACTTTCCTGTCTCAGATCAGGTCTCCTTTACCAACTCTGTAAAGTTGTCAGCATCAATCAGTGAGTCACTACCTGCTTTCTCAGGAAAGGCCCCTCTTCAGAGCTTTCCTGGCATTTAGCCATCCACACATCAGTATGTACCAAGAAAGACCGACTTTGTCCTTGGTAAATCCAAACAAGTGAACCCACTGGGACTGGGACTGGGACTGGCTCTGAGTGCCTGGCTTCCTGGATGCCAAGTTCAGAGAGTTCCATCACCAAGGAAGTGAGGTAGGTCACTTCCTTCAGGAACCGAATGAGGTCACTATCTTGGCAACCACTTTATCCTAAATTTGCTTCCAAGGGTCCCATGAGAGAGAGGCTGCCCCTACTTCCTGTGTCACATTCACAAGATAGAATGGTATATCAACCATAGGCACATGTTAACAGCTCTCCACACAGACCTGGTTTGGTCCATCTTCTCTACATTAAGAAGAGAGAGGCTTATTCAGACACATCGCTTCATCCTGACCAGGTATTTTACCAAGGAAGATATCTGTTGCTCTCTCAGGTTCTTCATAGCTGCCTACATCTTCTCCAGGGTTTATTTCTACATGGAACTTGAGGTTCTCAACAGGTGGAAGATCCCCTATCTACCTGTATTATAACACCAACTCTGTCCCTGCTCTTCGTAAAGTTAAATTGAGGGAACAGTGCATGGTTAGGGTTAATAGCATGTTCGATTTGGGTTAGGAATCATTCTGTGAGATGAATAATGGTATTGGGAACCTCCGATATTACAAGCATATATAGGTGTAATATAAGTATGAAAACAGAAATCTAGGAAAGATTTCAAACCCAGATGAACATTGGGCCCTTGATTGGGATACTTAGCTTTGAATTATTTCCGCAAAGTTGTCTCAGATAAATCGATATACAATGGTATAGGACCTTGTACCTTGTATGACTGAATGAGGAAGAGATCGTCCAGACAAAAAGAGATAGTTCGAAAAGTTATTTAGATATAGGGTTTTTGTTAGAGAGTGAATGTAAATGTCAGCATATGTGAAGAGTCAGTCACAGTGATGAACTGGGGAAAATGTGTAGGAAAGCAGATATCAATAGAGACATTAGGAAATCAGGGAAAGTACAAAGTGAGTGATAGGATAAGATGTTTTTAACATGGTTGAGTTTGAATATATAATCTTAGGAAGAAACAAATATGTAGTCACCAATAGGAATGATATTTGAGATCATTAGTTAATCAGGACATGGATGTTGTTAGTAATACATGCTCACATTAAATTTAGGCTTTGGTACAATCATAAGGGTGTCCTTTGCATTTTGTGTCAGGAATATTACTGTGATGAAATGTGTATGTATATCAGGTGACTAGAGTATTTCTTCCACCAATTCTTAAAGCAATATTGTAAAGACTTATAAATTAGTATTTGGGATACAAATAGGTATACCATCGGTCTATGAATATAGAGATGATGCCTTAATAGACCATACTGTGAATAAATAATATAACTGGTTCAAACTTTAAATAATTGATTGAATTGATATCTGAAAATATATAGGAAATCTTATATTGATATACATAAGTTCATTCTAACCAGTTATACATCTAATGGTAATTTTAGCATTATGGTTTATGATGAAGATTGTGGGAGTTTTGCTCCAAAAATGATTATGGAAATCGAAAATAATATGTTTGGAAATAATCTCATGCAAAGAACACTCAAGAAACATGGAGGAATACATATGTTCTGAAGCAGCAAGTAATTGCAAGTGAACCAAATGCGTACAGATTTGTGAACTTGTGGATGAAAAGTATTATCCTATGATGTCCATAAACTGAAGAAATTGTAATGTACCAGTGTTGAATAAAAATGAACTTCAAAATACACATCATGTCCCATAGGATTTTACTTGCATTGATGTTAAACTGGGTCAGTTACTGTACAAATATTAGTATTTGTAAGCACCATTCACCAAAGTTAGTTTTCAGTACTGGGAAATAAATATGTATTTCATGTGGATGAATATTTCTGAGAATAATCTTGTGAAAATTTGATTATAAATCCACATATAGGAACATGAGTTAAATTAATGAGTGTATAATATATTTCATATTTTGAATAATCTGGAGAAAAAAAAATATATATATATATAGATACAAACACAGACATTAAAATGTAGTAATATGTATGCCAATCAAAATTCATTATGAAATATATATCATCCTCATATCCAAAAATATTCTTTTTACTGAGCATGGATTTATGTATAATGCTGTTCATCTAGGATATTCACCAATACGTTGAATTTTCAGTTCCATCAGTATTTAGGGGGAGTGATCTCTTCTCACAATCTGTATCATCCTAAAACAGCAAGCTCACAAGAATGTACGTTTGATACCAGGTAGGATACTAAATATGCATAATAAATTTCATGAGATGAATAGGCTACAGAGAAAGGGAGACAGAAATGTACATATGTGTTAACTTTAAAAACTCATGGAGAAGTATTACAATAAAAAGTTGACTAGATTTATAACACATACACTTGATAAAGCAGAAGGCAAGTCCTAGTATACACCATGCCTCCTATGTATGGCCTGTATTTCTATTCTGTTAGGTTTCTTTTTCTACATCATATTAAGATTAGTAGTCAGAGTCTAGTAGGGTATGGGTTAGTGACAGGGATTCAGTATTTCTAATGGAAAATAGGAAAATGAATCTAATGTGTATGCAAATATTTGCTAGACAAAAATCTTCCCACTGTCCTCCAAAACAATGCCTTGATATTTCCTTCGCCACAAGTAATACACAATTAGTGGAGAAGAGTTTGAAAATCTGTGAATATATATCTGGAAAAGAAAATGCTCAGGGGTTCACAACCTTGGAGGTGGTAGAGGAATTTCCAAAAGTAAGGTACAGGGTAAACACTCCACAAACATGGAACTCTGGTGGCCTAATGAGTTTTTGAGAAACTGCCTCTGAGTTTGGGCCCTTGAAAAATTTGTTGTTGTCAGGAGCTTTAGCTTCCTTTGTATTGAGACCATCAAACCTGGGTTGGCATCTATGTGACCTGGATGACATGGTTCCTTATATGCTATTGAACATGAGGAAGAAGTTCTGAGTTTTCCCTTTGTTAGTAAACTGAGGACACTGGGGTCTAAGTGTCTAACCATGTGATCTGTGAAGCCATTTGGTCATACTCCACTTTTCGTGGTGTTTCTTACTGCTGCACTGGGAGTTTGGTATTGGCTTCACGTAATACAAGGAGAAAAACTGGGACACAGTGCTAGAGGGAGTACTCTCACGTGTAGTGGTTGAGGGTCTGCAGGAGAATGCACCAACCAGGCTTCTATCCCAAAAAGCTTGCACCCATGTCCATAGCAACCTGATTCTGAACATTGCCCTGAAACCTCTCCATATAACAAGGTCCCTTTACTTGTAAGGTTCTGCTGGCTGCAACATGTCAGTCACAAGTCATTCGGAAACCAATGGCAGAACCACGTGTCCCCACGACAGATGTTTTATCATACACCTGCCCACCACTGCTCTGGGCCCACTAATCAGCAGGCTCCAACTTTCTGGCACCTCTGTTCTCACCATTTTCATGAAACCCAGTCAATCAATGCAATGTCTGGTACACTCATGATCAGCAACAGATATCCAAAGGTTCTCCAGTGCCATCTGTTCATGGAAATTTAAAAAATTCATGGTATTTATCTAGCCAATTTTCAAGGATGAAGTTGGAGGCACTGTGGCTTTCAATTTATTCAGGAACCATGAAATGGTGAGGAAGCTTATTTCAATTAAAGCTCGGGAGAACTCTCAGAGGCAAGGTTTCCCAAAGAGTGGCCAAAAGGTCACATTAAGCCAGGCCCATTGAGGTCTACAATTGAGGTCCATGTGTGTTTTGACTCTCAACAATGGCTGCCACGTCTTTCTGAATAAAGTCATGTGATATCCTGCCTGAGATTCCCAGTGCTCTTTGGAAAGCTATCCTGAGCCTAGATCTCAGTCTCCAAGGGCAACTCTCATGTGTGGCCTCCTAAAATCCCAACACAATTCATGTCAATACTTCTCTGAGTTCATTTCAGTCTCTAAGGGGAATCACTCCAGAGTTGAAGTCCATGCGGACCCAGTCATCTCTTCCAACCACCACACAAATGACCACAATTAAACCAAAACACTCCCACATGGCCCTCATCTTCTTCAATATAAACTCTCATCATAACCTCTTGCTGGAGGTTTCCATGAGGGGCGCAGCCTAAGGAAGTGTCCAAAATAAGCTCACTTGCCCCTTATTTGCCTAAACTCAGTGTGGCCTGGAAACCCTTTCTGTGAACCAGATGTGATAAAATAGGCCTGCCATTAATACTGCTCTACTTCTCCAATTTGAGGCCTACTCTCTGTGGGGCATAGATTCTTTATGTGAATGGGGTCATGAGAAAATCAAGCACCTATGGGCTACCCTCTGCAGGGCTTTGAAGAACCCATTTCAGTGAGTCGAGGAATTGGACCAAATGTTCTTTAGATATAGGGTTTTTGTTAAAGAGTGAAAGTAAATGTCAGCATATTTGAAGAGTCAGTCACAGTGATGAACTGGGGAAAATGTGTAGGAAATCAGATATCAATAGAGACATTAGGAAATCAGGCAAAGTACAAAGTGAGTGATAGGATAAGACATTTTTAACAGGGTTCAGATTCAATATTTAATCTTAGGAAAAAACAAATATGTAGTCACCAATAGGAATGATATTTGAGATCATTAGTTAATCAGGACTTGGATGTTGTTAGTAATACATGCTCACTTTCAATATAGGCTTTGGTACAATCATAAGTGTGTCCGTTGCATTTTGTGTCAGGAATATTACTGTGATAAAATGTGTATGTATATCAGGTGACTAGAGTATTTCTTCCACCAATTCTTAAAGCAATATTTTAAAGACTTATAAATTAGTATTTGGGATACAAATAGGTATACCATCGGTCTATGAATATAGAGATGATGCCTTAATAGACCATACTGTGAATAAATAATATAACTGGTTCAAACTTTAAATAATGGATTGAATTGATATCTGAAAATATATAGGAAATTTTATATTGATATACATAAATTCATTCTAACCAGTTATACATCTAATGGTAATATTAGCATTATGGTTTATCATGAAGAGTGTCTGAGTTTTGCTTCAAAAATGATTATGGAAATCAAAAATAATGTGTTTGGAAAGAATCTTATGAAAAGAACAGTCAAGAAACATGGAGGAATACATGTGTTCTGAAGTAGGAAGTGATTGAAAGTGAACCAAATGCCTATAAATTTGTGAAATTGTGGATGAAAGGATATATCCTATAATGTCCATAAACTGCAGAAATAGTAATGTATCAGTGTGGAATAAAAATGAACTTCAAAATACACATCATGGTCCCATAGGTGTCTACTTGCATTGATGTGAAACTGGGTCAGTCACTGTGGAAATATTACGATTTGTATGCACCATTCACTGAATTTAGTTTTCAGTACTAGGAAATAAATATGTATTTAAGGTGGATGAATATTTCTAAGAATTATTTTGTAAAAATTTGATTATAAATCCACATACACACACATGAGTGAATTTAGAAAGTGTATAATAAGACACATATATTTCATATTTTGGAAAATCTAAAGAGTAGATATCTATATCTATATAGATAGATAGATAGATAGATAGATAGATAGATAGATAATTAGATACTCACATACACAGACATTAAAATGTAGCAATATATATGCCATTCGAAAATCATAATAAAATAGATATCATCCACGTATCCAAAAATATTCATTTTACTGAACATTTATTTATGCATAATACTGTTCATCTAGGAAATTCACCCATAGGTAGAATTTCCAGTTCCATCAGTATTTAGAGGGAGCGATCTCTTCTCACAATTTGTATCTTCCAAAATAAGCAAGCTCACAAGAATGTACATGTGATACCAGGTAGAATTCTAAAGATGCATTAAAAAATACATGTGATGAATAGGCTACAGAGAAAGTGAGACAGAAATTTACATATGTGTTAATTTTAAAAACTCATGGAGAAGTATTACAATGAAAAGTTGACTAGATTTATAACACATACCATTGATAAAGCCGAAGGCAAGTCCAAGTATACACCATGACTCCTATGAAAGGCCTGTATTTCTATTCTGTTAAGTTTCTTTTTCTCCATCATATTTTGATTAGTAGTCAGAGTCTAGTAGGGTATGGGGTAGGGTCAGGGATTCAGTATTTCAAATGGAAAATAGGAAAATGAATCTAATGTGTATGCAAATATGTGCTACACAAAAATCTTCCCACTCTCATCCAGAACAATGCTTTGACATTACCTTCGCCCCAAATAAGAAACAATTAGTGGAGAAAAGTTAGAAAATCTGTGAATACATATGTGGAAAGGAAAATGCTCAGGAGTTCACAAACTTGTAGGAGGTAGAACGGGTTACAAAAAGAGAGAGGGTAAACACTCCACAAACATGGAGCTCTGCTAGCCTTTTTGAGAAACTGCCTCTGAGCTTGGGCAGTTAAAATATATGTTGTTGTCAGGAGCTTTAGCTTCCTTTGTAGTGAGACCATCAATTCTGGGTCTCCATCTATGTGACCTGGATGACATGGTTTTTTATTTTCTAGTGAACATGAGGCAGCAGTGCTGAATTCTCTCTTTGTAGGTAAACTTTGGCCACTGGGGTCTAAGTATCTAACTGTGTTGTCTGAAAAGCCATTTGGTCATTATCCACTTTCGTGGTGTTTTTTACTGCTGCACTGTGAGTTTGGTATTGGCTTCACGATATACAAGGAGTTCTACTGGGACACAGTGCTGGAGGATGTACTCTCACGTGTGGTGGGTTACTAAAATGCACCAGTGGGGCTTCAATCCCACATAGCTTTTCAACTTGACAATAGCAACCTGATTCTGGACATTGGCAGGAATCCTCTCCATATAATAAGATGCCTTTACATACAGTCTGCTGGCTGTACCATGTCAGTCACAAGTGATTTCTAAGCCAATGGCAGATCCACGTGGCCCCACCAGAAATGTTTTTTTCACACACCTACACTCCACTGCTCTAGGCCCACTAGTCTGCAGGCTCCAACTTTCTGGCATCTATGTTCTACACTTTTTCCATGAAACCCAGTCAATCAAGGCACTGTCTGGTAAAGTCATGATCAGCAACAGGACATCCAGAGGTTCTCCAGTGCAACCTGGTCATGGTAATTTCAAAAAATTCATGGTATTTATCTAGATATTTTTCAATAATGAAGTTGGAGGCACTGTGGGATTCAATTTATACAGGAACCATTAAAAGGTGAGGAATCTCATTTCAATGAAAGGTCTGGAGAACTCTCACAGGCAAGGCTTCCCAAAGAGTGGGCAAAAGGTCACATGAAGCCAGGCCCATTGAGGTCTACAATGTGAATTCCATGTGTGTTTTGACTCTCAACTATGGCTGACAATCTTTCAAAATAAAATCTTGTGATATCCTGGCTGAGATTCCCAGTGCTCTGTGGAAAGTCACCCTGGGCCTAGATCTCAGTTTCCAATGGCGAATCTCATGCTTGGCCTCCAAAAATCTCAACACAATTCATGGCAATACTTCTCTGAGCTCAGTTCCACAACTCAGTCTCTAAGGGGAATCACAACAGAGTTCAAGCCCAGGTGGATCCAGGCATCTCTTCCAATTGCCACACAAATGACGACAATTAAAACCAAAACACTCCCACAGGGCCCTCTTCTTCTTTTATATAGACACTAATCATAACCTCTAGCTGGAGGTTTCCATGAGGGGCACAGCCCAAGACAGTGTCAAAAATAATCTCACTTGCCCCTCATTTGCCTAAAGTCAGGGTGGCCTGGACAACATTCCTGTGAAACAGAAGTGATCATATAGGACTGCTGTTAATACTGCTCCACTTCTCAAATTTGAGGCCTACTGACAGTGGGGTATAGATTCTTTGTGTGAATTGGAGTCATGAGAAAACGCAAGCACCTATTGTCCAGCCTCTGCAGGGCTTTGAAGAACTCATTTGACACAAATGATCCCTATTCTCACTTGATGGAGGTCATTAATATTACAGAGGAAGGCGAGAGGCTTCATGTACAATGACTGATCTATTTTTCCATTTTGGTTTTGGATGCCCACATGGGATCTTTCTCTAGATACATCAGGTGCTGAAAATCTAAACCACAGGCTCACACAGGGCCAAGAGGCTGATTCAGACAAATCCCTTTCCAAAGCAATGAAGTAAAAAGCCACAGGTGATTCCCATTCATTTCCATTTGAAAACTCTTTTCTTCAGGCTTCACTAAGGTTTGGCCTGAGGCAAAGACCTTTCTGACATTCAGAGCAACAGAACAATAGGTAATCAAAAGCCCCCAAGCAGGGTTTCTCCTAGGAGACTTTCCTGGTTACTCTGATATGTGAGTTTTCTGAGATGCTCGCCATTCCCTTCAGCTATCCAGTACATGGCTATGTCACAGAGCTTGGAGGTGGTACGTATCTTGTACAAAAATACATGATACTAATCTTTAGAGTGGCCAGAATTCAGGAAAAAAATGAGAACATAGGTAGATAGCAGGTGTTGCCCATGGATAAGGCAAGCCTCAGTCCATTCATTAATTGGGAAGGATGCATACTGGGAAGTTTTCTACTAGACAGGACACACCCAATGAGCTATTTTCTTTTCTAATATCTACAAAGAAAAACACAGTGGGATACACAGACACAGAAACAGTCTCCTTGTCAAATGACTTACTAGAAACAGTCCACTCCATACCAAACAAACCTCCTTTTTTACCTATTCTCAGATCATGAGAAAAAACCACAAACACAAACCAACACCCACAAATGCACCTCCTTCTTCCAAGTAGGTCTGTGACTATCTGGAGTGTCCTCTGACTGGTAGGACATACGATGTAACCCAGAAATGGCCTTTCTGTCTCAGATCTGGTCTCCTTCGTCAAATCTGTGAATTTGTAAGGAGGCAGTGGTGAGCCAATTCCTATGCTCTCAGGAAAGACCCCTCTTCAGAGCTTTCTTGGTATTTGGCAACCCTTACATCAGTAGGTACCAAGAAAGACTGACTCTGTCCTTGGTAAATCCAAAGAAATGAGCCCACTGTGACTGCGACTGGGACTGGCTCAGGGTGCCTGGCTTCCTGGATCACAAAATTCAGAGACCTCCATCACCAAGGAAGTGAGGTGAGGTCACTACCTTCAGAAAATGAATGAGGTCACTGTCTTGGCCACCACTTTGTCCTAACAGTTTCTTCCTATTGTCTCCTGACATGGAGGCTGCCCTACTTCCTGTGATACTTTCACATGTTAGAATGGTATAGAAACCATAGTCACCTGGGAACAGCTCTCCACACAGGCCTAGTTTGGTCCATCTTCCCTACATTAAGAATAGAGAGGCTGACTCAGACACATCCTTTCATCCTGACCATGTTGTTTGCCATGGAATATTACTTTTGTTCTCTCAGGTCCTTCATAGCTGCCTGCATCTTCTCCAGGGATAATTTCTGCATGGATTTTGAGGTACTCAGCAGGTGGAAGATCTCCTAACTTCCTGTATTGTAATACCAACTTTGTCCCTGCTCTTCTGTAAAGTGAGATTGAGGGAATATTGTATGGTCAGGGTTAATAGCATGTTCGATTTGGGTTGGAAATCATTCTGCTGGATGAATAATTGTATTGAGAACCAGCGATATTTATAAGAATATAGAGGGAAAACATAAGTATGAAAACAGAAATCTAGGTAATATTTGAAGCCCAGAAGGATTTGGACCCTTGATTGGGATCCTTAGCTTGAGTTATGTTTTGCACCGAGGTCTCAATTAAATTGATATACAATGGCATAAGACCCTGTACCTCAGATGATTAAATGTAGAAGAGAACATCCAGTCAAAAAGGGATTGTGTGTAGGATTAGGAAGATAGTCAGTAGGTTTAGGAGGAAGAGTGAGTCTAGGATTTGCACCAAATGTTCTTTAGCAATACGGTTTTGGTTAGAGAGTGAATATAAATGACACCATATGTGAAGAGTCAGGCACAATGATGAACTGGGGAAAATATGTAGGAAAGCAGACATCAATAGAGACATTAGGAAATCTGGCAAAGTATAACATGATAGGATTAGAGATTTTCAACAGGGTTGAGTTTGAATACATAATCTTAAGAAGAAACAAATTTGTAGTCACCAATAAGATTGACATTTGAGAGCATTAGGCAACCTGGACATGGATATATTTAGTAATCCATGTTCACATTCCATTGAGGCTTTGGTACAATCATAAGGGTGACCTTCGCATTTTGTGTCCAAAATATTACTGTGATAATATGTATATGAAGATCAGGTGACATGAGTATTTCTTCCACCATTTCTGGGGGAAATATTTTGAAAAGATATAAATTAGTACTGGGGATACTAATAGGCTTACCCTGTGTTCATGAATATAGAGATGATGCATTAATAGACCATAATGTGAATAAATTATATGACTGGTTCCAAATTTAAATAATGGATTGTATTGATATCTGAAAAAATAGAAGAAATCATTTATTGATATACATACATTCATTCCAACCACTTACATATCTAATGGTTATCTTAGGGTTACCGTTTATCATGAATAGTGAATGAGTTTGCTTCAAAAATGATTATGGAATCGAAAATAATGTGTTTAGAAAGAAGTCTAGTGAAAAGACGAGTCAAGAAACATGGAGAAATATAAGTGTTCTGAAGGAGGAAGTGATTGAAAGTGAACCAAATGTTTATAAATTTGTGAATTTGTGAATGAAAGGATATATTTTATGATGTCTATAAACTGAAGAAATAATAACGTACAAGGTTTGAATAAAAATGAACTTTAATAAACACATCACATCCAATAGGAATCTACTTGCATTGATGTTAAACTTGGTCAGTTACTGTAGAAATATTACGATTTGTAAGCACCCTTCCCTGAAGTTAGTTTTCAGTACTAGGAAACAAATATGTATTTCAGTGGATGTATATTTCTGAGAATAAACTTGTTAAAAGTTGATTATAAATCCACATATATGAATATGAATGAATTCAGACGGTGTATAAGAAGACACATATATTTCATATTTTGGTAAATCTGGAGAATATATATATATATATATATATATATATATATAGACACACAAACACACACACATTATAATGTAGCAATATATATGCCAACTGAAATTCATCATGAAAAATAACTCATCCGCATATCCCAAAATATTCATTTTACTGAACAGTAATATATGTATAGTGTTGTTCATCTAGGAAGCTCACTCATGGGTTGAATTTTCTGTTAAAACAGCGTTTAGGAGGAGTGATCTCTTCTCACAATTTGTATCTGCCAATTCAGCCACCTCACAAGAATGTACATGTGAAACCAGGTAGGATTCTATTTGTGCATATAAAAATACATTTGCTTAATAGGCTACAGAGAAAGGGAGACAGGAATTCACATATTTCTTAACTTTAAAAACACATGGAGAATTATTTCAACAAATAATTGACTAGATTTATAACTCCTACCTTATATCATGCAAAAGGTAAGTCCAACTATACACCATGCTTCCTCTGAAATGCTTGTATTTCTATTCTGTTTGGGTTATTTTTCTCCATTATATTAGGATTAGTAGTCAGAGTTTAGTAGGGTATGGGTTAGTGTCAGGGATTCAGTATTTCAAACAGAAAATTGTAAAATGAATCCAATGTTTATGCAAATATGTGCTAAACAAAATCTTCTCTCTCTCATCCAGAACAATGACTTGACATTCCCTTCGCCACAAGTAAGTCAGAATTAGAGGAGAAGAGTTAGAAAATCTGTGAATATATATTTAGAATGGAAAATGCTCAGGAATTCACAACCTTGGAGTTGATAGAGCAGTTTCCAAAAGTAAGTGACATGGTAAACACTCCACAAACATGGAGATCTGCTGGCCTAATCACTTCTTGAGAAATTGCCTCTGAGCTTGGGCACTTGAAATATATGTTGTTTTCAGGAGTTTTAACTTCCGATGTAGTGAGACCATCAAAGCTAGGTCTGCATCTATGTGACCAGGAGGACATGGTTTCTTATTTTCCAATGACCATGAGGCAGCAGTGCTAAATTCTCTCTTTGTAGCTAAATTGTGGCCAGTGGGGCTAAGTGTCTCCCCATGTGGACTGTGAAGCCATTTGGTCATCCTCGACTTTTCGTTTTGTTTCTTGCTGCTGCACTGGGGGTTTGGTATTTGCTTCACGAAATACAAGGAGTTCAAGTGGGACACAGTGCTGGAGGGAGTTCTGTCACGTGTGGTGGGTCAGTGTCTGCATGAGAATGCACCAACTAGGCTTCTATCCCACATAGCTTGCCCCTTGACCATAGCAACCTGATTCTAAACATTGAAGTGAAAAATCTCCATATAACAAGATGCCTTTATATAGAAGGGTCTGCTGGCTGCACCGTGTCTGTCTCAAGGCATTTGAAAGTCAATGGCAGATCCACATGGCCCCACCAGAGATGTTTTATCACACACCTGCACACCACTGCTCTAGGCCCACTACTCAGCAGGCTCCAACTTACTGGCATCTCTGTTCTACACGATTTTCATGATACCTAGTCAATCAAGGCACTGTCTGGTATACTCATGATCAGCAACAGGACATCCAATGGTTCTCCAGTGCCACCTGGTCATGAGAATTTCTAAAATTTTATGGTATTTATCTAACTATTTTTCACAGATGAAATTGTTGGTACTGTGGGTTTCAATTCATTCAGGATCCATTAAATGTTGAGGAAGCTCATTTTAATGAAGGATCTGGAGATCTCTCACAGGCAAGGCTTCCCAAAGAGTGGCCAAATTGTCACATGAAGCCAGGCCCATTGAGGTCTACAATGTGAGGTCATGTGTGTTTTGACTCTCAACGATGGCTGCCAAGTCTTTCAGAATAAACCTGTGATATCCTAGCTGAGATTCCCAGTGCTCTCTGGAAAGCCTCCCTGGGCCTAGACCTCAGTTTCCAAGGGCGACTCTCATGTGTGGCCTCCTGAAATCCCAACAACATTCATGGCAATACTTCTCTGAAGTTAGTTCCAAATCTCATTCTCTAAGGGGAATCACATCAGAGTTCAAGCCCAGGTGGACCCAGTCATCTCTTCCAACTACCACACAAATGACCACAATTAAAACCAAAACACTCCCACATGGTTCTCATCTTCTTCCATATAGACACACATCATAACCTGTGGATGGAGTTTTCCATGAGGGGCACAGCCAAACCAGTGCCCAAAATAAGCTCCCTTGCCCCTCATTTGCCTAATGTCAGGGTGGATTGGACATGCTTCCTGTGAACCAGGAGTGATCAAATAGGCCTGCCGTAAATGCTCCACTTCTCCACTTTGAGGCCTTCTTACTGTGGGGATTATATTCTTCTTTTTCTAAATTTTTTTGGAAATTTAATTGGAAAGTTAAAAAAAATTGTTTTGTAGAATGTTAAATTTCTAATGGCAAAGCCTTCACCTTGTTTGTGAAGGAAACCTTGATGCCTTGCCAATCCGGTAACATGGAGACACTCAAAATTTTCTTTTACATACTACATGGATGAATGGCTACAGCTCATAGTTTTTTAAAACTGAAAGGCAGATACCAGCAAGTAAGATAACAAATAAAAGACAATTTTATTAAAAAATAAAGTTGTTAAATGACTCAAATATTGGAAATTCAATTCTTTTTATTTTTGGTTGTTCAAAACATTATAAAACTCATGATATATCATCTTTCATACATTTGACTCAATTGGGTTATGAACTCCCATTTTTACCCCAAATACAAATCGCAGAATCACATCAGTTACACACTCACGTTTTTACATAATAGCATACTAGTTATTGTTGTATTCTGCTACCTTTCCTATCCCCTACTATTCCCCCTCCCCTCCCATCTTCCCTCTCTACCTCATCTGCTGTTGTTTAATTCTCTCCCTTGTTTTCCCCTCTTTAGCCTCACAACCTCTTATATGTAATTTTGTGTAACATTGAGTAGTCTCCTACCATTTCCATATGCTTTTCCTTCTCTCTCCCTTTCTCTCCCCCCACTCATCTCTGTTTAGTTTTAATATTTTTCTCATGTTCTTCCTCCCTGTTCTCTTCTTATTTGCTCTCTCTATATAAAAGGAAACATTTGGCATTTGTTTTTTAAGGATTGGATAGATTCGCTTAGCATAATCTATTCTAATGCCATTCACTTCCCTGCAAATTCTATGATTTTGTCATTTTTCAGTGCTGTGTAATACTCAATTGTGTATAGATGCCACATTTTTATTATCCATTCGTCTATTGAAGGGCATCTAGGTTGGTTCCAAAGTCTAGCTATTGTGAATTGTGCCGCTATGATCATCGATGTGGAAGTATCCTTATACTGCTCTCTATTAACATCCTCAGGGAAGAGTCTGAGAAGGGCGATATCTCGGTCAAATGGTGGTTCCATTCCCAGCTTTCCCATGAATCTCCATACTGCTTTCCATATTGTACTCACCAATTTGCAGTCCCACAAGCAGTGTACAAGTGTACCCTTTACCCCACATCCTCACCAACACTTATTGTTGTTCGACGTCATAATGGCTGCCAATCTTACTGGAGTGAGATGGTATCTTAGGGTGGTTTTGATTGCATTTCTCTGACTGCTAGAGATGGTGAGCATTTTTTCATGTACTTGTTGATTGATTGTATGTCCTCCTCTGTGAAGTGTCTGTTAAGATCCTTGGCCCATTTGTTGATTGGGTTATTTGTTATCTCATTGTTTAATTTTTTTGAGTTCTTTGTATATTCTAGATATTAGGGCTCTATCTGAAGTGTAAGGGGTAAAAATTTGTTCCCAGGATGTAGGCTCTCTATTTACCTCTCTTATTTTTTCTCTTGCTGAGAAAGATCTCTTTAGATTAAGTAAGTCCCATTTGTTTATTCTTTTTATTAACTCTTGGGCTATGGGTTTCCTATTAAGGAATTTGGAGCCCAACCCCACAGTATGTACATTGTAGCCAACTTTTTCTTCTATCAGACGCAGTGTCTCTGATTTTATATCTGGCTCCTTGATCCATTTTGAGTTAACTTTTGTGCATTGTGAGAGAAAGGGATTCAGTTTCATTTTGTTGCATATGAATTTCCAGTTGTCCCTGCACCATTTGTTGAATATGCTATCCTTCTTCCATTGCATGCTTTTAGGCCCTTTTTCAAATATAAGAAAGTTGTAATTTTGTGGATTTGTCTCTGTGTCCTCTATTCTGTACCATTGGTCCATCTGCCTGTTTTGATACCAGTACCACACTGTTTTTGTTACTATTGCTTTGTAGTACAGTTTGAACTCTGGATTCACACTTCCTGCTTAGAATTGCTTTCGCTATTCTGGGTCTTTTGTTTTTCCATATGAAATTCATGATTACTTTATTTATTTCTACAAGAAATGCCATTGGGTTTTTGATTGGCATCGCATTAAACCTGTAGAGAACTTTGGGTAATATCGCCATTTTGATGATGTTATTTCTGCCTATCCATGTACAGGGCATACTTTTCCATCCTCTAACATCTTCTCCTATCTCTCTCTTTAGGGTTCTGTAGATTTCATTGCATAAATCTTTCACCTCTTTGGTTAGGTTGATTCCCAAGTTTTTTATTTTCTTTGAGTATACTGTAAAAGGAGTGGTTTTCCTCATTTAAATTTCAGAAGTTTTGTTGCTGATATACAGGAATGCCTTAGATTTATGCGTGTTGATTTTATATCCTGCCACTTTGCTGAATTCATTTACTAACTCTAGCAGACCCTTTTGGGTCTGTTAAATATATTATCATGTCATCCAAAAATAGCGATAATTTAAGTTCTTCTTTTCCTATTTTTAAGTCTTTAATTTCTTTTGTCTGTCTAATTGCTCTGGCTAGTATTTCAAGAACTAAATCGAATAGAAGTGGTGATAGATGGCATCCCTGTCTTGTTCCAGATTTTAAAGGGAATGCCTTCAGTTTTTCTCCATTTACAATGATGCTAGCCTGAGGTTTAGCATATATAGCTTTTACAATGTTGAGGTAAGTTCCTGTTATTCCTAGTTTTTATAGAGTTTTAAACATAAAGGGATGCTGTACTTTGTAGAATGCTTTTTCTGCATCTATCGAGATGATCATATGGTTCTTCTCTTTAAGTCTATTGATGTGGTGAATAGTATTTATTGATTTCCGTATATTGAACCAGCCTTGCATCCCTGGGATGAATCCCTCTTGATCATGATGCACAATTTTTTTATGTGCTTTTGTATTTGATTTGCCAGGATTTTATTGAGAATTTTTGCATCCAAGTTTATTAGAGATATTGGTCTGTAGTTTTCTTTCTTTGAAGTGTCTTTGTCTGGTTTTGGGATCAGGGTGATGTTGGCCTCATAGAATGAATTTGGAAGAACTCCTTCTTTTTCTATTTTTTGAAATAGCTTCAAAAGTATTGGTATTAATTCATCTTTGAACGTTTTGTAGAACTCTGCTGTATAACCATCTGGTCCAGGGTTTTTTTTGGTAGGTAGTCTTTTGAAGGTTTCTTCTATTTCTTCCTTTGTTATTGGTCTATTTAAATTTTGTGTGTCTTCCGGACTCAATCTGGGCAGATCATATGACATAAGAAATTTATCGATATCTTCATTATCTTCTGTTTTATTGGAAAATAGGGTTTCAAAATACTTTCGAATTATCTTCTGTATTTCTGTAGTGTCTGTTGTGATATTGCCTTTTTTATCCCATATGTTAGTAATTTGAGTTCTCTCTCTGCTTCTCTTCATTAGCATGGCTAAGGGCCTGTCGATTTAATTTATTTTCAAAGAACCAACTTTTATTTGTTCAATTTTTTTGTTTCAATTTTGTTGATTTCTCCTCTAATTTTAATTATTTCTTGTCTTCTACTACATTTGTTGTTTTGCTCTTTTTTTTCTAGGTTTTTGAGATGTAGTGTGAGATCATTTATTTGTTGTTTTTTTCTTTTTTTGAGGAAAGAATTCCAAGAAATGAATTTCCCTCTTAAAACTGCTTTCATTGTTTCCCACAGAATCCGGTATGTTGTGTCTGTATTTTCATTTGTATCTAAGAGATTTTTTTATCTCCTCCTTTATGTCTTCTGTAACCCATTGATTATTCAGTAACATATTGTTCATTTTCCATGTGATGTAGAATTTTTCCTTCCTTCTTCAATCATTAATTTCAAGTTTCATTCCATTATGATCAGATATGGTGCATGGTATTATCTCCATACTTTTATATTTACTAAGAGTTTCCATATGGCATAATATATGGTCTATATTTGAGTAGGACCAATGTGCTGCTGAGAAGAACATGTATCCACTTTATGATGTTTGATATATTCTATATATGTTGGTTAAGTCTAGGTTATTGATTGTGCTATTGAGTTCTATAGTTTCTTAATTCAGATTTTCTCTAGAGGATCTGTCCAATGGCGAGGGTTGTGTGCTGAAGTCACCCGTAATTATTGTGCTATAGCCTATATGACTCTTGAACTTGAGGAGAGTTTGTTTTATGACTTGGCACCACCATTGTTTGGTGCATACAAATTGATAATTGTTATGTCTTGTTGGTGAATGTTGCCTCTTAACAGTATATAGTGTCCTTCTTTATCACTTTTGATTAACTTAGGTTTTAAGTTGATTTTATTCGATATGAGTATGGCCACTCCTTCTTGCTTCCGAGGGCCAACAATGGCTGCGAAGTCTTTCAGAATAAAATCATGTGATTTCCTGGCTGAGATTCCCATTGCTCTGTGGAAAGCCACCTTGGGCCTAGATCTCAGTTTGAAAGGGTGACAATCATGCGTGGCCTCCTAAAAACCAACACAATTCATATCAATACTTCTATGAGGTACGTTCCAGAACTCAGGCTCTAAGGGGAATCACACCAGAGTTCAAGCCCAGGTGGACCAAGTCATGTCTTCCAACACCCACACAAATGACCACAATTAAAACACAAAAACTACCACATGGCCCTCATCTTCGTCCATAAAGACCCTCATCAAAAGTTCTGGATGGAAGTTTCCATGAGGGTTGCAACTAAAGACAGTTTTCAGAATAAGCTCCCTTGCCTCTAATTTCCCTAAAGTCAGGGTGGCCTGGACACCCTTCCTGTGAACCAGGAGTGATCAAAAAGGCCTGCCATTAATTCCGCTTTGTTTCTATAATTTGAGGCTTACTGAATGTCAGGTATAGATTTTTTATGTGATTTGGAGTCATGAGAAAATCCAAGCACATCTGGAGAGCATTCAAGAATTCATTTGACAAAGAGGATCCCTAATCTCACTTGAAGGGGGTCAGGAACCTAACAGAGAAAGGCAAGAATCCTCATCCACAATGACTGCTCTTTTTGCCATTTTGGTTTTGAATGCACACATGGGATCTTTCTTTAGATCCATCAGGTGCAGAGAATCGAAGCCACAGCCTCACACAGGGCCAAGAGGCAGATTCAGACAAATCCCTTTCCAAAGCAATTAAGCAAAGAGCCACAGGTGATGCCCATTTAATTCCATTTCAAATTTTTTTCTTCAGGCTTCACAAAGGGGTGGCCTGAGGCAAAGACCTTCCTGACATTCAGGGCAACAGAACCTTGATTGGTATACTGAGCTTGAATTATGTTCTGCACCGAGGTCTCAGATAAATCGATATACAATGGCATAGGACCGTGTACCTCGGAAGATTGAGTGTAGAAGAGAACATCCAGTCAAAAAGGGATAGTCTGTAGGATTAGGAAGATAGTCAGTATGTTTAGGAAGAAGAGTGAGACTAGGAGTTGGACCAAAAGTTCTTTAGCAATAGGGTTTCAGTTAGAGAGTGAATGTAAATGTCAGCACATCTGAAGAGAAAGTCACAATGATGAACAGGGAAAAATATGTAGGAAAGCAGATATCAATAGAAAGATTAGGAAATCAGGCAAAGTATAAAGTGCGTGATAGGATTAGACATTTTCAACAGGCTTGAGGTTGAATATATAATCTTAGGAAAAAACAAATATGTAGTAATCAATAGGATTGACATTTGAGAGCATTAGGCACCCTGGACATGGATGTTTTTAGTAATCCATGGTCACTTTCCATTTAGGCTTTGGTACAATCATATGTGTGACCTTTGCATTTTGTGTCCAGAATACTACCGTGATAAAATTTATATGTTGATAAGGTGACATGAGTATTTCTTCCACCATTATGTGGAGTAATATTCTGGAAACTTATAAATTAGTACTGGTGATACAAATAGGTGTACCTTGTGTTGATCATTATTGAGATGTTGCATGAATAGACCAGATTGTGAATAAAGTATATAACTGGTTCCAACTTTAAATAATGGATTGAGTTTGCATCTGAAAATGTATTGGAAATCTTATATTGATATATATACAATCATTCCAACCAGTTATATATGTAATGGTAATATTAGGGTTACGGTTTATCGTGAAGAGTGAGTATTGCTTCAAAATGATTATGGAATCAAAAATAATGTGTTTAGAAAGAAGTCTAGTGAAAAGACCAGTAAAGAAACATGGAGGAATACATGTGTTCTGAAGTAGTAAGTAAATGAGAGTGAACCAAATGCCTATAATTTTGTGAAGTTGTGGGTGAAAAAATATATCCTATGATGTCCATATACTGAAAAAATAGTAATGTACCAGTGTTGAGTAAAAATGAACTTCAAAATACACATCATGTCCCATAGCAATCTACTTGCATTGATGTTAAACTGGGTCAGGTACTGTAGAAATATTAGGATTTGTATGCACCACCTACTGAATTTAGTATTCAGTAGTAGGAAACCAATATGTATTACAGGTGTATAAATTTTGCTGAAAATAATCTTGTAAAAAGTGGATTTTGAACCCACATACATGAATATAAATGAATTTAGGGAGTGTATAATAAGACACATATTTTTCATATTTTTTTAAAATCTGGAGAATATATATACATATATATATATAATATATATATATAATATATATACATATATATACATATATAATATATATATGTATATATATACACATATATATTTTTTTCCAGATTTAAAAAAAATACATACACACACACACACACATTAATATTTAGCAATATATATGCCAATCGAAATTCATCATGAAATATAATTCATCCACATATCCAAAAATATTCATTTTACTGAACATGGATTTATGTATAGTGTTTTTCACTTGGAAGCTCACCCATAAGTTGAATTTTCAGTCCCATCATTATTTAGGGAGAGTCATCTGTTCTCACAATTTTATATTCCAAAATCAGGGAGCTCACAAGATTGTCCGTGTGATACCAGGTAGGATATTATATATATATGTATACAAAAATACATGTGCTGAATAGGATACAGAGAAAGGGAGACAGGAATTTATATATGTGATAATTTTAAAAAATCATGGAGAAATATTACAATGAAAAGTTGACTAGATTTAAAAAACATACTCTTGATAATGCAGAAGGCAAATAGAAGTATACACCATGCTTCCTATGAAAGGCCTGTATTTCTATTCGGTTAGGTTTCTTTCTCTCCATGATATTAGGATTAGTAGTCAGAGTCTAGTAGGGTATGGGTTAGTGTCAGGGATTCAGTATTTCAAATGGAAAAAAGGAAAATGAATCTAATGTGTATGCAAAAATGTGATACACAAAAATCTTCCCTCTCTCATCCAGAACAATGCCTTGACATAACCATCGCTAAAAGTAAGACACAATTAGAGGAGAGGAGTTAGAAAATCTGAATATATATGTGGAATGGAAAATGCTCAGGAGTTCACAACACTGGAGGTGGTAGAACAGTTTCCAAAAGTAAGGGAAAGGGTAAACTATCCAGAAACATGGAGCTGTGCTGGCCTTGAGACTTCTTGAGAAACTTCCTCTGAGGTTGGGAACAAGAAATATATGTAATTGTTAGGAGATTTAGCTTCGTTTGTAGTGACACCATGAAATCTGGGTCTGCATCTCTATGACCTGGAGCACATGGTCCTTATTTTCTAATGAACATGAGGGAGCAGTTCTGAATTCTCTCTTTGTAGGTAAACTGTGGCCACTGGGAGCTAAGTGTCTTTCCGTGTGGACTGTGAAGCCATTTGGTGATCCTCCACTTTCCAGGGTGTTTCTTACTGCTGCACTGGGAGTTTGGTATTTGCTTCACGAAATAAAAGGAGTTCAACTGGGACAAAATGCTGGAGGGAGTTCTGTCATGTGTGGTTGGTCAGGGACGCAAAGAGAATGTACGAACCAGGCTTCTATCCTACATAGCTTTCACCTTGACTATAGCAACCTGATTCTGAACATTGCCCTGAAACCTCTCCATATGACAAGATGCCTTTACATATAAAGGTCTCCTGCCTGCACCATGTCAGTCGCAAGTCTTTCGAAGCCAATGGAAGATCCAGGTGGTCCTACCAAAAATATTTATTTACACACCTACAGTCCACTTCTCTAGGCCCACTACTCATTAGGCTCCAAATTACTGGCATCTCTGTTCTACACCATTTTCACGAAAACCAGTCAATCAAGGCACTCTTTGGTACACTCATGATCAGCAACAGGAAATCCAAAGTTTATCCAGTGCCACCTGGTCATGGGAATTTCAAAAATTTTATGGTATGAATCTAGTCATTTTTCAAAAATGAAGTTAGAGGCACTGTGGGTTTCAATTAATTCAGGAACCATTAAATGGTGAGGAAGCTCATTTCAATGAAAGCTCTGGAGAACACTCACAGAAAAGCCTTCCAAAAGACTGGCCAAAAGGTCACATGAATCCAGACACATTGAGGTGTACAATGTGAGGTCCATATGTGTTTGGACTCTCAACTAGGGCTGCCAAGTCTTTAAGAATTAAATCATGTGATATCCTGGCTCAGAATCCCCGAGCTCTGTGGAAAGCCATCCTGGGCCTAGATCTCAATTTCCAAAGGCGATTCTCACGTGTGGCCTAGTAAAATCCCAAGAGAACTCACGAAAATACTTCTCTGAGGTCAGATCCAGAACTCATTCTTTAAGGGGTATCACACCAGAGTTCAAGCCCAGGTGATCCGAGTCATCTTTTCCAACTACCACACAAATTACCACAATTAAAACAAGAACACTCCCATATGGCCCTCATCTTCTTTCATATTGACACTCATCATAATTTTGCTGGAGGTTTCCATGAGGGGAGCAGACCAAGACAGTGTTCAAAATAAGCTCCTTTGACTCTCATTTGCCTAAAGTAAAGGTGGCCTGGACACCCATCCTGTGAACCAGGAGTGATCAAATAGGCCTGCCATTAATACCGCTCCAATTCTCCAATTTGAGGCCTACTGACTGTTTGGTTTAGATTCTTTATGTGAATTTTAGTCATGAAATAACCAAGCACCTATGGGCTAGCCTCTGCAGGTTTTGAAGAACTCATTTGACCCAAAGGATCCCTATTTTCACTTGATGGAGTTCAGGAACCTTACAGAGGAAGTCGAGAGACTTCATCCCAATGGCTGCTCTTTCTGCCATTTTTCCTTTGGATGCAAACATGGGAACTTTCTTTAGATCCACAGGTGCTGAGAATCTAAGCCTCAGCCACACACAGGGCCAGGGGGCTGATTCAGTCACATCCCTTTTCAAAGCACTTAAGAAAAGAGCCACAGGTATGCCCAATCATTTCCATTTGAAAACTGTTTTCTTCAGGCTTCACAAAGGGGTGGCCAGATGCAAAAAACTTACTGACATTCAGGGCAACAGAACAATAGGTAAGCAAAAGGCCCAAAGCAGGGTTTCTCCTCTGAGACTGTCCTCGTCACACTGATATCTGAGTTTTCTGAGATGCTCGCCATCACCTACAGCTATCCAGTACATGGCTATGTCACAGAGCTTGGAGGTGGTACATATCTTGGACACAAAACCATGGGCCTATTCTTGAAATTGGCCGGAATTCAGGACAAAAATAGAAACTTAGGAAGGTAGCAGGTGTTGCTCATCGATAAGGCAAGCTACAGTCCATTCATAAACGGGGCAATATGAATGCTGAGAAGCTTTCTACTAGACACGACACATCCATTGATGAATTCTCTTTTCTAATGTCTACAACCACGGAAACAGTGGAATACACAGACATAGAAACACTCGCCCTGTGAAAAGACTTACTAGAAACAGTCCACTTCAAATGAAACAAACCGACTGTCCTACCTATTCTCAGAAAATGGGACAAAACCACAAACCCACAACCACACCCACAAAGGCACCTCCTTCCCCTAAGTAGGTCTTTGACTATCCGGAGTGTCCTCTGACTTGTAGGCCATAATACGTTCCCCCGAAATGGCCTGTCCTGTCTCAGATCTGGTCTCCTTGGCAAACTCTGTGAACTTCTCAGGAGCCAACGGTGAGCCACTAACGACTTTCTCAAGAAAAGCCCCGCTTCCGAGCTTTCCTGGCATTTGGCCTTCTCACGTCTGAAGGTACCAAGAAAGACTGACTGCATTTAGTAAATCCAAACAAGTGAGACCATAGGGACTGGGACTTGGACTGGCTATGGGTGCCTGGCTTCCTGGATCCAAAGTTCAGAGAGTTCCATCACCATGGAAGTGAGGTGAGGTCACTTCCTTCCTGAACTGAATGAGGTCCCTGTCTTGGCAACCACTTTGTCTTAACTGTTACTTCCAAGGGTCCCATGAGATTGAGGCTGCCCCTACTTCCTGTGAAACTTTCACAAGTTAGAATGGTATATCAACCATAGGCACCCAGGAATAGATCTCCACACAGGCCTGTTTTGGTCCATGTTCTCTACATTAAGAAGAGAATCTGATTCAGACACAACCTTTTATCCTGACTGGGTTGTTTGCCATGGAAGATGACTTTTGGTCTCTCAGGTCCTTCATAGCTGCCTACATCTTCTCCAGGAATCATTTCTGCATGGGCCTTTGAGGTTATCAGCAGGTGGAAGTTTCCCTACATTTCTGTATTGTAAAATCAACTCTTTCCCTGCTGTTCTATAAAGTTAGATTGAGGGAATAGTGTATGATTATGTTTAAAAACATGTTTGATTTGGGTTAGAAATCATTGTGCTGGATGAATAATGGTATTGGGAACCTGCTATGTGTATAAGAATATATAGGTGTAATATATGTATGAAAAAAGAAATCTAAGTATGATTTGAAGGCCAGAAGGGCATTGGGCCCTTGATTGGGATACGCAGCATTGAATTACGTTCTGCAGAGATGTCTCAGATAAATCGATATACAATGGCATAGGACCTTGTACTTTGCATGAATTAATGTAGAAGGAACATCCAGTCAAAAAAGGATAGTCGGTAGTGAAAGGTTAATAAAATAGGTACTTGCTATTTCCTGTTTTTCTGTATGCTTAAAAAAACACTGTTGAAATCTTGAGAAATGTTTGCTAATCTTGTTCTAGAATGTACTGTTCCCAACTGCCAAACTGCAGAATGTACTGCCTCACTCGGTGTCACACGAACCGCCCACTCACCCTTACACATCAGTAAACTTCCCTCCCTTCCATCTCCAAGGAATGTATGTAAGCTCTGCATAAGCTGTTCTCAGAGCTCTCTGATCTATTTAAGTTAGCTGTGAGCCCCAGCAAGGTGGACGCAAAATAACCCTTTGCTGTTGCATGAGACAGTCTCTTGGTAGTCTCTTCCTCCAACACTCACCTGACCTTTACATATTGAGGTTCCACCGAGTTCCGGCAGTGGCGGATGAGAGACCCCAACGGGCTCCTCTCGGAGCAAGTAAGGCGCCTCTTTCTGGTTTCAGGTGTCATGTTAGGGCTTGGCAAAATTGCTGGCGATGAAGAGCCTGGGGTCTCTCCGACGGTGGCTGAGAGACGTGTCACAGAGACATAGGGCACCTCCCTGGGGGACCCCAAAGAGGACTCGGAGAATCAAGGAACAATTGCTTCATCGACTCAGTGATATTTTCTTTTAGATTCGGTATTGCCATCCTATCGGGTTTTGCCGGCTACGCATTCCTGGTCTCAGTGTTGGATGTCCATTGCCTGTCTTTATGGTCTTGTCTTATCTGTGTCATGTGTCTTTGCTTTTACTGTTTGTGTACCTTTCATTATGGGACAGAGCACTTCAATGCCTCTGTCCCTGACCCTTGATCACTGAACCAAAGTCCGCTTAAGGGCTCAGAATCTTTCTTTTTTTAGTAAAACGCTGGACCTGGCAGACTCTCTGTGCCTCAGAATGGCCCATCTTTGGAGTCGTATGGCCCCAAGAAAGATCTTTCTACTTCCCACTAATTTATAAAGTCAGAGATATTGTCTTTCAGCCAGGGCCACATAGCCATCCTGATCAACAGCCATATATCTTAACTTTTCAGGACCTCTGCAAATCTCCTCCTCCATGGGTGAAGCCTTTCCTTGCCCATGCCTCTGCTCATACTCCTTCCCACATGATCTCTCAAACCCTCACCTCTTCCTCCTCCTCCACCCTCTGTTTTCCCTGAGTCACAAGATTTGACTCTACTGGACTCTTCCTCCTCTCCTTATCCCCTGCCCTCGTCCCCTAACACACAACACACTCTAAGTGATTCCCCTGCTGCTGACTAAGCCTCTCTACCATTGGAGGAAGCTAAGCTGGTAATAGGATCTGATAATGGACCGATGTTCATGGCCCAGGTAAGTCAGGGGTTAGCCAGGAACCTGGGAATTAATTGGAAGTTATATTGTGCTTATAGACCCCAGAGTTCAGGACAAGTAGAAAGAATGAATAGAACCATTGAAGAGACCTTAACGAAATTAAGCTTAGAGACCAGCATAAAAGATTGGACTGTGCTCCTGACTTATGCAATGTTTCATGCAAGAAAAAATCCTTCTGTTTCTTTGAGTAACCTTACCCCCTGAGAAGTTCTCTATGGTGGCCCTCGTCCAGTAAGGGTCCTAAGCCCAACTGTAAGACCTAAGGATCCTTTCCACACCCTCTTGCTTGACAGACTTAAAGCTCTTGAAAGAACTCAGTGATACCTGTGAAAATAGCTGCCCACTGCGTAACAAACTGTGTACCAGGGGATTCCACATCCATATCAAATAAGAGACTTCATGTATGTAAGATGACATCAGGTGTCATCCCTGGAACCCAGCTGTAAAGGACCATACCAGGTGCTACTTATAACACCTACAGTGGTAAAGGTATACAGAATCACTTCTTGGATCCATGCCTCTCATCTCAAGCCTGCTCCTTGTCCAGAATCTTTCTGGAAACTGGAAAAGACTGGTAACAGTTTCAAATTGTGTATTCGCCATGTGGATAAGGTTATATACTCTCCCCTTGGCCACAAGTAGTCCTAACCCTCATCAGCCTTTTAAGCAGCGATGGCTGATCACAAATCCTACTGAAAAAGTGTATAATCGATCTCACATACATCCCCCTTAGGGACCTGGTGGCCATCTCTCCACCCAGACATTTGTCAGCTGGCCATAGGTTTTTTCTATTGGGATATCCCTGATGAAGAAAATCCCACTAAAATACCATTAAATCCCTTGTGTACCATAGATAATGGAAACAAACATTATGGATGTAGGGACACGCGAGCCAGATGCAGGTTGGCTATCCTAGATTACTTGTTTGCCCGGGAAACTATCAAAGCCACAAACAGTAACGGCTGTGTGGGGGAAAAACCGACTTCTTCAGTATGTCATGGAGATGTGAGCATACAGAGGCTGCCTGATGGAACCCAATACTTCATCAAATTCAGTACACAGCATTGGCCATATTACCAAGTAGACAACAGAAAAAGGATGGCCCCCAGAGGGGTCTCTAGATCCTCAAATTTTGCGTGACCTTTTTAACTTCTGCAAGTGCTCAAAAGGGTGAAAGGAGATTCCCCTATGTGGAAGCCCTTTCCCTCCTTCACTCACATCCTGAACTATGCTTCTCCAATAGATTTTTATCCTCAGCCTTCTGCTCCAGACTCTCTGCTGTCACTCCCACCTCAGCAACGTGATTTCTCCCCTCCAATTACTAGATCAGAATCCCAAACCTCCACCAGTTCTCAGACAATTGCCCGCTTGTGAGGTAGCAGGTACTGAGGTACCCCTCCACCCACTCACTCCTCTCTCTTCCTGTCAGTGCCCACACCGGGTCCCACCAGGTCCTCTTTCCAGCTATCCCAAAGCTCAAACGAGCTGAGGAGAGCTCTCAGACCCTTATCCAAGATGTAATATAAATGGCCATTAAAGTTGCTTTGTCATCACTGAAAACAGGTTACTAAAATTTAAAGTCCCTCACAGGATTTTGGGATACTCACTCCCGTTTTCTGCTCTTCTCTACCTGTTCTACTGCTCAAGTTTTTTGCTAGAAAATTCCCAAACACCTTTCCAATTATTCTTTTACATCTCTCTTTTTCCTCATTCTCAGATCCTCGGAGCTTCTCTCAGCCCCACCTTCCCCGTATTCCCCCTCTGTACCAGGCCCACAGAAAAGTCTTAAATGTCCTTCTCCAGAAGTCTTCACCATGGCTGACTTTAGAACTTTCAGCATAGAGTTTCTATAAAGAGTTCAATGTAGATAAACTTTCTCTTTTTGTATTGCCCTGTTATACTTGGCCACTGGCTAAAAAACTCAGTACTTCTAAGCTAGACAACCCCTAACTAGTTTTTCACAAAATATGTGAACAAGTCCTCTGGCCTTCAGCTGGGGCTTCACAGAAATGGCCACATTTCTAAGATAAAGAAATTACCAACTGGGCTCCGTTGTAACAGCTGGCAGGGGGAAAATAAGAAAGGGAATAAAAAGCTCTCCTCCTCCCAGGTGTCCTTGAAAATTTAACTTGCCCAGAACAGAGGAAAAATCAGAAACATATACTGCTTTTTTGAACTTCTGCAGACTGTAAACTTCTGAGCCCCATCCCTTATATGTTGGGTACACAATTCTGAAACTACCTAAACTTGAGTTTCAGGGGACTAATTGATTACAACAGAAGCAATGCCCTCTGAATCCAGTTGCAACAATATAGGACTGTTTCCCTGTCTTCAGTGCTATCTTAGGTGCCTTGCCTTGTCTGTCCCTACAACAGCATAATTCTATATACTTAAACATTGTTTATGTTTTCATGAAATGGTCAACAGATGTGATTATTTTGAAATGTTGCAGATGTTTCCCAGAAAGCTCTATCATGACGCAGGTTCGTTTGAAGATCAAATAGGGGGGGCATACAACTGGTTCCACTGGGAACTTGTATCCCTCACTTTAGCCATCCTATTAGGAATAGGAGTTGCTGCACGGGTGGGCACAGGAACCACTGCCATTGTCCATGGGACACAACAAATGACCCAATTAGAAGAAGCAATAGAGCAAAACTAAGATATTAGAAACCTCCATCAGAGCTTTGCATGAATCTTTAACCTCTCTCTCTGAAGTTGTTTTAAAGAACAGTTGAGGGTTGGACCTCCTCTTCATTAGAGAAGGGGGCCTTTGTGCTGCATTGAGGGAAGGATGTTGTTTTTATGCTGACCATACTGGAGTTGTAATAAAATCTATGAGTAAATTTAAAAGACACCTTGAAGAGCATCAACAAGAGAGAGAGGCCCAAAAAGGGTGGCTTGAGTCTTGGTTCACACACTCCTCCTGGTTAACTACGTTTTTATCAACCCTGGCCGGTCCAATAATAATCCTCATATTATTGCTAACTATAAAATCCTGTTTGCTCAACCGTGTAATTTCTTTTCTCCAGGCTCAAATTGGACGAGTTAAACTTATGGTAATACCCCACTAGCAGACATAGAATGTGACACCCTCCAATGATCATTTTTATGATTAAAAGTAGCCAGAAGAAGAAGTGGGGAATTAAAGTTTAATAAAATAGGTACTTGTCACTTCTTGTTTTTCTGTATGCTTAACAAAACACTATTGAAATCTTGAGAAATGCTTGCAAATCTTGTTCCCAGAATGTTCTGTCCCCAACTGCCCAACTGCAGAATGTACTCCCTCACCCAGGTGAATGCAAACCACCCTCTCACCCTGACCCATCAATAAAATTCCCTCCCTGCCCTCTCCAGGGAAAGTATATAAGCTCTATTTAAGTTATTCTCAGGGCTATCTGCTCTGTTCAAGTGATCTCTGAGCCCCAGCATGCTGGACACCCAAAAAACCCTTTGATGTTGCAAGAGATAGTCTGTTGGTGGTCTCCTCCTCTGAAGCTCGCCCCAAATTTACTTGGATGATTGAATGTAGAAGAGAACATTCAGTCAAAAACGATAGTCTGTAGCATTAGGAAGATAGTCAGTACTTTTATGAAGAAGGGTGAGTATAGGAATTGGAAAAAAATTTCTTTAGCAATAGGGTTTCGATTAGAGAGTGAATGTAAATGTCAGCACAGGTGAAGAGTCAGTCACAATGATGAACTGGGGAAAATATGTAGGAAAGCAGATATCAATAGAGACATTACAAAATCAGGCAAAGTATAAAGTGAGTGATAGGATTAGATATTTTGAACAGGGTTGAGTTTAAATATATAATCTTAGGAAGAAACAAATATGTAGTCACAATTAGGATTGACATTTGAGAGCATTAGGCAAATTTCAGGTGGATGAATATTTCTCAGAATAATCTTGTGAATAGTTGATTATAAATCCACATAATAAACATGAATGAATTTAGGGAGTGTATAAAAGACACATATATTTCATATTTTGAAAAATCTGGAGAGTGTATATATATATATATATATATATATATATATATATATATATATATATATACAAAACACACACACAGACAAAAAAGTAGCAAAATATATGTCAATCAAAATTCATTATAAAATATATATCATCCACAGATCTAAAAATATTAATTTTACTGAACATGGATTTATGTATAATGCTGTTCAACTAGCAAGCTCAACCATAGGTTGAATATCCAATTCCAACAAGTTTAGTAGGAGTGATCTCTTCTAACAATTTGTATCTGCCAAGTCAGCCACCTCACAAGAATGTACGTGTGGTACCAGGGAGGAATCTATATGTGCATATAAGAATACAGAGAAAGGGAGACAGGAATTCACATATTTGTTAACCTTAAAAATACATGGACAACTATTTCAACAATAAATTGACTAGATTCATAACTCCAACTCTGTATCATGCAAAAGAAAAGTACAACAATACACCAGGCCTACTCTGAACTGCTTGTATTTCGATTCTGTTTGGGTTATTTTTCTCCATCATATTAGAATTAGTAGTCAGAGTCTGGTCGGGTATGGGTTAGAGTCAGGGATTCAGTATTTTGAATGGAAAATAGAAAACTGAATCCAATGTTTATGCAAATATATGCTACAGAAAATTCTTCCCACTCTCCTCCAGAACAATGCCTTGACATTACCTTCGCCCCAAGTAAGACACAATTAGAAGAGAAGAGTTAGAAAATCTGTGAATACCTATCAGGAATGGAAAATGCTCCAGATTTCACATCTTTGGAGGCGGTAGAGGAGTTTCCAAAAGTAAGGGACAGGGTAAACACTCCACAAATATGGAGCTCTGCTGGCCTAAAGACTTTTTGAGAATCTGCCTTTAAGGTTGGGCACTTAAAATATATGTTGTTTTCAGGAGCTTTAGCTTTATTTGTAGTGAGACAATCAAAGCTCGATCTGCATCTATGTGACCTGGAGGACATGGTTATTTATTTTTCAATAAAAATGAGGCAGCAGTGCTGAATTCTCTCTTTGTAGGTAAACTGTGGCCACTGAGGGCTAAGTGTCTCCCTGTGTGGACTGTGAAACAACTTGGTCATCCTCCAATTATCGTGGTGTTTCTTGCTGCTGCACTGGGAGTTTGGAATTTGCTTCATTAAATACAACGAGTTCAAATGGGAAACAGTGCTGAAGGGAGTTCTGTCAGCTGTGGTGTGCAGGGTCTCCAGGAGAATGCACCAACCAGGGTTCTATCCCACGTAGCTTGCCCCCTTGACAATAGCAACATGATTCTGAACATTGCCCTAAAACCTCTCCATATAAAAATATGCCTTTACGTATATGGGTCTGATGGCTGCACCATGTCAGTCTCAAGCCATTTGGAAGCCAGTGGAAGATCCACATGGCCCCACCACAGATGTTTTATCACTCACTTGCGTAACACTTCTCTAGGCCCACTACTCACTAGGCTTCTACTTACCAGCATCTCTGTTCTACACCATTTTCCTGAAACCCAGTCAATCAAGGCCCTGTCTGGTATATTCACGATCATCAACAGGACATCAAAGGTCCTCCAGTGACATCTGGTCATGGGAATTTTAAAAATTTCATGGTAATTATCTAGCAATTTTTCACGGATGAAGTTGGAGGCACTGTGGTTTGCAATTCATTCAGGAACCATTAAAGGGTTAGAAAGCTAATTTCAGGGAAAGCTCTGGAGCACTCTCACAGGCAAGGCTACCCAAAGAGTGGCCAAAAAGTCACATGAAGCGAGGCCAATTGAGGTCTATAAAGCGAGGTCCATGTGTGTTTTGAATCTCAATAATGCATGCCAAGTCTTTCAGAATAAAATCATGTAATATCCTGGCTGAGATTCGCAGTGTTCTGTGGAAAGCCAACCTGTGCCTAGATCTCAGGTTCCAATGGCAACTTCATGCCTGGCCTCCTAAAATCCCAACACAATTCATGGCAATACTTCTCTCAGGTCAGTTCCAGAACTCAGTCTATAAGGAGAATCACACCAGAGTTCAAGTCCAGGTGGACCCAGACAACTCTTCCAACCGCGACTCAAATGAAAACAATTAAAACCAAAATACTCCCTCATGGCCCTATTCTTCTTCCATATAGACACTAATCATAACCTCTTCCTGGAGTTTTCCATGAGTTGTGCAGCCCAAGAGAATGTCCAAAATAAGCTTCTTGCACCTCTTTTGCCTAACTTCAGGGTGGCCTGGGCACCCTTCCTGTGAATCAGGAGTGATCAAATAGGCCTGCCCTTAATACTGCTCCGCTTATCCAATTTGAGGCTCTCTGACTGTGGGGTCTAGATTCTTTATGTGAATTGGAGTCATGAGAAAAGCCAAGACAGTGTCCAAAATCAGCTCGCTTGCCCCTCATTTGCCTAAAGTCAGGGTGGCCTGGACACCCTTTCTGTGAACGAGGAGTGATCAAATAAGCCTGCCGTTAATACTTCTGTGTTTCTCCAATTTGACGCCTACTGATTTCAGGTATCAATTCTTTATGTGATTTGGAGTTATGCGAAAACCCAAGCACCTCTGCAGGGAATTGAAGAACTCATTTGACCCAAAGAATCCCTATTCTCACTTGATGGAGTTCAGGAAATTAACAGAGGAAGGCAAGAGACTTCATCCATAATGAATGATTTTTTTTTGCCATTATGGCTTTGGACGCACACATGAGACCATTCTTTAGATCCATCAGGTGCTGAGAATCTAAGTCATAGACACAAACATGGCCAAGAGACTAATTCAGACACATAACTTCCCAAAGCAATTAAGCAAAGAGCCACAGGTGATGACATTCATTTCCATTTGAAAACTGTTTACTTCAGGCTTCACAAAGTGGTGGATTGAGGCAAAGAACTTCCTGACATTCAGTGCAAAACAACAATAAGTAAGCAAAAGGCCCAAAGCAGGGTTTCTCCACTGAGACTTTCCTGGTCACACTGATATCTGCATTTTCTGAGATGCTCGCCATTCTCTTCAGCTATCCATTACATGGCCATGTCACAGAGTTTGGAGGTGGTACATATTTTGGACACAAATCCATGAGCCTATTCTGGATAGTGGCCAGAATTCAGGAAGAAAACAGCAACTTAGAAAGATAGCAGGTGTTGCACATCAAAAAGACAAGCTGCACTCCATTCATATATTGGGCAGGTTGAATTATGGGAAGATTTACACTAGACAGTACACATCCATTAATGCATTCTCTTTTCCAATATCTACAACAACGGACACAGTGGGATACACAGACATAGAAAAACTTGCCTTGTCAAATGACTTACTAGAAACTGTCCACTCCAAACCAAACTAACCGCCTTTCCCATCTATTCTCAGAACATGAGACAAAACAATAAACCCATACCCACTCCCACAAAGGCACCTCCTTCCCCCAATTAGGTCTGTGACTATCCAGATTGTCCTCTGACAGGTGGGCCATACTATGTTCCCCTGAAATGGTCCGTCTTCTCTAAGATCTGGTGAAATATAAGTATGAAAACAGAAATCTAGGTATGATTTGAAGCCCAGAAGGGTTTTTCCCTTGATTGGGATACTTAGCTTTGAATTATGCTCTGCAAAGTTGTCTCAGATAATTCGATATACAATGGCATAGGACCTTTTACATTGGATGATTGAATGTAGAAGAGAACATCCAGTCAAAAAGGGATAGTCGGTAGGATTAGGAAGATAGTCGGTAGGTTTAGAAAGAAGAGTGATTAAAGGATTTGGACCAAAAGTTCTTTAGCAATAGGGTTTCGATTATAGAGTGAATGTAAATGTCAGCACATATGAAGTGTCAGTCACTAGGATCAACTTGGGAAAATATGTAAAAAAGCAGATATCAATAGAAACATTATGAAATCAGGCAAAGTATAAAGTGAGTGATAGGATTAGACATTTTCAACAGGGTTGAGTTTGAATATATAAATTAGGAAGAAACAAATATGTAGTCACCAATAGGATTGACAATTGACAGCATTAGGCAACCTGGACATGGATGTTTTTAGTAATCCATGTACACTTTACATTTAGGCTTTGGTACAATCATAAATGTGACCTTTACATTTTTTTTGTCCAGAATATTACTTTGATTAAATGTATATGTACATCAGGTGACATGAGTATGTCTTCCACCATTTCTGCGAGCAATATATTGAAGATGTAAAATTAGAATCGGGGGTACAAAGAGGTGTACCCTGTGTCTATGAATATAGAGATAAAGCATGAATAGACCCTAATGTGAATAAATAATATAACTTTTTTCAACTTTAAAAAATGAATTGATCTAATATCTGAAAAATTAAAGGAAATCGTATATTGATATACAATCATTCATTCCAACCAGGTATATATGTAATGGAAATATTTGTGTTTTGGTTTATCATGAAGAGTGTGTGAGTTTTGCTTCAAAATGATTATGGAAATTCAAAATAATGTGTTTGGAAAGAAGTCTCATGAAAAGACCAGTCAAGAAACCCTGACAATACATGTGTTCTGAAGCAAGAAGTGGTGAAAGTTGAAACAAATGCATATTAATTTGTGAACTTGTGGATGAAATGTATATCCTATGATGTGCAAAAACTGAAGAAATAATAATGTACCAGTGTCGAATACAAATGAATAAAGAATTACATATCATGTCCCATAGGAATCTACTTGCATTGATGTTAGACTGGGTCAGTTACTGTAGAATAATTAGGATTTGTATGCATCATTCCCTGAAGTTAGTTTTCAGTACTAGGAAACAAATATGTATTTCAGGTGGATGAATATTTCTGAGAATAATCTTGTGAAATGTTGATTAAAAATCTACATACATGAACATGAATGAATTTAGAGAGTGTATATTAGACACATATATTTCATATTTTGAAAAATCTGGAGAGTGTATACACACACACACACACACACAAATAAAAAACACTCACAGACATTAAAAAGTAGCAATATAAATGCTAATCGAAATTCATCAGTAAATATATATCATCCACAGATGCAAAAATGTTTATTTTACTGAACATGAGTTTATGTATAATGTTGTTCTACTAGGACGCTCCCTATAGGTTGAATTTTCAGTTCCAACAGCGTTTAGGAGGAGTGATCTCTTCTCACAATTTGTATCTGCCAAGTCAGCCACCTCACAAAGATGTACGTGTGATACCTGGTAGGATTCTATATATGCATATAAATATATAAGTGTGAATAGGCTAAAGAGAAAGGGAAACATGAATTCTCATATTTGTTAACTTTAAAAACACATGGAGATCTTTTTCTATTAAACATTGACCAGATTTATAACTCCTACCTTGTATAATGCAAAATGCAAGTCCAAATATACAACATGCCTCCAATGAACTGCTTGTATTTCTATAGGTTTGTGTTATTTTTCTCTATCATATTAGGATGAGTTGTCTGAGTCTAGTAGGTATGGGTTAGTGTCAGATATTCAGTATTTCAAAAGGAAAATTGGAAATTGAATCCAATTTGTATGCAAATATATGCTGCACAAATATCCTCCCACTCTCATCCAGAACAATGCCTTGAAATTACCTTCACCCCAAGTAAGACACAGTTAGAGGAGAATAGATAGAAAATCAGTGAATACATATCTGGAATGGAAAATGCTCAGGAGTTCACAACCTTGGAGGTTGTAGAGGAGTTTCCAAAAGTAAGGGACAGGGTAAACACTCCACAAACATGGAGCTCTGCTGGCCTAAAAACTTTTAGAGCAACTGCCTCTGAGTTTGGGAACGTGAAAATTATGATGTTGTCAGGAGAATTGGCTTCCTTTGTAGTGAGACCATCAAAGCTGGGTCTGCCTCTATGTGACGTGGAGGACATGGTATCTTATTTTCCAATGAACATGAGGTAGCAGTGTTGATTTTCTTCTTTTTAGGTAATCTGTGGCCCCTGGGGACTAAGTGTCTCCCCGTTGGACTGTGAAGCCATTTGGTCCTCCTCCACTTTTTGTGGGGTTTTTGCTGCTGAACTGGGAGTTTGGTATTTGCTTCATGAAATTCAAGGAGTTCAACTGAGACACAGTGCTGGAGGGAGTTCTGCCATGTGCGGTGGTTAAGAGTCTGCAGAAGAACGCACCAACCACGCTTCTATCCCTCAAAGCTTGCCACATTGCATCCTTGTCCATAGCAACCTGATTCTGAACATTGCCCTGAATCCTCTTCATATAACAAGATGCCTTTAATTACAAGGGTCTGCTGGCTGCTTCATGTAATCCACAAGCCATTTGGAAGCCAATGGAAGATCCACATTGCTCCAACAGAGATGTTTTATCACACTCCTGCCCACCAAAGCTCTAGGCCCACTTCTCAGCAGGCTGCAACTTTCTGGCACCTCTGTTCTACACCATTTTCATGAAACCCAGTCAAGCAAGGCACTGTCTGGTACATCCATGATCAGCAACAGGACATCCAAAGGTTCTCCAGTGCCACCTGGTCATGGGAATTTCAAAAATTTCATGGTATTTATTTAGACATTTTTCAAGGATGAAGTTGGAGGCACTGTGGGTTTCAATTCATTCAGGAACCAGTAAATGGTGAGCAAGATTATTTCAATGAAAGCTCTGGAGAACCCTCACAGGCAAGGCTTCCCAAAGAATGGCCAAAAGGTCACATTAAGCCAGGCCCATTGAGGTCTACAATATGAGGTCCATATGTGTTTTCACTCTCAACTATGGCTGCCAAGTCTTTCGAATGAAATCATGTGATATCTTGGCTGAAATTCCCAGAGCTCTGTGGAAAGCCACTCTGGGGCTAGATCTCAGTTTCCAAGGGTGACTCTCATACATGGCCTCTTAAATCACAACACAATACATGGCAATACTTCTCTGAGATCAGTTCCTGAACTCAGTCTATAAGGGGAATCACACCAGAGTTCAAGCCCAGGTAGACCTTGTTATGTCTTCCAACTGTCACACAAATATCCACAATTAAATCCAAAACACTTCCACATGACACTCATCTTCTTCCATTTACACAATCATCATAACCTCTGGCTGGAGGTTTCCCTGAGGGGTGCAGCCCAAGACAGTGTCCAATATAACCTCCCTTGTCCCTCTTTTGCCTAAAATCAGGGTGGCCAGGACATCCTTCCAGTGAACCAAGAGTGATCAAATAGGCCTGTCATTAATATGGCACTGCTTCTCCAATTTGAGGCCTACTGACTGTGTGTTTTAGATTCTTTATGTGAATTGGAGTCTCGAGAAAAACCAAGCACTTATGGGCTAGCCTCTGCAGGGTTTTGAGGAACACATTTGAACCAAATGATCACTGTTCTCACATGATGGAGAACAGGACACTTACAGAGGAATGCGAGAGACTTCATCCACACTGACTGCTCTTTTGTCCATTTTCGTTTTGGATGCACACATGGGATCCTTCTTTAGATCCATCAGGTGCTGAGAATCTAAGCCACAGTCTCACACAGGGCCAAAAGACTGATTCAGACACATCCCTTTCCAAAGCAATTAAGCAAAGAGCCACAGGTGATGCCCTTTCATTTCCATTTGGAAACTGTTTCTTTAGGCTCTACAATGGTGTGGCCTGAGGCAAAGGCCTTCCTGACATTCAGGGCAACAGAACAATTGATGAGCAAAAGGCCCAAAGCAGGGTTTCTTCACTTAGAATTTCCTGGTCAAACTGATATCTGAGTTTTCTGAGATGCTCCCATTTCTTTCAGCTATCCAGTACATGGCCATGTCACAGAGCTTGGAGGTGGTACATATTTTGGACACAAAACCATGAGCCTATTCTGGAGAGTGGCCAGAATTCAGGAAGAAAACCGGAACTTAGGAAGATTGTTGGAGTTGTCCACCCATAAGTCAAGCCGCAGTCCATTCATAAATTGGGCAAGTTGAGTCTAGACAGGACACATCCAATGATTCATTCTCTTTTCTAATATCTAAAACCACGGACACAGTGGGATACACAGACAAAGAAACACTGGTCTTGTCAAACGACTTACCAGAAACAGTTCACTCCAAACCAAACAAACCGCCTTTCCTACCTATTCTCAGAACATGAGACAAAATCTCAAACCCACACCCACACACACAAAGGAAGCTCCTTCCCCCAAGTAGGTCTGTGACTATTGGGAGTGTCCTCTGACTGGTGGGCCAAACTATGTTCTGATGAAATCGCCTGTCCTGTGTCACATATGGTCTCCTTGGCCAAATCTGTGAAGTTGTCACTAGCCAGCGGTGAGCCACTACCTGCTTTCTCAGGAAAGGCCCCTCTTTAGAGCTTTCCTGACATTTTTTCATCCTCACCTCAGTAGGTACCAAGAAAGACTGACTCTGTCCTTGGTAAATCCAAAAAATACGACCACTGGGACTGGGACTGAGACTGGCTCTGGGTGCCTGGCTTCCCGGATTCCAAGTTCAGAGAGTTCCATCACCAAGGAAGTGAGGTGAGATTACTTCCTTCAGGAATTCTTTGAGGTCATTGCCTTGGCAACCACTTTGTCCTAACTGTTGCTTACAATACTCCTATGAGATGGAGGCTGCCCTTTCTTCCTGTGACACTTTTACAAGTTAGAATGGTATATCAACCATAGGGACCCCGGAATAGCTCTCCACACATGCCTGGTTTGGTCTGTCTTCTCTACATTAACAAGAGAGAGGCTTATTCAGACACAACCCTTCATCCTGGGAAGGTTGTTTGCGATGGAAGATGACATTTGCTCTCTCAGGTCCTTCATAGCTGCCTACATCTTCTCCAGGGATCAAGTCTGCATGGACATTTGAGGTTCTCAGCAGGAGGAAGATACCCTACATTCCTGTATTGTAAGACGAACTCTGTCCCTGCTCTTCTGCAAAGTTAGATTAAGGTAAGAGTGTATGGTTAGGGTTAATAACATGTTCGATTTGGGTTACGAATCATTGCGAAGGATGATTAATAGTATTGGGAACCTGCGATATTTATAAGATTATAGAGGTGAAATATAAGTATGGAAACAGAAATCTAGGTAAGATTTGAAGCCCAGAAGGGCATTAGGCCCTTGATTGGGATACTTAGCTTATAATTACGTTCTGCACAGATGTCTCAGATAAATCGATAATCAATGGCATAGGACCTTACACCTTGGATGATTGATTTTAGAAGAGAACATCCACTCAAATTGAGATAGTCGGTGGGATTAGGAAGGTAGTCAGTATCTTTAGGAAATAGAGTGAGTATAGGATTTGGGGCAAAAGTTCTGTAGCAATAGGGTTTTTGTTATAGAGTGAATGTAAATTTCAGCACATGTGAAGAGTCAGTCACATGATGAACTGGGGAAAATATGTAAAAAGGAAAATATCAATACAGACATTATGAAATGAGGCAATTATACAGTGAGTGATAGGATTAGACATTTTCAATAGGGTTGAGATTGAATACATAATCTTAGGAAGAAACAAATATGTCGTCACCAATAGGAATGACATTTGAAAGCATTAGGCAACCTGGACATTTATCGTTTTAGTAATCCATGTTCACTTGCCATTTAGGATTTGGTACAATCATAAGTGTGATCTTTGCATTTTGTGCCCAGAAAAATATTGTGATCAAATATGTATGTAGATCATATGACATGAGTATTTCTTCCACCATTACTGGGAGCAATATTTGAAGACATATAAATTAGTATTGGGGGTACAAAGTGGTGTACCCTGTGTCTTTGAATATAGAGATAATGCATGAATAGACCATACTGTGAATAAATATTATAACTGGTTCCACTTTAAATAATGGATTGAATTGATATCTGAAAATATATAGGAAATCATATATTGACATACAATCATTCACTCCAACCAGTTATATATCTAATGGTAATCTTAGGGTTATTGTTTATCATGAAGTGTGTGTGAGTTTTGTTTCAAAAGTGATTATGGAAATCGAAAATAATATGTTTGGAAAAAAGTCTCATAAAAAGACCAATCAAGAAATATGGAGGAATTCATGTGTTCTGAAGCAGGAAGTGATTGAAAGTGAAACAAGTGCCTATAAATTTTCTAAATTGTGAATGAAATATATATCCTGTTATGTGCATAAACTGATGAAATAGTAATGTACCAGTGTTGAATAAAAGTGAACGTCAAAATACACATCATGTCCAATAGGAATCTACTTGCATTGATGTTAAACTGGGTCAGTTACTGTAGAAATATTAGAATTGCATGCATTATTCACCAAAGAGAGTTTTTTTTTTTTTTATTTTTATTTAGGGTTGTTCAAAACATTACATAGTTCTTGATATATCATATTTTACACTTTGATTCAAGTGGGTTATGAACTCCCATTTTTACCCTGTATACAGATTGCAGAATCACATCAGTTACACATCCATTGATTCACATATTGCCATACTAGTGTCTGTTGTATTCTGCTGCCTTTCGTATCCTCTACTATTCCCCCTGGCCTCCCCGCCCCTCCCCACTTCTCTCTCTACTCCCTCTACTGTAATAAATTTCTCCCCCTTGTATTATTTTTCCCTTTCCCCTCAATTCCTCTTGTATGTAATTTTGTATAACCCAGAGGGTCTCCTTCCAATTCCATGCAATTTCCCTTCTCCCTCCCTTCCTCCTCTCATCCCTGTTTAATGTTAATCATCTTGTCATGCTCTTCATCCCTATCTGTTCTTAGTTACTCTCCTTATATCAAAGATGACATTTGGCATTTGTTTTATAGGAATTGTGTAGCTTCACTTAGCATAATCTAGTCTAATGCAATCCATTTCCCTGCAAATTCTATGATTTTTTATTTTTCAATGCAAAGTAATAATCCTTTGTGTATAAATGCCACATTTCTTTTATCCATTTTTCTATTGAAGGGCATCTAAGTTGGTTCCACAGTCTTGCTGTTGTGAATTGTGCTGCTATGAACATCGATGTAGCAGTGTCCCTGTAGCATGCTCTTTTTAGGTCTTTAGTGAATAGACCAAGAAGGGCAATAGCTGGGTCAAATGGTGGTTCCATTCCAAGCTTTCCAAGAAATCTCTATACTGCTTTCCAAATTGGCTGCACCAATTTGCAGTCCCACCAGCAATGTACAAGTGTACCTCTTTTCCCACATCCTTGCCAGCACTTCTTGTTGTTTGACTTCATAATGGCTGCTAATCTTACTGGAGTTACATGGTTTCTTAGGGTGGTTTTGATTTGCATTTCTCTGACTGCTGGAGATGGTGAGCATTTTTTCATGTACTTGTTGATTGATTGTATGTCCTCATCTGAGAAGTGTCTGTTGAGGTCCTTGGCCCATTTGTTGATTGGGTTATTTGTTATCTTATTGTATAATTTTTTGAGTTCTTTGTATACTCTGGATATTAGGACTCTATCTGAAGTGTGAGTAGTAAAGATTTCTTTCCAGTATGTAGGCTCCCTATTTACCTCTTATTGTTTCTTTTGCTGAGAAAAAACTTTTTTAGTTGAGTAAGTCCCATTTGTTGATTCTAGTTATTAACTCTTGTACTATAGGTGTCCTATTGAGGAATTTGGAGCCCAACCCCACAGTATGTACATTGTAACCAAATTTTTCTTCTATCAGACAGTGTGTCTCTGATTTGATATCAAGGTCCTTGATTCATTTTGAGTTAACTTTTGTGCATGGTGAGAAAAAGGGATTCAGTTTCATTTTGTTATATATGGATTTTCAGTTTTACCAACACCATTTGTTGAAGATGCTATCCTTCCTCCATTGCATGCTTTTAGCTCCTTTATCAAATATAAGATAGTTGTAGTTTTGTTGATTGGTTTCTGTGTCCTCTATTCTGTACCATTGGTCCACCTGCCTGTTTTGGTACCAGTACCATGCTATTTTTGTTACTATTGCTCTGTAGTATAGTTTGAAGTCTGGTATCGCTATACCGCCTGATTCACACTTCCTGCTTAGCATTGTTTTGCAATTCTGGGTCTTTTATTTTTTCATATGAATTTCATGATTGCTTTCTCTATTTCTACAAGAAATGCCTTTGGGATTTTGATTGGCATTGGATTAAACCTATAGAGAACTTTTGGTAATATCGCCATTTTGATGATGTCAGTTCTGCCTATCCATGAACAGGATATATTTTTACATCTTCTAAGATCTTCTATTTCTCTCTTTAGGGTTCTGTAGTTTTCATTGTATAAGACTTTCACCTCTTTTGTTAGGTTGATTCCCATTTTTTTTTTTTTTAGGATATTGTGAATGGAGTGGTTGTCCTCATTTCCATTTCAGAGGATTTGTCACTGATATACAGGAATGCCTTTGATTTATGCGTGTTGATTTTATATCCTGCCACTTTGCTGAATTCATTTATTAGCTCTATTAGTTTCTTTGTAGAACCTTTTGGGTCTGCTAGGTATAGAATCATGTCATCTGCAATAGTGATAATTTAAGTTATTCTTTTCCTATTTATATGCCTTTAATTTCTTTCATCTGTCTAATTGCTCTGGCCAGTCTTTTGATAACTATATTGAACAAAAGTGGTGAGAGCAGGCATCCCTGTCTTGTTCCAGATTTTAGAGGGAATGTCTTCAATTTTTCTCCATTCAGAATGACGCTAGCCTGCGGTTTAGCATAGATTGTTTTTACAATATTGAGGAATGTTCCTGTTATTCCTAGTTTTTCGAGAGTTTTGAACATAAAGGGATGCTGTACTTTGTCGAATGCTTTTTCTGCATCTATCTAGATGATAATATGGTTTTTATTTTTAAGTCTATTGATGTGGTGAATAACACTTATTGATTTTCGTATATTGAACCCTCCTTGCATCCCAGGGATGAACCCTACTTGATCATGGTGCACATTTTTTTGATATGTTTTTGTATCTGATTTGCCAGAATTTAATTTAAGATTTTTGCATTTAGGTTCATTAGAGATATCGGTCTTTAGTCTTCTTTCTTTGAAGTGTCTATCTGGTGTAGGAATCAGGGTGATATTGGCCTCGTAGAATGAATTTGGAAGATCTCCCTCTTTTTCAATTTTCTGAAATAGCCTGAGTAATTTGTCTGCAACACAAAGGTGAATGGCATCCTGAAATTACCTGTTCTATAGCTGAATGAGCTTCGATCAGTCAAAAACAGGGATGGTGACATCAGCTCTCCAAGATAGTGGCCGCTGGCTTCCTCTGTGGTCTGACCGGTGTGGAGAACCGAATTGGACCGCATCCTTACCCATCTCAAACAAAGAATTCAGCACTTAGCACAGTGATTGCATACCTGGCAGGAGCCCACAGAATCCACACCGCTGTATATTTGCATTGCTATCTCTTCGTTTCCCAGTGCGCGCCGCAGACTCTAGCCACAGACCGATTTCCTGAATAAGCAGCATGACGCTCCATGCGGACAAATCACTCGTGTTTGAGCTCGCGTAGCTGATCCTCATGAGATGGAAATATGTCCACTAGGTTTTGGAGCACCCCAATTTTGCTGGAAATTTCTAACAAGATATATTTTAGCCGTTATAACTCGTCATTCTCCCGCACAGTGACGCGGTACATGGGGGTGATGCACTCCCTTCACCACCATCATATGATCCCCCGAAGTTAGTTTTCAGTACTAAGAAACAAATATGTATTTCAGGTGGATGAATATTTCTGAGAATATTCTTGTGAAAACATGATTATAAATGCACGTACATGAATATGAATGAATTTAGGGAGTGTATAATAAGAAAAATATACTTCATATTTTGAAAAATCTGGAGAGTGAATATATATATATATATATATATATATATATATATATATATATACACTCACAGACATTAAAAAGTAGCATTATGTATGATAATCGAAATTCACATGAAATAATATATCATCCACAGATCCAAAAATATTCATTTTAATGAACATGGATTTATGTTGTTCAACTAAGAAGCTCACTCATATGTTGTATTTTCAGTTCCAACAGCGTTTAGTAGGAATGATCTCTTCTCACAATTTGCAGCTGCCAAGCCAGCCACCTCACAAAATGTACGAGTGATACCAGGTAGAATTCTAAATGTGCATATGAAAATACATGTGATGAATAGGCTACAGAGAAAGGGAGACAGTTATTCACATATTTGTTAACTTTTAAAACACATGGAGAACTATTTCAATTAAAATTCGCTAGATTTATAACACCTACCATTTATCATACGAAAGGCAAGTCCAACTATACACCATGCCTCCTGTGAACCTCTTGTATTTCTATTCTGTTTGGGTTATTTTTCTCCACCATATTAGGATTAGAAGTCAAAGTCTAGTAGGGTATGTGTTAGTGTCAGGGATTCAGTATTTTGAATGGAAAAATGGAAAATGTATCCAATGTGTATGCAAATATGTGCTACACAAAAAATTCCCACTCTCATTCAGCACAATGCCTTGACATTACCTTCGCCCCACATAAGACACAATTAGAGGAGAAGAGTTAGAAAATCTGTGAATACATATGTGGAATGAAAAATGCTCAGGAGTTCACAAATTTGCAGGTGGTAGAGGAGTTTCCAAAAGTAAGGGACAGGGTAAAAACTCCACAAACATGAAGTTCTGCCAGCCTAACATCTGGAGAAACTGCCTCTGAGGTTGGGCAATGAAATATATGCTGTTGTCAGGAGCATTAGTTTCATTTGTTGTGAGACCATCATAGCTGAGTCTTCATCTATGTGATCTGGATTACATGGATTCTTATTTTCCAATGAACATGAGGCAGCAGTGCTGAATTTTCTATTTGTAGGTAACCTGTGGCCACTGGGGTCTAAATGTCTCCCCTTGTGGACTGTAATTCCATTTGGTCATCCTCCACTATTCGTGGTATTTCTTGCTGCTGCACTGGGAGTTTGGTATTTGCTTCATGAAATACAAGGAGTTCAACTGGGACACAGTGCTGAAGTGAGTTCTCTCAAGTGTGGTGGGTCAGGTTCGTCAGGAGAATGCACCAACCAGACTTCTATCCCACATAGCTTGCCCCATTTTCCATAGCAACCTGATTCTGAACATTGCCCTAAAACCTCTCCATATAACAATATGCTTTTACATATAAGGGTCTACTGGCTGCAAAATGTCAGTCACAATCCATTTGGAAGCCAGTGGCAGATTCACATGCCCCCACCACAGATGTTTTATTACACACCTGCCATCCACTACTCTAGTACAACTACTCAGCAGGATCCAACTTACTGGCATCTCTGTTAAACACCATTTTCATAAAACCCAGTCAATCAAGGCACTGTCTTGTATACTCATGATCAGCAATAGGACATTCAAATGTTCTCCAGAGCTACCCGGTGATGGGAATTTCAAAAATTTCATGGTATTGATCTAGCCAATTTTCAAGGATGAAGTTGGAGGCACTGTGGATTTCAATTCACTCAGAAACCATTAAATGGTGAGGAAGCTCATTTCAATGAAAACTCTGGAGAATTCTTACAGGCAAGGCTTCCAAAAGTGCCCAAAAGTCAGATTAAGCCAGGCCCATTGAGGTCTACAATGTATGTTCCATGTGTGTTTTGACTCTCAAATATGGCTGCCAAGTCTTTAAGAATAATATCATGTGATATCCTGGTTGAGATTCCCTGTGCTCTGTGGAAAGTCACCTTGGGCCTAGATGTCACTTTCCAAGGACAACTCTCATGCATGGCCATCTAAAATTCCAACACAATTCCTGGCAATAATTCTCTGAGATCAGTAAAAGAACTCAGTCTCTAAGGGGAATCACACCAGAGTGCAAGCCTAGGTGGACCCAGTGATCTCTTCCAACCGCCAGACATATGTCCACAATTAAAACCAAACACTCTCACATGGCCCTCATCTTCTTCCATATAGACACTCATCATATCCTCTGGCTGGAGGTTTCCATAAGGGACGCAGCCCACGACAGTGTCTAAAATAAGCTCCCTGCCCCTCATTTGCCTAAAGTCAGGGTGGCCTGGACTCTCTTCCTGTGAACCAGTAGTGATCAAATAGGCCTGCCTTTAATATTGCTTGGCTTCTCCAACTTGAGGCCTTCTAGCTTTGGGGTTTAGATTCTTTAAGTGAACTGGAGTCATAAAAATCAAGCACCTATGGCCTAGCCTCTGCAGGGCTTTGAAGAACTCATTTGACCCAAAGGATCCCTATTCTCACTTGATGAATATCAGGAACCTACCAGAGGAAGGCAAGAGAGTTCATCAACAATATCTGATATTTTTGCCATTTTGGTTTTGGATGCACGCATGGGATCTATCTTTAGATCCATCAGGTGCTGAGAATCTAAGCCACAGCCTCACACAGGGCCAACAGGCTGATTCAGACATATCCCAATCCTAAGCAATTAAGCAAAGAGCCACAGGTGATGCTCTTTCATTTCCATTTGAAAACTCTTTTCTTCAGGCTTCACAAAGTGGTGGCTTGAGGCAAAAAACTTCCTGACATTCAACAGAACAATAGGTAAGCAGAAGGACCAAAGCAGGGTTTCTCCACTGAGACTTTCCTGGTCAACAGATATCTGAGATTTCTGAGATGCTAGCCATTTCCTTCAGCTTCCAGTACATAACAATGTCACAGATCTTGGAGGCGGTACAAATCTTGGACACAAAACCATGATACTATTCTGGAGAGTCGCCAGAATTGAGAGAGAAAACAGGAAATTAGGAAGCTTGTAGGTGTTGCCCATCCATAAGGCAAGCCAGAGTCCACTCATGAATTGGGCAGGATGAATTCTGGGAAGCTTTCTACTAGACAGAACACATCCATTGATGCATTGTCTTTTCTAATGTCTACAACAATGGACTCAGTGGGATACACACACACATAGGAACACTCGCCTTGTCAAAGGACTTAATACAAATATTCCACTCCATACCAAACAAACCGCCTTTCCTACCTATCCTCAGAACATGAGACAAAACCACAAACTCACACCCACACCCACAAAGGCACCTCCTTCCCCCTAGTAGGTCTGTGACTCCCCGGAGTATCCTCTGACTAGTGAGCCATACTATGTTCCTCCAAAATGACCTCTCCTGTCTCAGATCATGTCTGCTTGGCCAACTCTGTGAAGTTCTCAAGAGCCAGCGGTGAGGCACTACCTGCCTTCTCAGGAAAAGCCCCTCTTCAGAGGTTTCCTGGCATTTGGCCTTCCTCACATCTGTAGGTACCAAGAAAGACTGACTCTGTCCTTGGTAAATCCAAACATGTCAGACCACTGGGACTAGGACAGAGACTGTCTCTGGGTGCCTGGATTCCTGGATTTCAAGTTCAGAGAGTTCCATCACCAAGGAAGTGAGGTGAGATCACTTCCTTCAGGATCTGAATTATGTCACTGCCTTGGCAACCACTTTGTCCTAACAGTTGCTTCCAAAATACTATGAGGTGGAGGCTGCCCTGATTTTCATGGGACACTTTCTCTAGTTAGAATGTTATATCAACCGTAAGCACCCGGGAACAGCTTCCACACAGGACTGGTTTGGTCCATGTTCTATACATTAAGAAGAGAGAGATTGATTCAGACACAACCCTTCATCCTGACCAGGATGATTGCCATGGAAGATGACTTTTGCTTTCTGAGGTAATTCATAGCTGCCTTCATCTTCACCAGGGATCACTTCTGCATGAACATTTGAGTTTCTCAGCAGGTGAACATCCCCTAGATTCCTGTAGTTTAATACACACACTGTTCCTGCTCTCCTGCAAAGTTAGTGTATGGTTAGGGTTAATAATATGTTCGATTTGGGTTAGGAATCATTCTGCAGGATGAATAATGAGATTGGGAACCTGCGATATTTATAAGAATATATAGGTGAAATATATGTATGAAAACGGGAATCTAAGAAGGATTTGAAGCCCAGAAGGGCATTGAGCCCTTGATTTGGACACTTAGTGTTGAATTATGTTCTGTACAATTGTCTCAGTTAAATCGAAATACAGTGGCATAGGACCTTGTACCTTGGATGATTGAATGTAGAAGAGAACATCCAGTCAAAAAGGAATAGTCAGTAGGATTAGGAAGATAGTCAGTAGGTTTAGGAAGAAGAGTGAGTATATGATTTGGAATAAAAAGCTTCTTTAGCAATAGGGTTTCATTGGGAGAGTGAATGTAAATGTCAGCACATGTGAAGAGTTAGTCACAATGATGAACTGGGGAAAATGTGTAGGAAAGCAGGTGTCAATAGAGACATTACGAAATCAGGCAAAGTATAAAGTGAGTGATAGGATTAGACATTTTCAACAGGGTTGAGTTTGAATACATAATCCTAGGAAAAAACAAATATGTCGTCACGAATGGGAATGACATTTGAGAGCATTAGGCAACCTGGACATGGATGTTATTAGTTATCCACGTTCACTTTCCTTTTAGGCTTTTGTACAATCATAAGTGTTACATTTTTATGTTTTTTTTTTCTTCAGAATATTACTGTGATAAAATGTATATGTAGATCAGGTGACATGAGTATTTCTTTCACCATTTTTGGGGGCAATATTTTGAAGACGTATACATTAGTATTAGGGGTACAAAGAGGTGTACCCTGTGTCTATTAATATAGAGATAATGCATGAATAGACCATACTATGAATAAATAACAAAACTGATTCCACTTTAAATAATGGATTGAATTGATATGTGAAAATATATAAGAAATCTTATATTGATATACAATCATTCATTCCAACCAGTTATATATCTAATGGTAATATTAGGATTATGGTTTATGAAGAATGGTGTTTGAGTTTTGCTTTATACGTGATGATGTTAAACAAAAATAATGTGTTTGGAAAGAAGTCTCATGAAAAGACCAGTCAAGAAACATGGAGGGATACATGTGTTCTGAATCAGGAAGTGATTGATCGTGAAACAAATGCCTATAAATTTTCTAATTTGTGACAGAAATATATATCCCATGATTTGCATAAACTGAAGACATAGTAACGTACAAGTGTTGAATAAAAATGAAAGTCAAAATACACATCATGTCCCCTAGAAATCAACTTGCATTGATTTTAAACTGGCTAAGTAACTGTAGAAATATTAGGGTTTGTATGCACCATTCACTGAATTTAGTTTTCAGTACTAGGAAACAATATGTATTTCAGGTGGATGATTATTTCTGAAAATAATCTTGTGGAAAGTTGATTATAATTCCACAGATATGAATATGAATGAATTTAGGGAGTGCATAATAAGACACATATATTTCATATTTTGAAAAATCTAAAGAGTATATATATATATATATATATATATATATATATATATATATATATATACATATACATATATATATACACACACACGCAAAAGCACAGATATTAAAAAGTAGCAATACAGGAGATCCATTATGAAGGCAGGCATGGAGAAATCAAGTCTCTGATCTCTTCAGCTGCGCGGGCATAGGGAGTCGTAAACTGTCTAAATGCTGTTTGCTCAGAATCACTAGGCAATATTGACCTGTTGTGAATCTGGGGTGAACAGTCTGGGCCCCTCAGAACACACACAAAGCCCGGATTGGCTGCATTCAAGCTTAGATTCGTCTGGTTTTTGTGACTCAGCACTAACATTCCCGCTGAAATAACTGGTGGGGCTTTCTGAATTGAGAGTTAAAAGCCAACTGAGCCTTCATAGGCAGTGGCCACAGGATTGAAATGGGGCTTGGGAGAGATAGTCAGGACCCACCTGTTGCATTGGTCACCCAGCAAAGGGAACGAACGGTCACCATTTGAATGGGATACCACCATGGCAGAGAACTGACGTCACAGGCGGAGGAGATAACTTCATTGAAACCAGCGCGACAAGTGTGTAATCCCATTGCCATATCTCTCAACAACGCAGGGAAACCTCAAGGGCCCTTCCCACCTCTGCCGTAATGGCCCCTCCCAGCTCTCCAAGGAGCGCGATACCCAGACCTAGGGAATCAAGATTGACTCGGGACTCACGGCGTGGAATTCCCTGCTACCGCTCCCACCAGTGCTGACAATTGAGGTCTCTTACACCACCTACCGGGGCCATGGCTCCTGAAGGGCAAGCAAATTCGCTGGAGGTTCTCAGCCCCAAGCTCTACAAACTTATTGTCTGAGGAAGGCAAACAAGGAGAGTGTGCCCAGGCCTTCATGGAAACAGGGCTACCAGGAGCAGAGGCCTGGTTTGTAACCAGTATTGTGGTGAGCATCACAGGTGAGTGGGGCCTGGCTTGAGGAAGCACAAGAGAAAGCCCTAGGCACTCAGAATTGGAGACTCGCCCAGTCTGGGAGGAAGAGCTGCTGCACAGTGATTGGTTCTCACTTTTTGAGAGGAGAAGCTTGGCCCAGTGCGCACAGCTCCACCTACTGGAAGAGAAGTTATTTGAACTCTAGGACTGCATGTATTATTATTATTTTTTTATTTGTTTTTTTTTCTTTCATTTTCATTTTTGTTATTGTTGTTCTTTAACTTTTTTAAATGTTTTTATTTTTTAATTTTTTTATTTTATTATTATTATTATTATTTTAAATTTTAATTTTCAATTTTTTAATCATCATCATTACTTAAAACTTTCTTTCTTTATTTTCTATTTTTTTCTTTTGTCTTTTCATTTCTTTTCATTTTTCTTATTCCCCCTTCCTTGAATTCTACCTGCCTACTCTCATTCTCTTTAGTGACTTCTCCCTTCCCTTCTAATAGCTTTCCTCCCAAGCATCAAATAAATTTATAAGAGTAAGCAGTAACTCAGTAGTCAAACAGAAGAAGAAGTAACATGAGCAGCATATAAAAACAAAGAAGAAAAGGATTACGAACAATGAAGGACAGCCTAAATATTCAAGAGCACCTAGAGTCATCAGAAAAATGGTCATATAAAGAACTCAAGTAATACCTTAGACAGATGGAATGGAACCTTAAAGAGGATACGAGACAGCAAAAACAAACAGTGATAAAACGCATTGAAAATGAATTACATAAACAGATAAAATGAGAAATTAAGCATCTTTATCAGGAGATAGAGATTATTAGAAAAATCAAACAATAATTCTAGAAATCAAGGAAATGATAAACCAAATTAAAAACTCAATTGAGAGTATCACTAACAGAGTAGAGCAAGTAGAAGACAGAATGTCAGATAATGAAGACAAAATATATCATTTTGAAAAAAGTCTAGCCAACAAAGAAATGCTGTAAAAAATTATGAGAAAACATTCAAGAGATATGGGATAACATAAAAAAAACAAACTAATGAGTCATATGGATAGAGGAAGGTACAGAGATTAAAACCAAGGGAATGAGAAACCTGGTGAATGAAATAATTACAGAAAACTTTCCAGAAATAAAAATGGAAACGGATAAACAAATTGTAGATGCTTACAGGACACCGAGCACACAAAATCACAGTAGACCAATGCCAAGACACATTGTTATAAAGATATCCAATATACAGAACAAAGAGAAAATATTAAAAGCTACCAGAGAAAGGAGGCAGATTACAATCATTACAATCAGGGGTAAACCAAAAAGTTTAACAATGGATTTTTCATCATAGACGCTGGAAGTGAGAAGATCCTGGAACAACGTACTTCAAACACTGAAAGACAATGGATGCCAACCAAGAATTATGTATCCAGCAAAATTAAGCTTAAGATAAGACAATGAGATAAAAATATTTCATGATAAACAAAAGCTAAAAGAATTTCAGCCAGATAACCAGCATTGCAAAGCATCTTGAGCAAAACACTACACGAGGAAGAAATGAAAATCAACAATGAAAACCATCAGTGAGAAGTGCCTCAGTAATGACAGAGGGAAGGGGAAAAGCAAATCATGGAGAATCAAACTAATTAAAAAATATATATATAAAAACATGGGTGGCAGTACAAACCATATATCAATAGTAACTCTAAGTGATAATGGCTTAAACTCTCGAATAAAGTGACATTGGCTTGTAACTTGAAATAAAAAAAAAATCCAACAATATGTTGCCTCCAAGGGACACATCTGAATGGAAAAGACATACACAGGCTGAAGGTGAAAGATTGGGAAAATTTATACCATGCACACGGTCCTCGAAAGCAAGCAGGGGTGGCCATCCTCCTATCAAATAAAATCGACCTCAAGACTAATTTAATCAAAGGGATAAGGAAGGACTTTATATACTGTTAAAAGAAACCATTCACCGACAAGACATAACAATTATCAATATTCACGCAGCAAATAATGGTGCTGCGACGTTCATAAAACAATTTATCCTCAAGTTCAAGAATCAAATAGACCACAATACAATAATTATGGGTGACTTCAACTCACCTCTCTCACCATTGGACAGATCCTCCAAACAAAAGTTGAATAAAGAAACTATAGAACTCAATATCACAATCAATACCCTATACTTAACTGACATATATAGAATATATCAACCATCATCAAGTGGATATACTTTTTTCTCACCAGCACATGGATCCTTCTCAAAAATAGACCATATGTTATGCCATAGGGCAACCCTCAGTAAATATAAAGGGGTGGAGATAATACCATGAATTTTTTGTGATCATAATGGAATGAACCTGGAAACCAATGATAAAGAAGGAAGAAAAAATCATACATCACATGCAAAATGAAGAATATGTTACTGAATGATCAATGGGTTACAGAAGACATAAAGGAGGAAATCAAAAAATTCTTAGAGATAAATGAAAATACAGACACAACATATCAGATTCTATAGGACACAATGAAAAGAAGTTTTAAGAGGTAAATTCATCGCCTGGAGGTCATTCCTCAAAATAGAAAAACAAACAAACAAACAAATGAGCTCACACTTCATCTCAAAGCCCTAGAAGAAGAAGAGCAAAACAACAGAAAATGTAGCAGAAGGAAAGAAATAATTAAAATCATAGCGAAATTGAAACAAAAGAAACTATTGAAAAAATTAACAAAACTAAAAGGTGCTTCTTCAAAAAGATAAATAAGATCGACAGACCCTTAGCCATGCTAACGAAGAGAAGAAGAGAGAGAACTCAAATTACTAACATACGGGATGAAAAAGGCAATATCACAACAGATGCTACATAAATACAGAAGAAAATTAGAAATTATTTTGAAAAACTGTATTCCAATAAAATAGAAAATAGTGAAGACATCGATAAATTTCTTAAGTCATATGATTTGACCAGACTGAGTCAGGAGGAAACACACAATTTAAACTGACCAATATCAATGGATGAAGTAGAAGAAGCAATCAAAAGACTACCAACCAAGAAAAGCCCAGGAACGGATGGGTATACAGCAGAGTTTTACAAAACCTTTAAAGAAGAATTAATTCCAATACTTTTCAAGTTATTCAGGAAATAGAAAAACTGGAAGCTCTGCCAAATTCATTCTATGAGGCCAACATCACCCAGATTCTGAAACCAGACAAAGACACCTCAAAGAAAGAAAACTACAGACCAATATCTCTGATGAACCTAGATGCAAAAATCCTCATTAAAATTCTGGCGAATTGGATACAAAGGCACATCAAAAAAATTGTGCACCATGATCAACTTGAATTCATCCCTGGGATGCAAGGAGGCTTCAATATATGGAAATCAATAAATGTTATTCACAACATCAATAGACTTAAAGATAAGAACCATATGATCATCTTGATAGATGCAGAAAAACTATTCAACAAAGTAGAGCATTCCTTTATGTTCAAAACATTTTAAAAACTAGGGATAACAGGAACTTACCTCGACATTGTAAAAGATAACTATGTTAAGCCTCAGGCTAGCATCATTCTGAATGGAGAAAAATTGAAGGCATTCACTTTAAAATCTGGAACAAGGCAGAGATATCCTCTATCACCACTTCTATTCAATATAGTTCTCGAAAAACTGGCCAGAGCAATTAGAGAGATGAAAGACATTAAAAGCATAAAAATAGGAAAAGAAGAACTTAAATTATCACTATTTGTAGATGACATGATTCTATACATAGAAGACCCAAAAGGGTCTACAGAAAAAACTACTAGAACTAATAAATGAATGCAGCAATGTGGCAGGATATAAAATCAACATGCATAAATCAAAGGCATTTCTGTATATCAGCGACAAAACTTCTGAAACAAAAATGAGTCAAAACACTGCATTCCCAATTTCCTCAAAATAATTAAATACTTGGGAATCAACCTAACAAAAGAGGTGAAAGATTTATATAATGCAAACTACAGAACCGTAAAAAGAGAAATAAAATAAGATCTTAGAAGATGGAAAAATATACCCTGTTCATGGATAGGCAGAACTAACATCATCAAAATTGCTATATTACCAAAAGTTCTCTATAGGTTTAATACAATGCCAATCAAAATCCCAAAGGATTTTTTTTTTGTAGAAATAGATAAAGCAATCATGAAATTCAAATGGAAAAATAAAAGACCCAGAATAGCAAAAGCAATTCTAAGCAGGAAGTGTGAATCAGGCAGTATAGTGATACCAGATTTCAAACTATATTACAGAGCATTCATAACAAAAACAGCATGGTACTGGTACCAAAACAGGCGGGTGGACCAATGGTACAGAATGGAGGACACAGAGACTAATCCAAAAATCTACAACTGTCTTATATTTGATAAAGGAGCTAATGGCCTGCAATGGAGGAAGGATAGCATCTTCATCAAATAGAGTTGGGTAAACTGGAAATCCATATGCAACAAAATGAAACTGAATCCCCTCCTCTCGCCATGCACAAAGTTAACTCAATGTGGATCAAGGAGCTAGATTCAAATCAGAGTCTCTGCGTCTGATAGAATAAAAAGTTGGCTCCTATCTACATATTGTGTGGTCAGGCTCCAAATTCCTTAATAGGACACCCATAGAATAAGAGTTAATAATAAGAATCAACAAATGGGACTTACTTAAACTGATTTTTTTTCTTAAAGAGAGAAACAATAAGAGAGGTAAATATGGAGCCTACATCATGGGAACAAATTTTTAGTCCTCACCCTTCACATGGAGCCCTAATATCCAGAGTATACAAAGTATACAAAGAACTCAGAAAATTAGACAATAAGATAACCAATAACCCAATGGGCCAAGGACCTGAACAGAAACTTCTCAGAGGAGGACATAGAATCAATTAACAAGTACATGAAAAAATGCTCTCCATTTCTAGCAGTAAGAGAAATGCAAATAAAAACCACCCTAAAATACCATCTCAATCCAGTGAGATTGGGAGCCATAATGAAGTCAAACAACAACAAGTGCTGGCGAGGATGTGGGGAAAAGGGTACTCTTGTACATTGCTGGTGGGACTGAAAACTGGTGCGGCCAATTTGGAAAGCAGTATGGAGATTCCTGGGAAATCTGGGAATGGAAGCACCATTTGATCCAGCTATTGCCCTTCTCGGACTATTCCCTGAAGACCTTAAAAGAGCGTACTACATGGATACTGCCACATCGATTTTCATAGCAGCACAATTCACAATTGCTACACTGTGGAACCAACCCAGATGCCCTTCAATAGATGAATGGATAAAAAAAATATGACTTTTATATACTATGGAGAATTACGCAGCACTAAAAAATGACCAAATCTTGGAATTTGCAGGGAAATGCATGGCACTGAGCAGATTATGGTTAGTGAAGCTAGCCAATCCCTAAAAAACAAATGCCAAATGTCCTGTTTGATATAATGAGAGCACCTAAGAACAGAGCAGGGAGGAAGAGCATGAAGAAAAGATTAACATTAAGCAGAAACATGAGGTGGGAGGGAAAGGGAGAGAAGAGGGAAATTGCATGGTAATGGAGAGAGACACTTATTGTTACACAAAATTACATATAAGAGGTTGTGGGAAAATAAACAAGGAGAGAAATGATTTAGAGTAGGTATGGTAGAGAGAGAAGATGGGAAGATAGGGGAGTGGGGATAGTAGAGTATAGGAAAGGTAGTAGAATACAACAGTAACTAATAGGGCATTATGTAAAAATATGGATGTGTAACTAATGTGATTCTGCAATCTGTATTTGGAGTAAAAATGGGAGTTCATAACCCACTTGAATCTAATGTATGAAATATGATATGTCAAGAGCTTTGTAATGTTTTGAGCAACCAATAAAAGAAAAAAAAAGTAGCAATATATATGCCAATAGAAATTCATCATGAAATGTATATAATCCACAGATCGAAAAATATTCATTTTACTGAACATGGATTCATGTATAATGTTTTTCAACTAGGAAGCTCACCCATAGGTTGAATTTTCAGTTCCAACAGCGTTTAGGAGGAGTGATCTCTTCTCTCAATTTGCATCTACCAATTCAGCCACCTCACAAGTGTATACGAGTGATATCAGATAGAATTCTATATGTGCATATAAACATACATGTGCTGAATAGGCTACAGAGAAAGGGAGATAGGGATTCACATATTTGCTAATTTTAAAAACACATGTAGAACTATTTCAACAAAAAATTGACTAGACTTATAACTCCTACATTATATAATGCAAAAGGCAATTCCAACTATACACCATGCGTCCTTTGAACTGCTTGTGTTTCTTCTCTTTTTGGCTTATTTTTCACCATCATATTAGGATTATTAGTCAGAGACTAGTAGGGTATGGGTTATAGTGTCAGGGATTCAGTATTTCAAATGGAAATTGAAAAATGAATCCAATGTGTATGTAAATATGTGCTACACAAAAATCTTCCCACTCACATCCAGAACAATGCCTTGACATTACCTACGCCCCAAGTAAAACACAATTAGAGTAGAAAAGTGTGAAAATCTATGAATACAAATATGGAATGGAATATGCTCGGGAGTTCACAACCTTGGAGGTGGTAGAGGAGTTTCCAAAAGTAAAGGACAGGGTAAACACTCCACAAACAAGGAACTCTGCTGGCCTAAGAATTCTTGGGAAACGGCTTCTGAGGTTGGGCACTTGAAATATATGTTGTTGTCATGAGCTTTAGCTTCCTTTGTAGTGAGACCATCAAAGCTGGGTCTGCATCTATGTGACCGAAAGACATGGTTTCTTATATTCCAATGAACATGAGGCAGCAGTGCTCAATTCTCTCTTTGTAGCTAAACTGTGTCCATTGGAAGCTAAGTGTCTCCCGGTAGGGACTGTGAAGACATTTGGTCATCCTCCACTTTTCGTGGTATTTCTTGCTTCTGCACTGGGAATTTGGTATTTGCTTCACAAAACATAAAAAGTTCATCTGGGATACAGTGCTGGAGGGAGTTCTGTCACATGTGGTGGGTCAGGGTCTGCAGGAGAATGCACCAACCAGGCTTCTATCCCACATAGCTTGCACCAATAACCATAGCAACCTGATTCTGAATATTGCCCTGAAAACTCTCCATTTAACAAGATGCCTTTACATATAAGGGTCTGATGTCTGCACTATATCAGTCACAAAAAATTTGGAAGCCAATGGCAGATTCACATGGCCCCAACATGATGTTTTATCACACACCTGCCCACCACTGCTCTAGCCCCCCTACTCAGCAGGCTCCAAATTACTGGCTTCTCTTGTTCTACACCATTTTAATGAAACCCAGTCAAAAACAAGGCACTGTCTGGTATACACATGATCAGCAACAGGACATCAAAAGTTTCTGCAGTGCCACCTGGTCATGGGAATTTCAAAAATTTCATGGTATTTATCTAGCAATTTTTCAAGGGTGAAGTTAGAGGCACTGTGGGTTTCAATTCATTCAGGAACCATTAAGAGTTGAGAAAGTTCATTTCAATGAAAGCTCTGGAGAACTCTCACAGTCAATGCTTCTCAAACAGTTGCCAAAAGGTCTCCTAAAGCCAGGCCAATTGACATCTACAATGTGAGGTCCATGTGTGTTTTGACTCTCAAATATGGCTGCTAAGTCTTTCAGAATAAAATCATGTGATATCCTGGCTGAGATTCTCAGGCCTCTGTGGAAACCACCCTGGGCCTAGATCTCAGTTTCCAAGAGTGAGTCTCATGGGTGGCCTCCTAAAATCCCAACACAATTCATGGCAATACTTCTCTGAGGTCAGTTTCAGAACTCAGTCTCTAAGGGGAATCACACCAGAGTTCAAGCCCAGGTGGCCCCATCATCCCTTCCATCCGCCAAAAAATGACCACAATTAAAATCAAAACACTACCACAGGGCCATCATCTTCTTCCATGTAGACACTCATCATAACCTCTAGCTGGAGGTTTCTATGAGCCCAAGGTAGTGTCCGAATAAGCTCACTTGCCCCTCATTTGCCTAAAATCATGATGGCCTGGACACTCTTCCTGTGAACCAGGAATGATCAAATATTCCTGCTGTTAAAGTGTTCCACTTCTCCAATTTGAGGCCTACTGGCTGTAGGGTATAGATTCTTTATGTGATTTGGAGTCATGAGAAAACCCAAGCAAATATGGGCTAGCCTCTGCAGGGATTTCAAGAACTCATTTGACCCAAAGGATCCCTATTCTTACTTGATGGAGGTCAGGAACCTAAAACAAGAGGGCAAAAATATTCACCCACAATGACTGCTCTTTTGGCCATTTTAGTTTTGGAAACACATGGGATCTTTCTTTAGATCCATCAGGTGCTGAGAATCTAAGCCACAACCTCATACAAGGACAAGAGGCTGATTCAGACACATCCCAATCCAAATCAATTAAGCAAAGAGCCACTGGTGATGTCCATACATTTCCATATGAAAACAGTTTTCTTCAGGCTACACAAAGGGGTGGCCTGAGGCAAAGACCTTCCTGACATTCAGGGTAATAGAAATAGAAGTAAGCAAATGGCCCAAAGAAGGGTTTCTCCACTGAGACTTTACTGGTCACACTGAAATCTGAGTTTTCTTAGATGCTCCCATTCCCTTCAGCTATCCAGTACATGGCCATGTCACAGAACCTTGTGGTGTTACATATTTGGGAAACAAAACCATGAGTCTATTCTGGAGAGTGGCCAGAATTCACGAAGAAAACAGGAACTTTAGAAGATAATAGATGTTGCCCATCCATAAGGCAAGCTGCAGTCCATTCATTAATTGGGCAGTATGAATGCGGGGAAGCTTTCAACTAGAGACAACACATCCATTGATGCATTCTCTTTTCTAATGTCTACAACCACGGATACAGTGGGATACACAGACTTAGAAACACTCATCATGTCAAACGACTTACTAGAAACAGTCCACTCCAAACCAAACAAACCACCTTTCCTACCTATTCTCAGAACATGAGAAAAAACCACAAACTCACACCTACAATGGCAAAGGCACTTCCTTCCCCCAAATAGGTCTGTGACTATCCGGAGTGTCTTCTGACTGGTGGGCCATATTATGTTCCCCCAAAATGGCCTGTCCTGTTTCAGATCTGGTCTCCTTGGCCAACTCTGTGAAGTTGTCAGGAGCCAAAGGTGAGCCACTACCTGCTTACTCAGGAAAGGCCCCTCTTCAGAGCTCTGCTGGCATTTGGCCATCCTCACATCAGTGGGTACCAAGAAAGACTGACTATGTCTTTGGGAAAAGCAAACAAGTTAGCCCACTGTAACTGGGAGTGGGACTGGCTCTGGGTGCCTTCCTTCCTGGATCCCAGGTTCAGAGAATTCCATCACCAAGGAAGTGAAGTGAGGTCACTTCTTTCAGGAACAGAATATGCTCACTGCCTTGGTAACCACTTTGTGCTAACAGTTGCTTCCAGGGTTCCCATGAGATGGAGGCTGCCCCAACATCCTGTGACACATTCAGAAGTTAGAATAGTATATCAACCATAGGCACCAGGGAACAGCTCTCCACAGAGGCCTGGTTCAGTCCATCTTCTCTTTATTAAGAAGAGAGAGGCTGATTCAGACCATCAATTAATCCTGACCAGGTTGTTTGCCATGGAAGATGACTATTGCTCTCTCAGGTCCTACATAGCTGCCTATATCTTCTGCAAGGATCATTTCTCCATGGATCTTTGATGTTCTCAGCAGGTGGAAGATCATCTACATTCCTATATTGTAAGACCCACACTGTCCCAGCTCTTAAGTAAGTTATACTGAGGTAACAGTGTATGGTTAGGGTTAATAACTTGTTCAATTTGGGTTACAAATAATTCTGCGGGATGAATAATGGTATTGGCAAAACATCGCATATATACACACACACACACACACAAACACAGACATTAAAAAGTAGCAATATATATGCCAATCAAAATTCATCATGAAATATATATCATAAAGATGCAAAAACATTCATTTTAGTGAACATGGGTTTATGTATAATGTTGTTCCACTGGGAAGCTCACCCATAGGTTGAATTTTCAGTTACAACAGCGTTTAGGAGGAGTGATCACTTCTCACAGTTTGTATCTGCTAAGTCATATATCTTACAAGGATGTACGTGTGATACCTTGTAGGATTCTATTTGTGCATATAAAAATACATGTGCTGAATAGGCTCCAGAGAATGGGAGACCGTAATTCACATATTTGTTAACTTTAAAACACATTGAGAACTATTTCAATTAAATATTGAATAGATTTATAACACCTACCCTTTATCATGCAAAAGGCAAGTCCAACTCTGAACTACAAGTATTTATGTACTGTTTGGGTTACTTTCTTCCATCATATTAGGATTAGTAGTCAGAGTCTAGTAGAATATGGGTTAGTGTCAGGGATTCAGAATTTCAAATGGAAAAAAGGAAAATTAATCTTCCAACTCTCATCCAGAACAATGCCTTGTCATTACCTTCGCCCCAAGGAAGACACAATTAGAGTAGAAGAGTTACAAAATCTGTGATTACATTTCTGGAATTGAAAATGCTCAGGAGTGCACAAACTTGGAGGTGGAATAGGAGTTTCCAAAAGTAAGGACAGGGTACACACTCCACAAACATGAAGCTCTGCTTGCCTAAAACTTTTTGAGAAACTGCCAGTGAAGTTGGGCACTGAAATATAGGTTGTTGTCAGGAGTTAAGCTTCCTTTGTAGTGAGACCCTCAAAGCTGGGTCTTCATCTATGTGACCTGGAGGACATCGTTTCCTATTTTCCAATGAACACGAGGCAGCAGTGCTCAATTCTCTCTTTGTAGGTAAACTGTGTCTCCCTGTGTGGACTGTGAAACAATTTGGTCATCCTCCACTTTTCGTGGTGTTTCTTGCTGCTGCACTTGGAGTTTGGTTCATGCTTCACAAAATACAAGGAGTTCAACTGGGAAACAGTGCTTGAGGTATTTCTGTCACGTGTGGTGGGTCAGGGTCTGCAAGAAAATTCACCAACCAGGCTTCTATCTCTCAAAGATTGCCCCCTTGTCCATAGCAACCTGATTCTGAACATTGCCCTGAAACTACGCCATATAACAAGATGCCTTTACATATAAGGGTCTGATGTCTGCACTCTGTCAGTTACAAGCCATTTGGAAGCCAATGGCAGATCCAAATGGCCCCACCATGATGTTTTATCACACACCTGTCCACCACTGCTCTAGGCCCACTACTCAGCAGGCTCCAAAATACTGGCATCTCTGTTCTAAACAATTTTCATGAAACCCTGTCAATCAAGGCACTGTCTGGTACACTCATGGTAAGCAACAGGACATCGAAAGTTTCTGCAGTTCCACCTGGTCATGGAAAATTCAAAAATTTCGTGGTATTTATCTACCATTTTTCAAGGATGACTTTGGATGCACAATTATTCAGGAACCATTAAATGTTGAGAAAGTTCATTTCAAAGAAAATTCTAGAGAACTCTCACAGGCAAGGCTTTCCAAAGAGTGGACAAAAGGTCACTTGAAGCCAGGACCATTGAGATCTACAATGTGAGGTCCTATGTCTTTTGACTCTCAACTATGGCTGCCAAGTCTTTCAGAATAAAATCATGTGATATCCAGGCTGAGATTCCCAGTTCTTTGTGGAAAGCCACCCTGGTCCTAGGTCTCAGGTTCCAAGGGCGACTCTCATGTGTGGCCTCCTAAAATCCCAACACAATTCATGGCAATTCTTCTCTGAGATCAGTTTCAGATCTCAGTCTCTAAGTGGAAACACACCAGAGTTCAAGCCCAGTTGACCCAGTCATCTCTTCCAACCGCCACACCAATGACCAGAATTAAAACCAAAACACTCCCACATGGCCCTCATTTTCTTCCATATAGACACTCATCATAACCTTGGCTGGAAGTTTTTATGAGGCACACAGCCCAAGACAAAGTCAAAATAAGTTCCCTTGCCCTTCATTTGTCTAAAGTCAGTGTTTCCTGGACAACGTTCCTGTGAACCAGGACTGATCAAAGAGGTCTGCCATTAATACTGTTCTGCTTTTCCAATTTGAGGCATACAGACTGTCGGGTATAGTTTCTTTATGTGATTTGCAGTCATGAGAAAACCCAAGCACCTATGGGCTAGCCTCTGCATGGCTTGAAGAACTCAGTTGACCCAAAGATCCCTGTTATCACTTGATGGAGATCAGGAACCTTACAGAGGAAGGCAAGAGACTTCATCACAATGACTTCTCTTTTGGCCATTTTGGATTTGGATGCACACATGGGATCTTTCTTTAGATCCATCAGGTGCTGAGAATCTAAGCGATAATCTCACACTGCACTAAGAGGCTGATTCAGACATATCCCTTTGCAAAGCAATTAAGCCAGGAGCCACAGGTGATGCCCATTTATTTCCATTTGAAAACTGTTTTTTTCAGGCTTTGGAAATGTGTGGCTTTAGGCAAAGTCCTTCCTTTCATTCAGGGCAACAGAACAATAGGTAAGCAAAATACCAAAGCAGATTTTCTCCACTGAGACTTTCCTGGTCACACTGATATCTGAGTTTTCTGAGATATTCACCATTCTCTTCAGCTATCCAGTACATGGCCATGTCCCAGATTGTGGAGGAGATACATATCTTGAACACAAAACCATGAGCCTATGGGAGAGTGACCAGATTCAGGAAGATATCAGGAATGTAGGAAGGTAATAGGTGTTGCCCATCCATAAGGTAACCTGCAGTCCATTCATAAATTGGACAGGATGAATTCTGCGAAGAATTCTACTAGACAGGACACATCTATTGATGCATTCTCTTTTCTATTGTCTACAACCACAAATACAGTGGGATACCCAGACATAGAAACACTCACCTTCTCAAAGGACTTACTAGAAACAGTTCACTCCAAACCAAACAAACCGACTTTCCTACATTTTCTCAAAACTTGAGACAAAAATCACAAACACACAAACACACACACACACACCCACAAAGGCACCTTCTTTCCCCAAATAGGACTGTGACTATCCGGAGCGTCCTCTGACTGGTGGGCCATACTATGTTTCCCCGAAATGGGCTGTCCTATGTCAGATCTGGTCTTCTTGGCCAAAACTGTGAAGTTATCAGGAGCCAGCGGTGAGCCACTGCCTGTTTTCTCAGGTAAAGCCCCTATTCAGAGCTTTCCTGGCATTTGTCCATCTTCAATTTAGTAGTTGCCAAGAAAGACTTACTCTATCCTTCTTAAATCCAAAAATTTGAGACCACTGGGACTTAGACTGGGACTGCTTCAGGGTGCCTGGATTCCTGGATTCCAAGTTCAGAGTGTTCCATCAACAAGAAAGTGACATGGGTCACTTCGTCTAGAACTGAATGAGGTCACTGCCTTGGCAACCACTTTGTCCTAACAGTTGCTTCCAAGGGTCCATGAGATGGATCCTGCCCCTACTTCCTATGACACTTTCACAAGTTAGAATGGAATATCAACCATAGGCACCCAGGAACAGCTCTCCACACAAGCCTGGTTTGGTCCATCTTCTCTACATTAACAAGAGAGAGACTGCTTCAGACACACCCCTTCATCCTGACCTGTTTGGTTTTTTTTTGTCATGAAAGATGACTTTCGCACTCTCAGGTCCATCATAGCTGCCTACATCTTCTTTAGGGATCATTTCTGCATGGACCTTTGAAGTTCTCCGGAAGTTGAAGATCTCCTACATTCCTGTATTGTAAGACCAACTCTGTCCCTGCTCTTCTGTAAAGTTAGATTAAGGGAACAGTGTTTGGTTACAGTTAATAACATGTTTGATTTGTGTTAGGATCATTCTGCTGGATGAATAATGGTATTGGGAACCTGCAATATTTATAAGATTATATAGGTGAAATATATGAATGAAAACAGAAATCTCGGTAACATTTGAAGCCCAGAAGGGCATTGGGTCCTTGATTGGGATACTTAGCTTTTAATTATGTTCTGCACAGATGTCTCAGATAAATCTATACACAATGGCATAAGATCTGATACCTTGGATGATTGAATGTTGAGGAGAACAACCATTCAAAGAGGGAGAGTCGGTAGGATTAGGAAGATAGTTGGTAGGATTATAAAAAAGTGTGAGTATAGCATTTGGACAAATAGTTCTTTAGCAATAGGTTTTCAGGTAGACAGAAAATGTAAATGTCAGCATATGTGAAGAGTCAGTCACAGTGATGAACTGGGGAAAATATGTAGGAAAGCAGATATCAATAGAGACATTAGGAAATCAGGCAAAGTATAAAGTGAGTGATAGCAAAAGACATTTTCAACAGGCTTGAGATTGAATATATAATCTTAGGAAGTAACAAATATGTAGTCACCAATAGGATTGACATTTGAGAGCATTAGGCAACCTGGACATGGGTTATTTTCATAATCCATACTCACATTCCATTTAGGCTTTGGTACAATCGTAAGTGTGACTTTGCATTTTGTGGCCAGAATATTACTGTGATAAAACGTATATGTAGATCAGGTGACATGAGTATTTCTTGCACCATTTCTTGGAGCAACATTTTGAAGGGGTATAAATTAGTATTGGGGGTACATATAGGTGTACCATGTATGTATGAATATAGAGATAATGCATGAATAGACCATACTGCGAATAAATAATATAACTTGTTCCAACTTTAAATAATGGATTGAATTGATATCTGAAAATACACAGGAATCATATATTGATATACATACATTCATTCCAACAAGTAATACATCTAATGGTAATATTACGGTTGTGGTTTATCACCAAGAGTGTGTGAATTTTGCTTCAAATTTGATTATGGAAATCGAAAATAATGTGTTTGGAAAGAAATCTCATGAAATGACCACTCAAAAACAAGGAGGAATACATATGTTCTGAAGCAGGAAGTGATTGAATATGTTACAAATTTCTTTAAATTTGTGAACTTGTGGATGAAATGTATATTCTATAATGTATAAAAACTGCAGAAATAGTAATGTACCAGTGTTTAATAAAAATGAACGTCAAAATACACATCATGTTCCATAGGAATCTACTTGCATTGATGTTAAAGTGGGTCAGCTACTGTAAAAATATAAGGATTTGTTTGCACCATTCAGTGAAGTAACTTTTTAGTACTAGAAAACAAATATGTATTTCAGGTGGATGAATATTTTTAAAATAATCTTATGAAAAGTTTAATATAAAACCACATACATGAACAAGAATGAATTTAGGGAGTGTATAATAGGACACATATATTTTATATTTTGAAAAATCTAGAGAGTATATATATATATATATATATATATATATATATATATATATATACACACACACACACACACACACAAAACACACACAGAGACATTAAATAGTAGCAATATATATGCCAATTAAAATTCATTGTGAAATATATATCATCCACAGATCCAAAATATTAATTTTACTGAACATGGATTTATGTATAATGTTTTTCAACTAAGAAGCTCACTCATAGTCTGAATTTTCAGTTCCAAAAGCATTAATGAGGAGTGATCTCTTCTCACACTTTGTATCTGCCAAGTTAGCCACCTCTCAAGAATATACGTGTGATACCAGGTAGGATTCTATATGTGCATATAAAAATACATGTGCTGAATAGGCTACAGAAAAATGGAGACAGGAATTCACATATGTGTTAACTTTAAAAACACATGCAGAACTATTTCAACAAAAAATTGACAGGATTTATAACTCCTACCCTATATCATGCAAAAGGCAAACCAACTATCCACCATGCCTCCTCTGAAGTGCTAGTATTTCTATTCTGTTTGGGTTACTTTTCTCCATCATATTAGAATTAGTAGTCAGAGTCTAGTAGGGTATGGGTTAGTGTCAAAGATTCAGCATTTCGAATGGAAAATTGAACAATGAATCCAATGTGTATGTAAATATGTGCTACACAAAATTATTCCCACTCTCATCCAGAACAATGCCTTGACAATTCCTTCACCCCAAGTAAGACACAATTAGAGGAGAAGATTTAGAAAATCTGTGAATAAATTTGTGGAATGCAATATGCTCAGGAGCTCACAACCTTTGAAGTGGTAGAGTAGTTTCCAAAAGTATGGGACAGGGTAAAAACTCCACAAACATGGAGGTCTGCTGGCCTAGAGATTTCTAGAGAAACTGCCTGTGAGTTTGGGCACTTGAAAAATATGTTGTTGTCAGGAGCTTTAGCTTCCTTTCTAGGGAGACCATAAAAGCTTGGTCTGGATCTATGAGACCTGGAGGACATGGTTTCTTATTTCCCAATGTACATGAGGCAGCAGTGCTGAATTCTCTTTTTAGGTAAACTGTGGCCACTGGGGAATAAATGTGTGCCAGTGTGCACTGTGAAGCCATATGGTCATCTTCCATTTTCGTGGTGTTTCTTCCTGCTGCACTGGGTGTTTGGTATTTGCTTCACGAAATACAAAGAGTTCAACTGGGTCACAGTGCAAGAGGAAGTTCTGTCATGTATGGTTGGTCAGGTTTTGCATTAGGATCCAAGAACTAGGATCCTATCCTACATATCTTGCCCCCTTGACCATAGCACCCTGATTCTGAACAATGTCCTGAAACCTCTCCAAATAACAACTTGCCTTTACATGGAAGGTTCTGCTGGCTGCACCATGTCAGTCACAAGGCATTTGAAACCAATGGAAGATACACATGGCCCCACCACAGATGTTTTATCACATACCTGCCCACCACTGCTCTAACCTACTACTCAACAGAGTCCAACTTACTGGCATCTCTGTTCTACACCATTTACATGAAACCCAGTCAATCAAGGCACTGTCTGGTATATTCATGATCAGCAACAGGACATCAAAAGGTTTTCCAGTGCCACCTGGTGATGGGAAATTCAAAAATTTCATGGTATTTATCTAGCCATTTTTCAAGGATGAAGTTGGAGGCACTGTGAGTTTCAATTCTTTCAGGAACCATTAAATGGTTAGGAAGCTCATTTCAATGAAATCTCTGGAGAACACTCACAGGTAAGGCTTCCCAAAGAGTGGCCAAAAGATCATATGATGTTATGCCCATTTAGGTCTACAATGTGAGGTCCATATGAGTTTTGACTCTCAACTATGGGTGCCAAGTCTTTCAGAATAAAATTTGTGGTATCCTGGCTGAGAGGCTCAGTGCTCTGTGGAAAGCCACCCTGGGTCTAGAACTCAGTTTCCAAGGGCAACGCTCATGCCTGGCTTCCTAAAATCTCAACACTATTTATGGCAATACTTCTCTGAGGTCAGTTCCAGAATTCAGACTCTAAGAGAATCACACCAGAGTTCAAGAACATGTGGACCAAGTCATCTCTTCCAACCGCCACCCAAATGACCACAATTTAAACCAAAACACTCCAACGTGGCGCTCATCTTCTTCGATATAGACACTCACAATAACCTATGGCTGGAGTTTTCCATGAGGGGCACACCCCAAGACCGTGTCCAAAATAAGCTCTCTTACACCTAATTTGCCTAAATTCAGGGTGGCCTGGACACCCTTCTTGTGAACCAGGAGAGATTAAGTAGGCCTCCCGTTAATACTGCTCCGCTTCTTCAATTTGAGGCCAAATGACTGTGGGGTTTGGATTCTTTATGTGAATTGGAGTCTTGAGAAAACCCAAGCAAATATGGGCTAGCCTCTGCAGGGCTTTGAAGAACTCATTTGACCCAAAGGATCCCTAATCTGACTTGATGGAGGTCAGGAAAGTTACAGAGGAAGGCGAGAGACTTCATCCACAAGGACTGCTCTTTTGGCCATTTTGTTTTTGGATGTAAACATGGGATCTTTCTTTAGATCCATCAGGAGCTGAGAATCTAAGTCACAGCCTCACACAGGGTAAATAGGCTGATTCAGACACATCCTTTCCAAAGCAATTAAGCAAAGAGCCACAGGTAATGCCCATTCATTTCCATTTGAAAACTGTTTTCTTCAGGCTTCAAAAAGTGGTGGACTGAGGAAAAGACCTTCCTGACATTCAGGGCAACAGAAGAATAGGTAAACAAAAGGCCCCAAGCAGGGTTTCTCCACTGAGACTTTCCTGGTCACACTGATATCTGAGTTTTCTGAGATGCTCACCATTCCCTTCAGTACATGGTCATGTCACAGAGCTTCGAGGTTGTACATATCTTAAACAGAAAACCATGAACCTATTCTGGAGAGTGGCCAGAATTCAGGAATAAAACAGGAACTAAGGAAGATAGCAGGTGTTGCACATCAATAAGGCAAGCTGCAGTCCATTCATAAATAGGGCAGGATGAATGCTGTGAAGCTTTCTACTAGACAGGACATATTCATTGATGCATTCTCTTTTCTAATGTCTACAACCACGGACACAGTGGGATACACAGACATAGAAATTCTCACCTTGTCAAACGACTTACAAGAAACAGTTCACTCCAAACAAAACAAACTGCCTTTCATACCTATTCTCAGAACATGAGACAAAACCACAAACCCACACCCACACAACAAAGGCAGCTCCTTTCCCCAAGTAGGTCTGTGACTATCCGGAGTGTCCTCTGACTGGTGGGCCTTACTATGTTCCCTGGAAATAGCCTGTTCTGTCTCAGATCTGGTCTTTTTGGCCAACTCTGTGAAGTTGTCAGGAGCCAGCGGTGAGCCACTGCCTGCTTTCTCAGGAAAGGCCCCTCTTCATAGCTTTCCTTGCATTTGGCCATCCTTACATCAGTAGGTCCCAAGAAAGACTGAGTCTGTCCTTGGTAAATCAAAATAAGTTTGACCACTGGGACTGGGACTGGGACTGGCTCTGGGTGCCTGGCTTCCTGGATTCCAAGTTCAGAGAGTTCCATCACCAAGGAAGTTAGGTGTGGTCACTTCCTTTTGGAACTGAATGAGGTCACTGCCTTGGCAACAACTTTGTCTTAACAGTTGCTTCCAAGGTCACCATGAGAAGGATGCTGCTCCTACTTCCTGTGACACTTTCACAGGTCAGAGTGGTATGTCAACCATAGGCATGCAGGAGCAGCTCTCAACACATGCCTGCTTTGGTACACCTTCTCTACATTAAGAAGAGAGTGGCTGATTCAGACACATCCCTTCATCCTGAGCAGGTTGTTTGCCATGGAAGACTTTTGCTCTCTCAGGTCCTTCGTACTTGCCTACATCTTCTCCAGGGATCATTTCTGCGTGGACCTTTGAGGTTTTCAGCAGGTGGAAGATCCTCTATAATTCTGTATTTTAATACCAATTCTGTCCCTGCTCTTCTGTAAAATTAGATTGAGAGAACAGTGTATGGTTAGGATTAATAACAGGTTCGATTTGGTTTAGAAAGGAAACTACACGGTTGAGCAAACAGGGTCCTAACGTTAGCAATAATATGAGGATTTTTAATGGACCGGCCATGGCAGATAAAAGCGTAGTTAATCAGGTCACTATGTGAACCAAGACTCAAAGCTCCCTTTTGGGGCCTCTGTCTCTCTTTGACGCTCTTCAAGTCGTTTTCTTAATTTACTCATAGATTCTTTTACAACTCCAGTATTGTCAGCATAAAAACAACATTCTTCCCTCAATGCAAGCAAAAAGGCACCTTTCTCTCATGAAGAGGAGGTCCAACACTCGCCTGCTTTGTAAAACAACTTCAGAAAGAGAGAGGTTAAAATTCCTGTAAAGCTGTGATGTCGGTTTTTAATGTCTTTAAACTTTGGCATATTTCTGCTTCTAATTGTGTCTTTGTTGTGTCTCATGGACTAGCCCACCCCTTCAGCAACTATTATTTCTAATAGGATGGCTAAAGTGAGGGATACAGGTTCCCAGTGGAACCGGGTTGTATGCCCCCCTAGTTGATCTTTAAATGAACCTAAGTCATGATAGAGAACTCTGGAAAACATCTGCATCATTACATAATTAATCACATATATTGACCATTTTATGAAAACATAAATAATGTTAAAGTGTATAGAATTATACTGTTGTAGGGACGGACAAGGAAAGGGACCTAAGATAGCACCAAACACAGGAAAACAGTCTTATTTGGTTGCATCCGGATTTAGAGGGCATTGCTTCTGTTGTAATCAATTAATCCCCTGAAGCCCAAGTTTCGGTAGTTTTAGAATTTGTACCCAACATGTAAGGGAAGTGGCTCAGAAGTTCACAGTCTGTAGAAATTCACAGAAATCAGTTTTTTTTTTGTTTTTGTTCCTCTGTTCTGGGCAAGTTAACTTTTCAAAGACACCTTGGAAAGGGAGAGCTTTTTTGTCTCTTTTTTTCTCCCTGCCAGCTGTCACCATGAAGCCCAATTGGTAACTTTTTTATCTTAGAAATCTAGCCATCTCTGTGAATCCCCAGCTCAAGGCCAGAGGCCTTGTTCACATATTTTGTGAAAATCTAGTAAGGCGGTGTCAAGCTTAGGGGTGGTGATTTTTTCAGCGAGTGGCCAAGTAGAACAGGGCAACACGAAAAGTGGAAGTTCATCTACATTGAACTCTTTCAGAGGGACTCTTTTGCTGAAAGACCTAATGTAAGCCTCGGTGAAGACTTCTGGAGAAGGTTATTTAAGACATATCTATGGACCTGGTACAGAGGGGGAAGACGGGGAAGGCGAGGCTGAGAGCAGCTCCGTGGATCTGAGAATGAGGAAGATGAGATTTAAAAGAATAATGAAAAAGGGGTTTGGGATTTTCCTAGAACAAAACTTGAGTAGTAGAACAGGTAGAGCAGAGGTGAAGATGGGAGTGAGTATTCCAAAAAGCCTGTGAGGGACTTTAAATTCTTAGTAACCTGTTTTCAGTGATGACAAAGCAACTTTAAAGGCTATTTTTATTACATCTTGGATAGGGGTCTGAGGGCTCTTCTCAGCTGGTTTGAGCTTTGGTTTAGCTTCTTAGAGGACTTGGTGGGACCTAGTGCAGGCACAGACAGAAAAAGAGAGGAGTGAGTGAGTGGAGGGGTACCTCGGTACCTGCTACCTCAGCAAGGGGGCAATGGTCTGAGAACTGGCGGAGGTTTGGGTTTTTGATGTAGTAATTGGAGGGAAGAAATCAGGTTGCTGAGGTGGGAGTGACAGCAGAGAGTCTAGAGCAGAAGGCTGAGGGTGAGGAACTATTGGAGAAGCATAGTACAGGATGTGAGTGAAGGAGGGAAAAGGATTCCACATAGGGGAATTTTCCCCTTTTGAGCACTTGCCGAAGTTAAAAATGTCACGCAGAATTTGAGGATCTAGAGAACCCTCTGGGGGCCATAGTTTTTGGTTGTCTAATTGGTTATATGGCCAATGCTGTGTACTGAATTTGATGAGGAGTTTGGGTTCCACCAGGCAGCCCCAGTATGCTCACATCCCCATGAATTACACAAGAAGTTGGCTTTCCCCCCACACAGCCATGGCTGTTTGTGGCTTTGATAGTCCGTCGGGCATATATAGTAATCTAGGCTAACCAACCTGAATCTGGCTCGCGTTTCCGTGCATCCATAATGTTTGTTTCAATTATCTATGGTATGGAAGGGATTTAATGGAACTTTAGTGGGATCCTCTTCATTGGGGTTATCTCAATAGGAAAGACCTATACCAAGCTGAAAAATGTCTGGGTGGAGAGATAGCCACCAGGTCCCTAAGGGGGCTGTATGCGAGATAGACCATACTTCTTGTCTAGTAGGATTTCAGATCAGCCTTCACTGCTGAACAGGCTGATGAGGGTTAGGAGTACTGGTGGCCAAGGGGAGAGTCTATAGTCTTGTCCACATAGCGAATACGCAATTTGAAATGGTTACCAGTTTTTTCCAGTTTCCAACCAGAGTCTGGACACAGCGAAGGCTTGAGATGAGAGGCATGGATCCAAAAAGTGATTCTGTCTACTTTTATGCCTGTAGGTGTTATAAGTAGCACCTGGTATGTTCCTTTCCAGCGGGGTTCTAGGGATAACACCTGATGTTGTCTTATGTTGATGAAGTCTCTTACTTGATATTGATGTGGAATCCCCTCGTCCCCAGGTTGGTAGGCAGTGGCCAGCTGTTTTCACAGTTATCACTGAGTTCTTTCAATGGCTTTAAGTCTGTCAAGCAAGGGGTGTGGAAGGGATTGTTAGGCCTTAGAGTTGGGGATTAGGTCCCTTACTGGATGATGGGCATCATAGAGAATTTCATAGGGGGTGAGGTTACACAAAGAAACTGAGGGAGTATTTCTCGCATGAAACAGTGCATAAGGCAGGAGCATAGTCCAATCTTTTATGCCGGTCTCTAAGCTTAATTTTGTTAAGGTCTGTTTAATGGTTCTATTTATTTTTTCTACCTCTCCTGAGCTCTGGGGTATATAAGCATAATGTAACTTACAATTAATCCACACCTGACTTACCTGGGCCATGAACACAAGTCCATTATTAGACCCTATTATCTTAGACAGACCGTATCTTGGAAAAATATTTTCCAGGATCTTCTTGAGAACCATTTGCGCCGTTTTTTTTTTTTTTTCTGTGTGTGTGTGTGTGTGTGTGTGTGTGTGTGTGTGTGTGTGTAAGGCTTCAATCCATCCTGAGAATGTATCCACAAAGACTAGGAGATATTTAAGTCCATACCTTGCTGGCTTAATTTCAGTAATGTCCACTTCCCAGAATTGTCCTGGTCTGGTTCCTCGTAGGTGCTTTCGTCTAAGAAACTTGGAAGGGTAAGCATTAAACAATTGACTGACCCGACAGGCTTTTGTTACCAGTTCAATTATTTCCTTTCGCTGTGCGTCCGTTAGTGGAAAACTCTGTTCTTAATCCTACAGGAATGCCTGCAGTTTCTTTGAACCAAGGTGAGTGAGTTGATGTACATTTTTAACGTAGTGTAGGGCTTTCTGTAATTGCAGGCTGAGCTCAGTAAAGTTGAGGCGTTCAATGTCAGTGTCCTTAGATGTTATCTAAAACTTCCTGGTACTTAGGGGTCCATTGGAATTGGGCATCTCCCTTTAACAGCGGGTATAAAGGAGCAGCTAAGGACTCAAACCCATTTATCCATAACCTGCAAAACCCAGCAATCCCAAGAAACTCTTAGTTGTCTGCTGTAAGATGGGCTTGGTATCTGCTCAATGGTTTGTTTTCTGGGCTCAGTGAGCCATCGTTTACCGCCCCTAAGGAAATAGTCGAGGAAGATTACTTCTTGCTGGCAAATTGGGCAATTTTGGCCGAAGCTCTATACCCGAGTTGAGCAAGCTCGGATAATAGTGCTTGGGTCCCAGTTCAGTTTTCCTTGGTGTTGGATGCCAGTAGCAGGTGATCCACATATTGAAGCTGCGTGAATTCGGGGTGTGTAGTTCTGAAATTGTTGAGATCTCTGTGAAGGGCTTCATCAAAGAGAGTGGGGGAGTTTTTGAACCCCTCTGCGAGTCTAGTCCAAGTTAGTTGACTAGACTTTCCGGTTTCTGGGTCTACCCACCCAAAAGCAAACAGCAACTGACTATCTTTATGCAGAGGCAAGCAAAAGAAAGCTTGTTTTAAGTCCAGAACAGTATACCATTTCTGCTCAGGGTTCAGAGTGCAAAGCAGATTGAACAGATTAGGTACCGTGGGGTAAATGTCCTGCACTCTGTTGTTGATCTCTCTTAGGTCTTTAACAGGGTGATAGTCCCTGGTTCCTGGCTTTTTCTTCTAATAGCAGGGGAGTGTTCCAGGCCAATTGACAGGGCCTTAGGACCCCTAAGGCCAGATATTTCTGAATATAGGGCCTTATCCCATCTTTAGCTTTTTATGCTTAGAAGATATTATTTGACATTGATTGGGGAGGCTGAGGTTTTTAAATCCACTGTTATTGGAGGTTGTTTCACGGCCAGGCCTAACACAGCAGTTTTTGCCCATGCATCTCGGTAATCTGTTATCCATTTCTGGGGTAGCTAGCCTGTTTGATCAGCCTTGGGGGGTGTGAAGAGTGGACGTTCATCTTCTACTAATATAGTGAAAGCCGTGACTATAGGAGTTTTTACTGAAGGATTTAGAAATTTCATTTGGGGGCCTTCAGGGTTAAAAGTTATTTTGGCCCAGAGCTTGGTGAGCAGATCTCTGCCCATCAATGGGTGCGGGCATTCTGGGATTACTAGGAAGGAGTGATGGATTTTTCCTTTCCCCAGGTCCATGGTCCTCTTAGAAATCTAAGCCCGATATTTACTGCCGTTAGCCCATTGAACTACAGACCTTTTATTTGATAGACGGCCCAATGGGGCCTTAAGGGCTGAGTATACTGCTCCTGTATTCACTTCAAAGTTTACTGGGGTCCCCTACACTTCAAATCTTACCCTGAGCTAGGGGAAAGAATCTGAGCCCCAACTTTCTTAGTCATCCCCCAGAGTCAGAATGGCTGGCTGGCATGTCTGTCTCTTTATAGGGCACTCTTTGGCCCAGTGTCCTTTTTTTTTACAGTAGGCACATTGATCTGAGGCCAGGGTGGCCTGTGGCACGGGCCCAGGTATCGCTTCCTGTCACCTTATGTCTTAATTTCTGGCCTCTTTCTTGTTGTGACCAGGATCTTAGTCAATGCCTTAGTCTTTCTTTTGCTTCTCTCATCCTCCCTCTGCTCCCTTTCTTTTTCCCTGTTTCTCTCTTATAGTATACTTTTTCGGCTTCTCTGACTAAATCTCTCTTTTAACTTTTTTTTTTTTAATATCCATGGCAGCTTCAACAATTAAGGCCATCGTGACAGATGCCTTTTGATCTGCTGCCTGAGGATCGAAAGGAGTATATCTCTTATATGCCTCCATAATTCTCTCTAGAAACATAGAGGAAGATTCATCAGGCCTTTAAATAATTTCTCTTACCATGGCCAAATTAGTTGGTCACCTAGCGGCCCCTTGGATACCCGCAATTAGAGCCTGGCAATAATTGGACAGATGCTCCCTATCTTCAAAGGTGTTGGGGTCCCAGTTGGGTTGGTTAAAGGGGAAGGCAGCTTTTATTATGTTGGGAAGTTGTGTTGGTCGCCCATCAGGTCCGAGGATATTTTTTTCTAGCTTCCAGGAGGTTTTTCTCTCATTCCTCTGTCATGAAGAGAGTCCCTAGGAGTTGTTGGCAGTCATTCCAAGTAGGCAGGTGTGAAAACGTTGGCGAGTTCTCTGAGTTTTTTTAGCTGGGCCAGCTTCCTCCAGGGAAGGAGGCGCTGTGTGTGTCATGGGACAGTCATCTGGAGGGCGCTGGGCCATTCTGGCTTCCTCGAATGGTGGAGAGGCTGAGTCAGCAGCAGGGGAATTACTTACAGGGTTTTGGGGGTTGGGGGACAAGAGTAGAGGATAAGGACGAGTAGAGTCTTGAGACTCAGGGAGAACAGAGGGTGGAGGTTGAGGAAAAGAGAGTTTGAGAGATAGAATCATAGGGGAAGGAGTAGGAGTGGGTGCAGGGACAAGGAAAGGCTTCACCCATGGAGGAGGAGATTTGCAGAGGTCCTGACAAGTTAAGATATATGGCTATTGATCTGGATGTCTATGTGGCCCCGGCTGAAAGACAATATCTCAGACTTTTCAAATTAGTGCGAAGTAGAAACATCCTTCTAGAGGCCATCCGACTACAAAGGTGGGTTATTCTGAGACACAGAATCTGCCAGGTCTGGTGTTTTAATGAAAAAGAAAGATTGTGAGCCCTTAAGCAGACTTTGGTCCAGTGATTAAGGGTCAGGGACAGAGGCATTGAAGTGCTCTGTCCCATAATGAAATATACACAGACAGTGAAAGCAACAACACATGACACAGACAAGACAAGACAATAAAGACAGGCAATGGACGTCCAATACTGAGACCAGGACTGAGTAGCCGGCAAAACCTGATGGGCTGGCAATTCCGAATCTGAAAGAAAATATCACTGAGTCGAGGAGACTATGGTTCCTTGATTTCCCGAGTCCATCCCCCAGGGACATGGCCTGTGGCTCTGTGACATGTGTGTCAGCCACCGTGGGAGAGAGCTCACGCTCTTTACCAATAGCCATTTTGTCAAACCCTAACCTGAATCCTGAAACCAGAAAGAGGGGCCTTATTTACCCCCAGAGCATCCCGTTGGGGGTCTTTCATCTGCAGCTGCCGGATCTCGCTGGGGCCACCAGAAGTAAAGGTCGGGTGAGCATCGATGAAAGAGACCACCAAGAGACTGTCTAATGCAACAGCAAAGGGTTTATTGGGAGTCCGGCATGCAAGGGCTCAGAGCTCGCTTGAACAGAGCAGAGAGCCCTGAGAACAGCTTAAGAAGTGCTTATATATTTTCCTTGGAGAGGGCAGGGAGGGAAGTTTATTGATGGGTAAGGGCGAGTGGGCGGTTTGCGTGCAAATGGTTGATGGAGTACATTCTGCAGTTTGGCAGTTGGGGGCAGCACATTCTGGGAACAAGAAGAGCAAACAGTTCTCAAGATTTCAACAGTGTTTTATTAAGCATACAGAAAAACAGGAAGTGACAAGTACCTATTTTATTAACCTTTCAATATAAGTATGAAAACAGAAATCTAGGTTAGATTTGAAGCCCAGAAGTTCATTTGGCCCTTGATTGGTATACTTAGCTTTGAATTACGTTCCGTAGAGATGTCCCAGAAATATGGATATACAATGACACAGGACCTTGTACCTTCTCAGAGGTCAGTTCCAAAACACAGTCTCTAAGGGGAATCACACCAAAGTTCAAGACAAGATGGACTCAATTATCTCTACCAACCACCACACAAATGACCACAATTAAAACCAAAACACTCCCAAATGGCACTCATCTTCTTCCAAATAGACACTCTTCATAACTTCTGGCAGGAGGATTCCATAAGAGGCGCAGCACAAGACAGTGTCCCAAATAATCTCCCTTTCCCCTCATTTGCCAAAAGTCAGAGTGGCCTGGACACCCTTCCTGTGAACCAGGAGTGATCAAATATGCCTGCCATTAATACAGCTCTGTTCTTCAATTTGAGGCCTACTGACGGTGGGGTTTAGATTCTTTATTTGAATTGGATTCATAAGAAAACCCAAGAACCTATGGGCTAGCATCTGCAAGGCTTTGAAGAACTCAATTGACCCAATGGATCCCTTTTCTCACTTGATTGAGGTCAGGAACCTTACAGAGGAATGCGAGAGACTTCATCAACAATGACTGATTTTTTGGCCATTTTGATTTTGGATCCACACATGGGATCTTTCTTTAGATCCATCAGGTGCTGATAATCTAAGCCACAGGCTCACACAGAGCCAAGAGGCTGATTCAGACACATCCCTTTACAATGCATTTAAGCAAAGAACCACAGGTGATGCCCATTCATTTCCGTTTGAAAACTGTTTTCTTCAGGCTTCACAAAAGCGTGGCCTGAGGCAAAGACCTTCCTGACATTCAGGGCAACAGAACAATAGGTAATCAAAAGGCCCTTCGCAGGGTTTCTCTACTGAGACTTTCTGGGTCACAGTGATATCTGACTTTTCTAAGATGCTTGCCATTCTCTTCAGCTGTCCAGTACATGTCCATGTCACAGTGCTTGGAGGTGGTACGTATCGTGGATGCCAATGCATGAACCTATTCTGGAGAGTGGCTAGATTTCAGGAAGAAAACAGGAACTTAGGAAAATAGCAGGTGTTGCCCATCGATAAGGCAAGCCCTAGTGCATTCATAAACTGGGCAGGATGAATGCTGGGAAGCTTTCTACTTGACAGGAAACATCCATTGATGCATTCTTTTTTCTAATGTCTACAAGCACGGACACAGTGGGATACACAGACATAGAAACACTCGCCTTGTGAAACAACTTACTAGAAACAGTTCACTCCAAACCAAACAAACCGACTTTCCTGCCTATTCTCAGAACATGAGACAAAACCACAAACACACATCCACACCCACAAAGGCACCTCCTTCCCCAAGTAGGTCTCTCACTCTCCAGAGTATCCTCTGACTGCTGGGCCATACTATGTTCCCCCGATATGGCGTTTCCTGTCTCAGATCTGGTCTCCTTGTCCAACTCTGTGAAGTGGTCAGGAGCCAGCTGTGATCCACTACCTACTTTTTCAGGAAAGGCCCCTCTTCAGAGAACTCCTGGCATTTGGCCATCCTCACATCAGTAGGTACCAAGAAAGACTGACTCTGTCCTTGCTAAATCGAAGCAAGTGAGACACTGGGACTGGGACTGAGACTGACTCTGTGTGCCTGGCTTCCTGGATCCCAAGTTCAGAGAGTTCCATTACCAAGGGATTGAAGTGAGGTCACATCCTTCAGGAACTGAATGAGGTCACTGCCTTGGCAACCACTTTGTCCAAACAGTTGCTTTCAAGCGTACCATGAGAAGGAGGCTTACCCTATTTTCTGTAGCACTTTCACAAATTAGAATGGTATATCAACCATAGGCACCAAGGAACCGCTCTCCACACAGGCCTGATTTGGTCCATCTTCTTTATATTTGGAAGAGAGCCTTTAGTCCAGGGAGCACTGCAGTGAACCTCTGCACTAAAACTATTAGCAAGCACCTGATGGAGGACGCCTCCATAGGTAAGTGGCTCCTTTATAACATCTGATATCTGGTTAATGGAGATCTCTTCTGATGACAGAGATGTGGCACGGGGAGGCTCACATATACTTCTGTCCAGGACAGTAACGAGAATCTTTCTGTCCTCTGTTCTGTTCTGTAGGGAATTCCTCTGGAACTGTAGAGAGGTGCCGACGGGCACGCATGCGCTCCTACCCTGGAGCTTTAGCAAGATGTTGCACTCTTGCCCTGTTTCTGTGTTTAGGCGCTGGGTTTCTGTTTTTTTGAGTTCTGTGTTCTATTTTTTGGTTTTTTGTTTGTTTGTTTTTGTTCGTTTTGTTGTGTGATATTGGTGGTAAAAACTTAAGTATATTGGACATGAAAATCAGAAATAAAGAGATTAAGCCTGACACCCCTTTGGACTGTGTTTTAAGAAACTGCAATGAACTTTATCCCCCATTGTAAAGCAGGATGATAGAAGCCCCTAGCTGGCTGCCTGGAGCACACCCATTGCAGACGGCTATGCCTGCTGGGGACCTAAGAACTGAGTATCTCCCAGGTTAACAAGTGAAACTCCTTTAAAACCCCTTGTCCCTCCAGATAAAGAGAGTCACAACTTTGGCAGAGTCCCCTGTGTTTCTCCTTTGTTAGCCAAGCAATAAAACTCCTTTTTTCTTTTTCTCAAAACCCAGTCCTCATTATTAAATTTGTATTAATTGGCTTCAAGGTCAGGAACCAAACTTTAAGTTACAAATCTTGTACCCCCCCTCCGCCCCGGAACTTTGTGAGAGCTATCTACTGAAATGTTAGGAGATAGAGCATGCTTGATGTGGAACTGAATCAGAGGAGCTAATCCTGTATGTAAAAGGGGAAACTGAGGGACTCCCAGCAGCTGCCAAAGCCCTGTTGATTCAGGGAATTACCTCCTTCCTTCCCTGCACTGTAAGGATTATGCCACCTCTGTCTTGTTAAAAAAAGAGAAAAAGAAAAAGGTGACACTAAATGCAGTAAAGTCACCATGGAGACACTTTATTTTACATTTCAGGTTGCCCTTCTGTGAAAACATCTGGTCCCCTCGTGGGGACATCTATGGTGCCACTGCTGTAGGAGATTTTTCTCTTATATGCTCTGGTTTAAAAGGTTCTGTCTGACAGCCATAGTCTGAACCTCCTTTCTGTCTGTATTGTGTCTTAGTTTCTGGCCCTTTAAGACATCTGCAATAATGTGTTGATATTATAAATTGTTTTTGGGGAATGATCTTAGCTGAATGTGTGTCTAAATGATGATGTTTTATTTGAACAATCTGGTAACTGAATGGGTTTTTGAAGCATTGCACAATCTTGGAGTAAAAAGTCGGGTTTAGGTAATTGTTTAGTTTATGATTTCAGATAATTCATGCCAGAGAACTTAAATACTTAGGATGGATAACTGAAGAACTCTACTTCCAAGTTGGCAAGAAACTTCCCAATCATACGGTCTTTTTTTTTTTTTTTTTCACCAATTTTGAATTGGGTAGCCTGGGAAAATGTCACTGTGTGTACCAGTGCATTAATTTGGACATAAATAGTAAATCATAGTATGGTGTCTGTTGACAAAACAAGATGTAAAGATATAAAATTTTGTGAATTGTATCTTAAACTTGTATCATAATTTTCAACATCTGAACCTGAAAATTATGGTTAAAATGCCTTAGTCCTGAGATGTCTGTTCAGAATAGCAGTTTTTTTCCTGCTCCTTCCAGACCTCAGCCATGACTTATGTTGAAATGCAAATGAAAGAAGCCTGCAAGCTTTGTAGGAGAGTGATTTGAGGTCTAAGGGAAAAAAAGGTTAATTGTATGTTATTTACTAATTACTGGCAAGTCATTTTTTCTAGGACTCTTATTTTTTTTCTTAGATACTTTATGTTTTTTGACCTCATGATTTTGAGCATACAGACCTAGGTTAATGTTTTTCTGATCAGTTCTATCTTTGACCAACTGTGGACTTTTTGAAACATTGCAATAAAGATTTCAACTACGAAAAGCTACAAGGCCTTTACTATTATTATGTGTGCACAAATTGTTATGTGTTGTATGTCTATATATACATATATCCGTATATCATATATATGATATACAAATTAACATATATAAGGAGCGCTCATAAAAAAATAGCGCTCGTAAAAACAAATTTTAAAAAAGTGGATCCAAAGATCTTTAATTCACGTGATTTAAATGTTTCAATTTAAATTGGATAAAGAGATAAAAACAAATGTCTTTAAATTTAAGCTTACAAAGTTTTCTAGGTGTTCAAACATCTAACAAAATATTAACATCTACAAAATGTCTAATATGCCTTGGCTCTAGTACCTTTCCTTCAACATAAAAATGGTTTACACTGTTCAATACATTTCTCTAACTTTTTGATAAATAAGTAAAGTAAATTTGATATGGGATTACTCATTCATGAGTACTTTTGTTAGATATCTGATTGATTTACTAAGATCTGTATGTTTTTTAGTAATCTCTGTATAAGATTGTAAAAATCAGTCATGTGTTAATGAGACAAAAATTTCTTAAAACATAAGTTTACCCATAACATTGAGTTTATTAAGATTTATGTTTTCTTTCTAGAGCAAGCAACCATAAAAATTAAACAACTGATTAAATAAAAACTGTTATTTTAGAGCACTGTACTGCCATTTCTTTAAAAGCCAAACTTGATTAATGTAGAAACATAAATGTAATTGTTATGCTATTAATGTTTTCATATCTTACAGGTATGGAAGTCTGTAAGGTAGAAACGTTTAAAGAGTATTATATCAAGCTGGTGCTCTGAAGTTGTGTGGTAAAAAATATATTGTGGATTTATTTACCTGTTATCAATAAGATATGTAAATTTTTATGTTACTTTTTACATTGGGGAACAATTTAAATGTATTTTTAAGTTAATTAGAGCCTAATCTTTGTAAAGGTTAAAAACTTTCAGCCTTTCTTTAATTCATGTTTTAAATGTGATATCATATGGTGTTAGCTAATGTTCATGTGACCTCAAACAATTTATTTAAACATTGTCAAATGATATTTAAAAATAAAGATCAGCTTTAGAACTAAAATAGTTAAGATTTATAAAGAGCCCTGCCTTTCCTGAGATAAGGCTGTGTGTCCCATCTTACTACATGTGAGAATGACTATGAAACGATTAGGTCAGATAATATTTCTTTAAAGTTATGTTAAAAAGTTTTTTTTTATTGTCAATATTCCTAGGATCTCAAACAGGGGATATAATGTATAACTCAGCCAAAAAATTCAGGGAAGATATTACACGAACTAAGTATTTTTACTTTTGTTAATTTTAGTTTGAAATTTTCTTATAAGTGATCTAAAGATTCCTTGTTAGTGTTTTACAAATGCGTTGCTATAAGAACACAACATGGGTTTATTCAAGATAATAAGTCATCAACTACAATACAGACAGAATAATACAGATCCCAATTAATAAAAAGGTAATTATAAAGTTATAGACATTAAAGCCCAGTACTCTTAATGTAAGGCTGTTAAAATTTATTTGCTGGATTTTTAAGATTAGGATTTAAAATGAATGTTAAATGAAAAGGGCCAAGAAAACCAATATTTGGCTCTTGCCCTCTGAGTCCAGTCTGAATCCAGGGAACAGGGGACTTCTCTAAAGAGCTTTGCAACTCTGGGCCACATAACCTCCTGATCAGGGAGATTAATGAGACCACTGGAGAACAGAAAGCCAATCAGTGCATTTGTTACAAAGAGGAGAGTCATCAGAGAAAGGAGACATCCCTGATGCTTCTGAGGGAAGCCAAATGGTCAAGCAAGACCTGGACCCACCTAGCGCAAATGGCACTAGCAGAACTGAGAATCTCCTCTCAAGTTTCCCCAGAATTGATTCCCACAAAAGCTCAGCTGACTGTTAACAATAGATAGAAACAAAAGTCAGTTTGACTGCTTCATCTTAAACACTTAGCAAAGACAGTTAAGACCAAAATACAGCCACTCCTGGGCATTTTAAATAATAATAATAATAATAATAATAATAATAATAATAATAATAAAATTTTAAGGTATGCACTTTATCTTATCCTCCCAAAATAAGTAAGACTGGAGGCTACAAAGAAGGATTCTCACACAGGAATGCCTAATACTTATAAAAAGAGACTATCAAGAAGAGCTGCCACAGGCAGAAGTTTTCAGTTTAAGACCTACAGATATTCCTAACCTACACAGGTAGGCTTGGTGTTTGCTAGTACGATTATCCAGCCCTGAGTAACAGAATTAAAGGTTTCTCTATTAGACGCAGAGGTCATACTAGTAAAAGGATTTTTACAAGATCAGATGACATTAAATTATTAAACTGTGTCTTATTGGGAGGGCCAACTGTAACACTTAAAGTTAAATATTAAGTTGACAGTCCTGATAATTGGGGATATTAAAGACTGGTGAGGGAATTTCTATACAGTGACATGTTCCAGCTGCTGCAACATTTATTCAGTACTCATGGTTTTTGTTTCACTCATAGAAGAATCCATTCACAGATGACTTTACAACCTGTTCTTCCCCAACCTGACTTCAAACCGAACTGACTTCTAAAGGGCAACTCATGTCTCTCAACTGACTTCTAATAGTCAACTCATGTCCCTCACGACGAGCCCACTCACGTCACCCTGTCTCAGGAGAGAAGAAGAAAAAATTAGTGATGCCACTCTTTTTACAACAATGGAGAGAAAGATAAATAGACTATCAATATAAATAATTAATTAAGTCAGGTAAAATCAGGGAGATCGGTTTTGGGTGAGTTGTAAAATTTTGGAGACTCTTATCTGAGGGATAAAAATTTCCTCAGTGTTCTTCCCATAATCTATCATAGATTTGAAAGGGACACAGAGAAAAGGGGGAAATTGTAGACCCAACCTGATCTTTTATTAAAATTGGGAGCCATCATGCCACAAAGCCATGAAAAGATAATTTTGGCTTTACCATAAATTACTTCAAATTCTGAACCTGCGTGGAATGCCTGCCCAAGTCTTGAACTCACGCATGCCCAGCTCTCTGACCAGATAGCAGCCCTCTCTGAAACTTTAGTGACACATCATAAATATTTGCCTTCTCTGGCCAGACAACAACCCTCTCTGAGGCTCTAATGGTCCTCATGAATTCTGATGTAGGGACAGCAAAAAAATTGTAAACTACCTTTAATGTGATGTTTATCAGAGTTCTGTTATCTGTAACCCCCCTTTTGTGTAACTTTCTGGGCTATAAAACTGGGCTGTAGGAAAGCTGGGGATGCTGTCTTGTTCCCACCATTTTGGGAGGGAGAGGCAGCACGGCTGGTGGAAATAATAAGCTTAATTTTATTTGATTTTAATTTGAGTCAGTGGTCTTTTCTAGCGTCCTGGTCTAACAGGTAAACACTCCAAAGACGTGGAGCTCTGCCGGCCTAAAGACTTCTTGAGAAACTTCCTCTGAGGTTGGGCACTTGAAATATATGTTGTTGTAAGGAGATTTAGCTTCCTTTCTAGTGACACCATAAAAGCTGGGTCTGCATCTATGTGACCTGGAGGACATGGTTTTTTGTATTCTAATGAACATGAGGCAGCAGTGCTGAATTTTGTATTTATAGGTAAACTGTGGCCACTTGGTGCTCAGTGTCTCCCCGTGTGAACTGTGAAGCCATTTGGTCATCCTCCACTTTTCGTGGTGTTTCTTGCTGCTGCACTGGGAGTTTGGTATTTGCTTCATGAAATACAACGAGTTCAACTGGGACCCAGTATTGGAGGGAGTTCTGTCACTTGTGGTGACAGAGAATGCACCAACCAGGCTTCTATCTCACAAAGCTTGCCCATTTGTCCATAGAAATCTGACTCTGAACTTTGCCCAGAAACCTCTCCATGTAACAAGAAGGGTCTGCTGGCTGCACCATATCAGTCACAAGCCATTTTGAAGGCAATGGAAAATCCTCCTGGCCACACCACAGATGTATTATCACACACCTGCCCACCACTGCAATAGGCCCACTACTCAGCAGGGTCCAACTTACTGGCATCTTTGTTCTACACCATTTTCATGAAACCCCGTCAATCATGGCATTCTCTTGTACACTCATGATCAGGAAAAAGACATCCAAAGGTTCTCCAGTGCCACCTGGTTAAGGGAATTTCAAAAATTTTATTGTATTTATTTAGCCATTTTTCATGGATGAAGTTGGAGGCATTGTGGGTTTCAGTTCATTCAGGAACCATTAAATGGTGAGGAAACTCATTTCAATGAAATCTCTGGAGAAATCTCACAGGCAAGTCATCCCATAGAGTGGTCAAAAGGTCACATGAAGCCAGGCCCATTGAGGTCTTCAATGTGATGTCCATGGGTGTTCTGACTGTCAACTATGGCTGCCACATCTTTCAGAATAAAATCATGTGATATCTTAGCTGAGATTCCAAGGCTCTGTGGAAAGTCACCCTTCTTTTTTGATCTCAGTTTCCAAGGGGAAATCCAATGTGTGGCCTCCTAAAATCTGAACACAGTTCATGGCAATATTTCTCTGAGATCAGTTCCAGAACTCAGACTCTAAGGGGAATCACACCAGAGTTCAAGCCCAGGTAGACCCTGTCATCACTTCCAAGCACTACACAAATGACCACAATTAAAACCAAAACACTCCCACAAGGCCCTCATCTTCTTCCATATAGACACTCATCATAACCTGTCGCTGGAGGTTTCCATGAGGGGCTCAGCCCAAGACAGTGTACAAAATAAACTCCCTTGCCCATAATTTGCCTAAAGTCAGGGTTGCCTGGATACCCTTCCTGAGAACCAGGAGTGATCAAATAAGCCTGCCATAAATACTGCTCTGCTTCTCCAATTTGAGGCCTACTGACTCTCGGGTATAGACTCTTTATGGGAATTGTAATCATGAGAAAACCCAAGCACATATGGGCTATCATCTGCAGTGTTTTGAGAACTCATTTGACACAAAGGATCCCTATTTTCACTTGATGGAGGTTAGGAACGTTACAGAGGAAGGCGAGAGACTTCGTCCACAATGACTGCTTTTTTGGCCATTTTGGTTTTGGAAGCACACGTGGGAACTTTCTTTAGATCCATCAGGTGCTGAGAATCTATGCAACAGCCTCACACATGGCCAAGAGTCTGATGCAGACACATTCCTTTCCAAAGCAATTAAGCAAAGAGCAACAGATGATGCCCATTAATTCCCCTTGAAAACCGTTTCCTTCAGGCTTCACAAAGGAGTGGCCTGAGGCAAAGATCTTTCTGACATTCAGGGCAACAGAACAATAGATAAGCAAATGGCCCATTGCAGGGTTTCTGGAATGATATCTGAGTTTTCTGAGATGATCCCATTCCCTTCAGCTATCCAGTACATGGCCATGTCACAGAGCTTGGAGGTGGTACATATCGTGGACACAAAACCCTGAACCTATTCTGGAGAGTGGCCAGAATTCAAGAAGACATACAGGAACTTAGGAAGATAGTAGTTGTTGCCCATCCATTAGGAAAGCCACAGTCCATTCATAAATTGGGCAGGATGAATGCTGTGAAGTTTTCTACTAGACAGGACACATCCATTGATGCATTCTCTTTTCTAATGTCTACAACCACGGACACAGTGGGATAAACAGACATAGAAACACTCGCATTGTCAAAAGACTTACTAGAAACAGTCCACTCCAAATCAAACAAACCGACTTTCCTATATATTCTAAGATCATGAGACAAAACCACAAACTCACACGCACACCCACAAAGTCAACTCCTTCCCCCAGGTAGGTCTGTGACTATCCGGAGTGTCCTCTGACTGATGGGACATACTACGTTTCCCCGAAATGGGCTGTCCTATGTCACATCTGGTCTCCTTGGCCAACACTGTGAAGTTGTCAGGTGCCAGTAGTGAGACACTACCTGCTTTCTCAGGAAAGGCCCCTCTTCAGAGCTCTCCTGGAATTTGGCTATCCTCACATCAGTAGTTACACAGAAAGACCGATTCTGTCCTTGGTAAATCCAAACATTTGTGGCCACTGGGACTGGGACTGGGAATGACTCTGGGTACCTGGCTTCCTGGATCCCAAGTTCAGAGAGTTCCATCACCAAGAAAGTTATATAGGTCACTTCCTTCAGGAACTGAATGAGGTCACTGCCTTGGCAACATCTTTGTCCTAACAGTTGCTTCCAAGTGTCCCAATAGATGGAGGCTGCCCCTACTTCCTGTGACACTTTCACAAGTAAGAATGGTATATCAAACACAGGCACCCGTAAACAGCTCTCCACACAAGCCTGGTTTTGTCCATCTTCTCTACATTAAGAAGAGAGAGACTGCTTCAGACACACCCCTTCATCCTGACCTGTTTTTTTTTTTTTTTTTTTTGTCATGAAAGATGACTTTCGCTCTCTCAGGTCCTTCATAGCTTTCTATATCTTCCCCAGGGTTCACTTCTGCATGGACCTTTGAGGTTCTCAGCAGGTGGAAGATCTCTTACATTTCTATATAAGAACAACTTTGTCCTTGCTTTTCTGTAAAGTTAGGTTGAGGAAACAAAGTATGGTTAGGATTAATAACATGATTGATTTGGGTTAGGAATCATTCTGCTGCATGAATAATGGTATTGGGAACCTGCAATATTTATAAGGATATATAGAGGTGAAATATATGTATGAAAACACAAATCTAGGTAAGATTTGAAGCCCAAAAGGGCATTGGATCCTTGATTGGGATACTTTACTCTGAATTATGTTGTGCACATGTGTCTCAGATAAATCTATACATAATGGCATAGGACCTTGTACCTTGGATAATTGAATGTTGAAGAGAACATCCAGTCAAAAAAGGATAGTTGGTAGGATTAGGAAGATACTTGATAGGATTAGAAAAAAGAGTCAGTATAGGATTTGGACAAAAACTTCCTTAGCAATAGGGTTTCAGGTAGACAGAAAATGTAAATGTCAGCACATTTGAAGAGTCAGTCACAATGATGAACTGGGGAAAATATGTAGGAAAGCAGATATCATTAGAGACATTAGGAAATCAGGCAAATGATGAAGTGATTGATAGGATTAGACATTTTCAACAGGCTTGAGGTTGAATACATAATCTTAGGAAGAAACAAATATGTAGTCACCAATAGGATTGACATTTGAGAGCATTAGGCAACATGGACATGGGTGATTTTCATAATCCATACTCACATTCCATTTAGGCTTTGGTACAATTGTAAGTGTGACTTTGCATTTTGTGGCCAGAATATTACTGTGATAAAATGTATATGTAGATCAGGTGACATGAGTCTTTCTTGCACCATTTCTGGGAGCAATATTTAGAAGAGATATAAATTAGTATTGGGGGCACAAATAGGTGTACCATGTGTGAATATATAATGTAACTGATTCCAACTTTAGAAATTGGAATAAATTGATATCTGAAAATACACAGGAAATGTCATATTGACATACATACATTCATTCCAACCAGTTATACATCTAATGGTAATATTAGGGTTGTGGTTTATCATAAAGTGTGTGTGAGTTTTGCTTCAAAATTGATTATGGAAATGGAAAATAATGTGTTTGGAAAGAAGTCTCAATAAATAACCAGTCAAAAGCAAGGAGGAATACATGTGTACTGAAGCAGGAAGTGATTGAATGTGTTTCAAATGTCTTTAAATTTGTGAACTTGTGGATGAAATGTATATACTATGATGTACAAAAACTGAAGAAATAGTAATGTACCAGTGTTAAATAAAAATGAACATCAAAATACACATCATGCCCCTTTGGAATCTACTTGCATTGATGTTAAATTGGGTCAGTTACAGTAGAAATATAAGGATTTGTTTGCACCATTCAGTGAAGTGAGTTTTCAGTACTAGAAAACAAATATGTATTTCAGGTGGATGAATATTTCTGAAAATAATCGTATGAAAATTTGATTATAAAACCACATACATGAGCATGAGTGAATTATTTAGGGAGTGTATAATAGGACACATATATTTTATATTTGGAAAAATCTAGACAATATATATATATATATATATATATATATATATATATATATATATATATATATACATATATATCTCACAGAGAAACATTAGAAAGTAGCAATATATATGCCAATCAAAATTCATCGTGAAATATATATCATCCACCGATCCAAAAATATTAATTTTACTGAACATGGATTTATGTATAATGTTGTTCAACTAAAAATCTCACTCATAGTTTGAATTTTCAGTTCCAAAAGCGTTTAGGAGGGGTGATCTCTTCTCATACTTTGTTTCTGCCAAGTTAGCCACCTCACAAAAATGTACGTGTGATACCAGGTATGATTTTATATGTGCATATAAAAATACATGTGCTGAATTGGCTACAGAAAAAAGGAGACAGAAATTCACATATGTGTTAACTTTAAAAACACATGGAGTACTATTTCAACAAACAATTGACAAGATTTATAACTCCTACACTATATCATGCAAAAGGCAAGACCAACTATACACCATGCCTCCTCTGAACTGCTTGTATTAATATTATGTTTGGGTTATTTGTGTCCATCATATTAGGATTAGTAGTCAGAGTCTATTAGGGTATGGGTTACTGACAGGGATTCAGTATTTCGAATGGAAAATTGGAAAATGAATCCAATGTGTATGTAAATATGTGCTACACAAAAATCTTCCCACTCTCATCCAGAACAATACCTTGACAACACCTTCACCCCATGTAAGACACAATTAGAGGAGAAGAGTTAGAAAATCCATGAATACATATCTGGAATGGAATGCGATCAGAAGTTCACAACCTTGGAAGTGTTAGAGGAGTTTCCAAAAGTAAGGGACAGGGTAAACACTTCAAAAACATAGAGGTCTGTTGTCCTAGAGACTTCTTGAGATACTGCCTGTGAGGTTGGGCACTTGAAATATATGTTGTTGTCACGTGCTTTAGCTTCCTTTCTAGTGAAATCATCAACCTGGGTCTGCATCTATGTGACCTGGAGGACATGGTTTCTTATTTTCCATCCGTGGGTGGGCCCCTTGCTTAAGAGCTCTGGCTACTGGACAAATTTTACACAAAGAAGCCTCTAATCTGACTTTTGGGGCCCCTTGAACTATCTACTCCCCACATCACTTGAAAGATCTTTTACCTTAAAAGGGTCTTCAAACCCTCCCTACATCCAGAGTTCTGTCGCTCCTCACTTCCTTTCTGGAAAACCCTAATATTATTTTCCTCCCCTGCTCTGCACTGAACCCTGCCTCACTGCTCCCAATAACTCCCATGTCTCACACACCAACTCAAAATTGCTTGGAAAACTTAGATGATTTCCTCCCCTGTCATTCTTCCATTTTTGAGAGACCACTCACCAAGCCTGACCTTATCTGGTTTACTGACAGCAGTTCCTTTAGGCAGAATGGAACTCATTACTCTGGATACGCTGTATTTTCAGCCACTGAGATTATAGAGTCCAAAGTTTTGCCTTCAGGAACTACAGACCAGCAGGCTGATTTTATAGCATCCACTCGTGCCTGCCTTCTAGCACAAGGCAAATCCCTCACCCTCTAAAATGATTCAAAATATGTCTTCCATATCTTATTATCCCATGCTGCAATTTGAAAGAAGCGAGGCCTACTTACCACCAAAGGTAATGCGATCACTAATTCAGCTCTTATAACCAATCTGATAGAGGCCTCCCACTTACCCACCCAGTTGGGAGATGTCCATTGTAGGTCCCATCAGAAGGACGGCTCTCTTATCACTGAGGGCAATGCCAAAGCTGACCAGGTGGCACGAATGGCTGCTACCACTTCCAATCATGGCCCCCATGGTGGACATATAATGGCCACTTTAGACAGCTCATCTGAAGCCCCTACTTCTTTCAGTAAGAACAAGCATCTTTCAAGTTCCTTCATACACTATTCCTTTCCAATTCTCAGTCTTTGACCCTCTTTTTACAGAGTTTCTTCTTCCTCACTCCCTCTGACAAGCCATGCTACAGAATATAGCCTCTAATTGTCAGATCTGTCAGCGGACCAACCCTCATACTCCTTTAAGGCCCAAACGTTTCCCTTCCCAACAAGCCCGGGGACACATTCCCTCTGCTGACTGGCAGGTAGACTTCACCAACATGCCCACAGTATGGCACACTAAATACCTCCTTGTCTTTGTGGACACTTTCTCTGGTTTGGTTGAGGCATTTCCCACTTCCAATAAAAAGGCTTCCACTTTAGCTTCAATCTTACTGACAGACATCATCCCCAGGTTTGGTATGCCCACTTCCCTACAATATGACAATGGCCCTGAGTTTACTTCTAGGATCACACAAAAGGTCTCTCAAGCCCTCTCCTTCAAGTGGCATTTCAACTGTCCATATTTCCCCAAGGCTTCAGGGAATGTGGAAAGGGTAAATCGTACTCTAAAGGAAGTCCTTACCAAATTGACAATGGAATTAAACATAGACTGGGTCAAACTCCTTCCCTTGGCTTTGCTTCGAATCAGAGCTCTCCCTAAGAAACCATCTTTACTGTCTCCTTTTGAGATAATGTATGAAAGACATCTTATAACCCCTGCGTTGGTCATTTCACAAGGACCTCTCACCCGAGATTTGTCTTTGCCTCTCTTGCTTCATCTCCGCTCGGAACTCTGGAAATATCAGGACTGGCTTCTTCCGGACCCAGTCTCCTCTCCAAACACTCCTCCCTTAACACCTGTTAGTCTAGTCAATTATAATACCCCAGAGGAGAAAGGGACTCTTGCCCCAAAATGGGAAGGCCCCTATCCTGTCATTCTCTGTACCCCCACAGCCGCCAAACTCTCCTTACCAGACAACCGTCTCACTCCCTGGAATCACATGTCTAGGTTGAAGCCACATCACCAGGAGGCCCCACATGCTGACGACAGGGCCACCCCAGAGGAACTCCAAGAATCACCTCCTGAACCTCCCCTTTACTCCTGCTCTCCACACCCATCTCACCCATTTAAGTTGCGGCTCACACGGTTTTCCTTGCAGCCCAATTCCTCTTAAAGAAGGCACAATGAGCTCTCCCAACACCCTAGTCTTCTCTAACTGCTTGTTTTTTGTGCTCTGCTTATTTTCTGTGCTCTGTCAGGACTGGTCTTTACCCTCCTCACCTACCATGCATTTATTCACTCTTCGGGAACGATACTCAGAACATGGCATGCAGACGGTCCGCGGAGTGGATGCAACTACTTGCTTCATCCACAACTGCACCTCTATTTCCCTAAAATTGTCACCTTCAAGGACCTTCGTCCCTGGTAGCTGGAACTGGCCTTTCATTTGCTTCCTTTTTGATCAAACAAAAGATTATTGTCATTGGTGGCCTGAGATATATAATGGGTGCCCCTATTGGTCATGCAGGTTCCATGATGAACGTGGTAGCTATTCTTACCACTCACTCGGTTACCCTGAAGGGTGGACTTCTAGTTACATAAAGTGGCATAAAGGCTCTTCATCCAATAACAATGCATGGTATACTTTAGATAAACCTGACCCCAAGGCCAAACGTTGGGGCTATGTTGAGTTTGCTGTCTATGCTCAGACAACCTCAGTCAGACCCACAGGGTGGATGACTATTGGCTGCACCCTGATTACGCCACCTAAGGCAACCATCCAGGTAGTCGAACACATTAAGGACTCAGAATCAAAACTTCGAGATCGTATCCATAGCTCATCCAAAGAGGATTCAGAGCCTTCAACCCCCTCAGGTCCCTCTCCCACATGGCTCAATTTGCTACACCAAACGTTTTGATTATTAAACTCCACCCGTCTTTCTTTGCCTACTTCTCAGTGCTTTCTCTGTGCTTCACTTAGTCGTCCACTTCTAGCAGCAGTCCCATTAGCGGCAGAAAATATTCCAGCAAAACCCTACAATTTCTCTAAAAAGGACAAACCCTACATGTGACACGTAACCCACTGTGGGAAAGTTATTCCACCAATACTTTATTTCCTTTCATCTGTTTCCACCTGCCAATAATGAATCCTTTACCCGTTTGTTCCTTGAGCTACAACACCCCATAGAGCCCTGTGTTTAGGCAACCTGAACATTTCCTCTGGTGTAATGGGTCTTTAAGTACCTCAACCATCAATGTCTCTGGCACCTGTTTCTTGGTTACTGTAGTTCCTCAGCTATCTTTGTATACTCCCACCGAATTCCGACAGTTGGCCCTACCTTCCCGCACCCGTAAGGTAGTCTTTCTGCCGGTTCTGGTAGGCCTCATTTTAACAACCTCAGTGACGAGTCTCGGACTCTCTGGTGGAGCTATAGGTCATGCTCTATGGGCATCCAATGACCTTCAACAAAAACTGCAGGAAACACTCAATACCATGGCTGAGTCTCTGGGTTCCTTGCAGCGGCAGGTTACATCATTGGCACAAGTGGCTTTACAGAACCAAAGGGCAATTGATCTTCTCACTGCAGAAAAAGGGGTTACATGCCTATTCCTCAGAGAGGAATTTTGCTATTATGTTAATGAATCTGGGCTAATAAAAAAAAATGTTGTTAAATTGCAGGAATTATCGACCGAATTTCTCAAACATACCTCCTCCAATCCCATCATAGGGTTCTTCCAATCCTATCTTGCCATGTACTTACTACATATCTTGGGGCCCCTTATTGGGATGCTCCTTTTTGTGCTCTCTTGCCCTGCAAAATGAAGTGCCTTCAAACCCAACTGCAAAAAATTCCTAATCAAACTTTCAACCAGCTTTTGCTTAGGCACGACCAGCCTCTGATGACCGATGAACCCCCAACATCTCCAAGAGAACAGTAACTCAGTGATGAAGCTCACTACCAGGCATGATGGAATGCAATGGGTATCAGACAGCGGGAGACAACGAGCTCTGAGAACCTCTTAATCTGCCATCCTGGATTCATGAGTCTTTACCACCTTCTAAGATTTCTCATGGCCCTTGGCCTCTTCTATGTCAGTCCCCCAACATGGAACTTCTGCCAAAAAATGACATTTCCTTTAATTTTTATCTTCATTCTGTTTTTATTTGCTCTGATCTTCTTCAGGTGCTGGTGACGCCATGTCCAGGCAACGCTTCCAGTATTTCCTAGAGTCTCTGTTACAGGACCAGTGGCTGATACCAACAATCTCTTCCATCCAGGACTAGTTCCATGCCATCGACAACTTTGGCTTCAGGGAACATTCATTGACTTCACCCCTACGAAAGTAGCTGTCTATAGCCACTGGGTTTTATTTCTGGCTGGCCATGATAATCCCAAACCTGCTCCATGAGCATTCCTCCACTTCTCTTTCTAGGCCCCACACCACCCGCACACAGCAGGAAGCAGCCGGATCTGACAAATGACGCCCCACTTCCTAAGAAAACAAAAAGGGTGGAATGTTGGGAAAAGAATAAATGGCAGCCATACCCCAGAGAAAAACCTCAACATGGCGCCTAAGGACTTCTTCTTCCTACCTTCTTCATTTCTGCAGTGGCGCAAAAAGTTCCCACCCTTGTGAACTCTCACGTCAGCGCCAATTTCAAATCTCACTTGTGGGGAACCTTAGCCCCAATGAGAACTAATTCCTGGGCTCTGGAGCTGATATCTGAAAGAACTTGCCAATAAACGGGTTGCTGCCATTTATCTAAGCCCTACCATCTCCCCCTTAGTTCTATATAAGCACACAGCTTTGAGCAATAAAATTGGAATTCTCCCGGTGAAGTGTCATTGCGTGGGGAATTATTTCACTCATGATCAGCAACAGGATATCCAAAGGTTCTCCAGTGCCACCTGGTCATGGGAATTTCAGAAATTTGATGGTATTTATTTAGCCATTTTTGAAGGATGAAGTTGGAGTCACTGTACGTTTCAATTAATGCAGGAACCATTATGTGGTGAGGAAGCTCATTTAAATTAAAACTCTGGAGAAATCTCACAGGCAAGGCTTCCCAAAGAGTGGCCAAAAGGTCACATGAAGCCAGGATCATTGAGGTCTACAATATGAGTTCCATATGTGTTTAGATTCTCAACTATGGCTGCCAAGTCTTTCAGAATAAAATCATGTGATATCCTGGCTGAGATTCTCCCTGCACTGTGGAAAGACACCCTGGCACTCGATCTCAGTTTTCAAGGGAGGCTTCTCATGCGTGGCCTCCTAAAATCCCAACACATTTCATGGCAATACTTCTTTGAGGTAAATTCCAGAACTCAGTCTCTAAGAGGAATCATGCCAGAGTTCAAGCCCAGGTGGATCCAGTTATCTCTTCCAACCGCCAAACAAATGACCACAATTAAAACCAAACACTCCCACATGGCCCTCATCTTCTTCCATATAGACACTTATCATAACCTCTGGCTGGAGTTTTTCATGAGGGGTGCAGCCCAAGACAGTGTCAAAAATAAGCTCCCTTGCCCCTCATTTGCCTAAAGTCAAGGTGGCCTGGACACCCATCCGGTGAACCAGGAGTGATCAGATAGGCTAGCTGTTAATACTGCTCTGCATCTCCAATTTGAGGCCTACTGACTGTCAGGTATAGATTCTTTATATGATTTGGAGCCATGAGAAAACCCAAAAACCTATGGGCTAGCCTCTGCAGGGCTGTGCATAACTCATTTGACCCAAAGGATCCGTATTCTCACTTGATGGTGGTCAGGAACCTTACAAATGAATGCGAGAGACTTCATTCACAATAATTGCTCTTTTGGCCATTTTGGTTTTGGATGCACACATGGGATCTCTCTTTATATCCATCAGGTGCTGAGAATCTAAGCCACAACCTCACACAGGGCCAAGAGGCTGATTTAGACACATCCCTTTCCAAAGCAATTAAGCAAAAAGCCACAGGTGGTGCCCATTCATTTTCATTTGAAAACTGTTTTCTTCAGGCTTCACAAAGGGGTGGCCTGAGGCAAAGACCTTCCTGACATTCAGGGAAACAGAACAATTGATAAGCAAAAGGCCGAAAGCATGGTTTCTCAACTGAGACTTTCTTGGTCACACTGATATCTGTGTTTTCTGAGATGCTCGCCATTCCCTTCAGCTATCCAGGACATGGCAATGTCACAGAGCTTGGAGGTGGTACATATTTTGGACACAAAACCATGAGAATATTCTGGAGAGTGGTGAGAATTCTGGAAGAAACAGGAACTTAGGAAGGTAGCAGGTGTTGCCCATGGATAAGACAAGCTGCAGTCCATTCATAAATTGGGCAGGATGAATGCCGGGAATCTTTCTACTATACAGGACATATCAATTGTTGCATTCTATTTTCTAATGTCTACAACCACGGACACAGTGGGATACACAGACATAGAAACACTTGCCTTGTCCAACGACTTACTAGAAGAAGACCACTCCAAATCAAACAAACCGTCTTTCCTACCTATTCTCAGATCATGAGACAAAACCACAAAATCACACCCACACCCACAAAGACACCTCCTTCCCCCATGTAACTCTGTGACTATCCGGAGTTTTCTCTGAGTGGTGGGCCATACTATGTTCCCCCAAAATGGCCTGTCCTATCTCAGATCTGGTCTCCTTGGCCAACTCTGTGAAGTTGTCAGGAGCCTGCGGTGAACCACTACCTACTTTCTCAGGAAAGGCCCCTATGCAGAGCTCTCCTGGTATTTGGCCATCCTCACATCTGTAGGTACCAAGAAAGACTGACACTCTCCTTGGTAAATTCAAACAAGTGAGCCTACTGGGTCTGGGACTGGACTGGCTCCGGGTGCCTGGCTTCCTGGATCCCAAGTTAAGAGAGTTCCATCACCAAGGAAGTGAGGTAGATCACTTCTTCAGGAACTGAATGATGTCATTGCCTTGACAACCACTTTGTCCTAACAGTTGCTTTCAAGAGTCCCATGAGATGGAGGCTGCCCCTACTTCCTGTGACACTTTCACAAGTTAGAATGGTATATAAACCATGGGCACCCGGGAACAGCTCTCCACCTAGCACTGTTTTGGTCCATCTTCTCTACATTAAGAAGAGAGAGGCTGATTCATACACATCCCTTCATGCTGACAAGGTTGTTTGCCATAGAAGATGACTTTTCTCTCTCAGGTCTTTCGTAGCTGCCTACATCTTCTCAAGGGATCATTTCTGCATGGACCTTTGATGTTCTCAACAGCTGGAACATGCCCTACATTCCTGTATTTTAAGAGCAACCCTGTCCCTGCTGTTCTGTAAAGTTCGATTGAGAGAACAATGTATGGTTTTGGGTTAGTAACATGTTCAATTTGGGGTTAGGAATCCTTCTGCATGACGAATAATGGTATTGGGAAACTATGATATTTACAAGAATATATAGGTGAAATATAAGTATAAAAACAGAAATCTATGGAAGATATGAAGTCCAGAAGGGCATTGGGCCCTTAATTGGTACACTTAGCTTTGAATTATTTAAGGGAAATTGCTTGGAAATGAAAGGAGACCCTCAGATAAATCTATATACAATGGCATAGGAGCTTGTACCTTGGATGATTGAATGTCGAAGAGAACATCCACTCAAAAAGGGATAGTCGGTAGGATTAGGAAGATAGTCAGTAGGTTTACAAAGAACAGTGAGAATAGGATTTAGACCAAAAGTTCTTAAGCAATAGGGTTTCAGGTAGACAGTGAATGTAAATGTCAGCACAAGTGAAGAGTCAGTCACAATGATGAACAGGGGAAAATATGTAGGAAAATAGATATAAATAGAGACATTACTAAATCAGGCAAAGTATAAAGTGAGTGATAGGATTAGACATTTTCAACAGGCTTGAGGTTGAATATATAATCTTAGGAAGAAACAAAAATGTAGTCACCAATAAGATTGACATTTGAGAGCATTAGGCCACCTGGACATGGAAGGTTTTAGTAATCCATGCTCACTTTCCATTTAGGCTTTGGTACAAACTTAAGGGTGACCTTTGATTTTTTTGTACAGAATATTACTGTGATAAAATGTATATATAGATCAGGTGACATGAGTATTTCTTCCACCATTTTTTGAGGAATATTTTGAAAACGTATAAATTAGTATTGAGGGTAAAAATAGGTGTACCCTGTGTCTATGAATATAGAGATAATGCATGAATAGATCATACAGTTAATAAATAATATAACTGGTTCCCCTTTAAATAATGTATTGAATTGATATCTGAAAATATATAAGAAATCATATTTTTTTTAATTAATTTTTATTGTAGGTTGTTCAAAACATTACATAGTTCTTGATATATCATATTTCACACTTTGATTCAAGTGGGATATGAGCTCCCATTTTTACCCCATATACAGATTGCAGAATCACATCAGTTGCAGAACCATTGATTTACATATTGCCATTATGGTGTCTGTTGTATTCTGCTGCCTTTTCTATCCTCTACTATCCCCCCTCCCCCCTCCCCTCCCCTCTTCTCTCTCTACCCCCTCTACTGTAGTTCATTTCTCCCCCTTATATTTTCCTCCTTTCCCCTCACATCCTCTTGTATGTAATTTTGTATACCCCTAAGGGTCTCCTTCCATTTACATGCAATTTCCCTTCTCTCTCCCTTTCCCTCCCACCTCTCATCCCTCTTTAATGTTAATCTTCTTCTCATGCTCTTCGTCCCTACTCTGTTCTTAGTTACTCTCCTTATATCAAAGAAGACATTTGGCATTTGTTTTTAAGGGATTGGCTAGCTTCACTTAGCATAATCTGCTCTAATGCCATCCATTTCCCTCCAAATTCTATGATTTTGTCATTTCTTAATGCAGAGTAATACTCCATTGTGTATAAATGCCACATTTTTTTTATCCATTCGTCTATTGAAGGGCATCTAGGTTGGTTCCACAGTCTTGCTATTGTGAATTGTGCTGCTATGAACATGGATGTAGCAGTGTCCCTATAGTGTGCTCTTTTTAGGTCTTTAGGGAATAGACCGAGTAGGGGAATAGCTGGATCAAATGGTGGTTCCATTCCGAGCTTTCCAAGAAATCTCCATACTGCTTTCCAAATTGGCCGCACCAATTTGCAGTCCCACCAGCAATGTACAAGAGTACCCTTTTCCCCACATCCTCGCCAGCACTTGATGCTGTTTGACTTCCTAATGGCTGCCAATCTTACTGGAGTGAGATGGTATCTTAGGGTGGTTTTGATTTGCATTTCTCTGACTGCTAGAGATGGTGAGCATTTTTTCATATACTTGTTGATTGATTGTATGTCCTCCTCTGAGAAATTTCTGTTCAGGTCCTAGGCCCATTTGTTGATTGGGTTATTCGTTATCTCATTGTCTAATTTTTTTAGTTCTTTGTATATTCTGGATATTATGGCTCTGTCTGAAGTGTGAGGAGTAAAGATTTGTTCCCAGGACGTAGGCTCCCTATTTACCTCTCTTATTGTTTCTTTTGCTGAGAAAAAACTTTTTAGTTTGAGTAAGTCCCGTTTGTTGATTCTAGTTATTAACTGTTGTGCTATGGGTGTCCTATTGAGGAATTTGGAGCCCGACCCCACAGTATGTAGATCATAGCCAACTTTTTCTTCTATCAAATGCCATGTCTCTGATTTGATATCAAGTTCCTTGATCCACTTTGAGTTAATTTTGTGCATGGCGAGAGAAAGGGATTCAGTTTCATTTTGTTGCAAATGGATTTCCAGTTTTCCCAACACCATTTGTTGAAGATGCTATCCTTCTTCCATTGCATGCTTTTAGCCCCTTTATCGAATATAAGATAGTTGTAGTTTTGTGGATTGGCTTCTGTGTCCTCTATTCTGTACCATTGGTCCACCCGCCGGTTTTGTTACCAGTACCATGGTGTTTTTGTTACTATTGCTCTGTAGTATAGTTTGAAGTCTGGTATAGCTATCCCGCCTGATTCACACTTCCTGCTTAGCATTGTTTTTGCTATTCTGGGTCTTTTATTTTTCCATATGAATTTCATGATTGCTTTCTCTATTTCTACAAGAAATGCCGTTGGGATTTTGATTGGCATTGGATTAAACCTATAGAGAACTTTTGGTATTATCGCCATTTTGATGTTGTTACTTCTACCTATCCATGAACAGGGTATATTTTTCCATCTTCTAAGATCTTCTTCTATTTCTTTCTTTAGGGTTCTGTAGTTTTCATTGTATAAGTCTTTCACCTCTTTTGTTAGGTTGATTCCCAAGTATTTTACTTTTATTGAGGATATTGTGAATGGGGTGGTTGTCCTCATTTCCATTTCAGAGGATTTGTCGCTGATATACAGGAATGCCTTTGATTTATGCATGTTGATTTTATAGCCTGCCACTTTGCTGAATTCATTTATTAGCTCTAATAGTTTCTTTGTAGACCCTTTTGGGTCTGCTAGGTATCGAATCATGTCATCTGCAAATAGTGATAATTTGAGTTCTTCTTTTCTATTTTTATGCCTTTATTTTTTTTCGTCTGTCTAATTGCTCTGGCCAGTGATTCGAGAACTATGTTGAACAGAAGTGGTGAGAGAGGGCATCCCTGTCTTGTTCCAGATTTTAGAGGGAATGCCTTCAGTTTTTCTCCATTCAGAATGATGCTAGCCTGAGGCTTAGCATAGATTGCTTTTACAATATTGAGGTATGTTCCTGTTATCCCTAGTTTTTCTAGAGTTTTGAATATAAAGGGATGCTCTACTTTGTCGAATGCTATTTCCACATCTATCGAGATGATCATATGGTTCTTATTTTTAAGCCTATTGATGTGGTGAATAACATTTATTGATTTCCGTATATTGAACCAACCTTGCATCCCAGGGATAAATCCTACCAGATCATGTTGCACAATTTTTTTGATATGTTTTTGTATCCGGTTCGCCAGAAGTTTATTGAGGATTTTTGCATCTAGGTTCATTAGAGATATTGGTCTGTAGTTTTCTTTCTTTGAAGTGTCTTTGTCTGATTTAGGAATCAGGGTGATGTTGGCCTCATAGAATGAATTTGGAAGTTCTCCCTCTTTTTCTATTTTCTGAAATAGCTTGAAAAGTATTGGTATTAGTTCCTCTTTAAAGGTTTTGTAAAACTCTGCTGTATACCCATCCGGTCCTGGGCTTTTCTTAGTTGGTAGTCTTTTGATGGTATCTTCTATTTCCTCAATTGATATTGGTCTGTTAAGGTTGTCAATATCCTCCTGACTCAATCTGGGCAAATCATATAACTTAAGAAATTTATCGATGCCTTCACTATCTTCTATTTTGTTGGAGTATAAGGATTCAAAATAATTTCTGATAATCTTCTGTATTTCTGAAGTGTCTGTTGTGATATTGCCTTTTTCATCCCGTATGCTGGTAATATGAGTTCTCTCTCTTCTTCTCTTCGTTAGCGTGGCTAAGGGTCTGTCGATTTTTTTTATTTTTTCAAAGAACCAACTTTTAGTTTTGTCAATTTTTTCTATTGTTTCTTTCGTTTCGATTTCATTAATTTCAGCTCTGATTTTAATTATTTCTTGTCTTCTACTTCTTTTGCTGTTGTTTTTCTCTTCTTTTTCTAGGATTTTGAGTTGAAGTATTAGATCATTTATTTGTTGGTTTTTTCTTTTTTTAAGGAATGAACTCCAAGCAATAAATTTTCCTCTTAGAACTGCTTTCAATGTGTCCCATAGATTCCAATATGTTGTGTCTGTGTTTTCATTTATCTTTAAGAATTTTTTAATTTCCTCCTTGATGTCTTCTATAACCCATTGATCATTCAGTAACCTATTGTTCATTCTCCAAGTGATGCATGATTTTTCCTTATTTCTTTTATCATTAATTTTCAATTTCATTCCATTATGATCAGTTAAGATGCATAGTATTATCTCTACTCCTTTATATTGTCTAAGAGTTGCCCTGTGACATAATATATGATCTATTTTTGAGAAGGATCCATGTGCTGCTGAGAAAAAAGTGTAACTGCTTGATGTTGGGTGGTATATTCTATATATGTCAATTAAGTCTAGGTTATTAATTGTGTTATTGAGCTCTATAGTTTCCTTATTCAACTTTTGTTTGGAAGATCTCTCCAGTGGTGAGAGAGGTGTGTTGAAGTCTCCCATGATTATTGTATGGTGGTCTATTAGACTCTTGAACTTGAGAAGTGTTTGTTTGATGAACATAGCTGCACCATTGTTTGGGGCATATATATTTATGATTGTTATGTCTTGTTGGTGTATGGTTCCCTTGAGAAGTATGTAGTGTCCATCTTCATCCCTTTTGATTAACTTTGGCTTGAAATCTATTTTATTTGATATGAATATGGACACTCCTGCTTGTTTCCGAAGTCCATATGAGTGATATGATTTTTCCCAACCTTTCACCTTCAGTCTAAGTATGTCTTTTCCTATCAAATGCGTCTCGTGAAGGCAGCATATTGTTGGGTCTTGTTTTGTGATCCATTCTACTAGCCTGTGTCTCTTAATTGGTGAGTTTAAGCCATTAACATTTAGGGTTATTATTGAGATATGGGTGTTCTTCCAGCCATATTGGTTTATTTATGTTACTAAACATGGTTTGTTTTCCTCTTTGATTATCCCCCCCCCTTCACTGTACTACCTCCCGCTGTTGGTTTTCATTGACATTTTCCATTTCCTCTTCCTGTAATATTTTGCCGAGGATGTTTTGAAGAGATGGTTTTCTAGCTGCAAATTCTTTTAACTTTTGTTTATCATGAAAGGTTTTAATTTCATCTTCCATCCTGAAGCTTAATTTCACGGGATACACAATTCTTGGTTGTAACCCATTTTCTTTTAGTGTATGAAATATGTTATTCCAGGATCTTCTAGCTTTCAGAGTCTGTGTTAAAAGATCAGCTGTTATCCTGATTGGTTTACCCCTAAATGTAATCTGCTTCCTTTCTCTTGTAGCTTTTAAAATTCTCTCCTTATTCTGTATGTTGGGCATCTTCATTATAATGTGTCTAGGTGTGGATCTCTTATGATTTTGCACATTCGGCGTCCTGTAGGCTTCTAGGATTTGGGATTCTGTCTCATTCTTCAAGTCTGGGAAGTTTTCTCGTATTATTTCGTTGAATAGATTGCTCATTCCTTTGGTTTGGACCTCAATACCTTCCTGTATCCCAATGACTCTTAAGTTTGGTCTCTTTATGTTATCCCATATTTCTTGAATGTTCTGCTCATGGTTTCTTAACAGCTTTGCTGAGCTGTCTATGTTCTTCTCCAGTTGAAATACTTTGTCTTCATTGTCTGATGTTCTATCTTCTAAGTGTTCTACTCTGCTGGTAGTATTCTCAATTGAGTTTTTATGTTGGTTTATTGTTTCCTGAATTTCCAGGATTTCTGTTTGTTTGTTTCTTATAACCTCTATCTCCCTGAATAATTGATCTTTTGCTTCTTGGATTTGTTTATGTAATTCATTGTCGAAGTGGTCGAAGTGGTCTTTCATTGTCTGATTTTGCTGTCTAATGTCTTCCTTGAGACTCCAGATCATCTGAAGCATGTATATCCTGAATTCTTTATCTGACATTCCATCTGCTGCAGATATTACCTCTTCTAAAGTTGAATTGACCTGCATTGCTTGTGGTCCTTTTTTTTCCTTGTCTTTTCATACTGATCGCGTTTCTTTCTGCTTGGTGAAACTATTGTGTTATTGATTTTTCCCCCTATATATTTATATTGCTTTTGTATAGCTGCATCGTCTCCCTTGCAGGCTTTGGCGGTGGTTCTGCCCCTCCTTCAATTGAGGCAATGTGCCTACCACGCCGGGAGGCCGCTGTGCCTCTACTTTCGATGGGCCTTTTCTTTCGGTGGTCACAGGTCCGCCTACCTTGCAGGAGTGAGCAGCGGTTTTGCCCCTCTGCTGGCCACTAGGCCTGTTCTGTCTGTCGGGTGCAGGTATGTCTACCTAAAAGGCGCTGGTGGCGGCTCTGCCCCTCCCCCAACCGGGGTGATGTATCTGGCAGGCCACTGGGCCTGTTTTGTCGGTGGTCACGGTTCCGCCTACATTGCACGTGCGTGGAGCAGCTGTGTCCCTCTGAGAGTTGCTGAGCCTGACCTGCCGGTGGATGGCAAGTTTGCCTACCTTGCAGGCGCAGGGGTGGCTCTGCCGCTCCGCGGGTCACTGGGCCTGATCTGCTGGTGAGTTGCAGGTCTGCCTAACTTGCAGGCGCCCGGCGGCTCTGCCCCTCCCCCAACCGGGGCGGGGCGATGTGTCTGGCCGGCCGCTGGGCCTGTTCCGTTGGTGGTCATGGTTCAGCCTACCTAGCAGGCACGTGGGGCAGCTGTGTCCCTCCGCAGTTTTTTGGGCCTGACCTGTCGGTGGGTCGCAGGTCTGCCTACCTTGTAGGCTCGGGGGGTGGCTCTGCCGCTCTGTGGATTGCTGTGCCTGTTCTGCTCTTGGGTCGCGGGTCCGCCTACCTTGCAGGCACCCGGCGCCTCTGCCCCTCCCCCAACCGGAGCTATGTGTCTGGCGGTCCACTGGGCCTCTTTTGTCGGTGGTCACGGTTCCGCCTACCCTGCACGCGCGTGGAGCAGCTGGGTCTCTCTGAGAGTTGCTGGGCCTGACCTGTCGGTGGGTGGCAAGTGCGCCTACCTTGCAGGCCCGGGGGTGGCTCTGCCGCTCCGCGGGTTGTTGGGCCTGATATGCTGGTGAGATGCAGGTCTGCCTAACTTGTAGGCGCCCGGCGGCTCTGCCCCTCCCCCAACCGGGGTGGGGCAATGTGTCTGGCCGGCCTCTGAGCCTGTTCTGTTGGTGGTCAGCGTTCTGCCTACCTAGCAGGCTCGTGGGGCAGCTGTGCCCCTCCACAGTTTGTTGGGCCTGACCTGCCGGTGGGTGGCAAGTGCGCCTATCTTGCAGGCCCGGGGGTGGCTCTGCCGCTCCACAGTTGCTGGGCCTGATCTGCTGGTGAGTCGCAGGTCTGCCTACCTTGCAGGCGCCCGGCTGCTCTGCCCCTCCCCCAACCGGGGCGGGGCGATGTATCTGGCCGGCCTCTGGGCCTGTTCTGTCGGTGGTCAGGGTTCTGCCTACCTAGCAGGCTCGTGGGGCAGCTGTGCCCCTCCGCAGTTTGTTGGGCCTGACCTGCCGGTGGGTGGCAAGTGTGCCTACCTTGCAGGCCCGGGGGTGGCTCTGCCGCTCCGCGGTTGCTGGGCCTGATCTGCTGGTGATTCGCAGGTATGCCTAACTTGCAGGCGCCCGGCGGCTCTGCCCCTCCCCCAACCTGGGCGGGGCGATGTGTCTGGCCGGCCGCTGGGCCTGTTCTGTTGGTGGTCACGGTTCAGCCTACCTAGCAGGCACGTGGGGCAGCTGTGCCCCTCCGCAGGTTTTTGGGCATGACCTGCCGGTAGGTCACAGGTCTGTCTACCTTGTAGGCTCGGGGGGTGGCTATGCCGCTTTGTGGATTGCTGTGCATTTTCTGCTGGTGGGTCGCGGGTCCGCCTACCTTGCAGGCGCCCGGTGGCTCTGCCCCTCCCCCAACCGGAGGGATGTGTCTGGCGGTTCACTGGGCCTGTTTTGTCGGTGTTCACAGTTCCGCCTACCTTGCACACGCGTGGAGCAGCTGTTTCATTAGTGCCTGGGCACACTCTTCTTGTTGGCCTCCCTCAGGCCCTAAGTTTGTAGAGCTTGGGGCTGAGAAACCCCAGCCAATTTGCTTACCTTCTGGTAGCCACGCCCCCTTATCTGGTGCAAGAGACCTCAGTTGTCAGCACTGGTGGGAGCGGTAGCCGTGAGTCCCACGCCGAGGCGAGTCGGTGCAAGAGACCTCAGTTGTCAGCACTGGTGGGAGCGGTAGCTGGGAGACCCGCACCGCGCAGCTACCGCCGGCTCCTGTGCCAGTGCTGCCTCCGGGTTTTCTTGACTACCACGCCGGCAGGTCGCTGGACCTGTTACGGGCCCGGGCGGCGGCTCTGTTCGGCCCCTCTGGCCTCCACAGTATTCAGCAGGACCCGGACCGAGAAACAGTTTCCGCGGGTTCTTTATCACCGGGCCAAAACAGTTCTGGGAGCCAGAATTCGGCCTCTCCGGACTTGGTGCATGCTCCAACAGGAGCAGGCTCCAAGAAGCAGTTTCAGCGGGTTCTATAGCCCTGGGCCAGAGCAGCTCCGGGAGCCGGAACTCCGACACTCCGGGCTCGGTGCGTGTTCTGATAGGAGCAGGCTCCAAGAAGCAGTTTCCGCGGGTTATTTAGCACTAAGTCTGAGCAATTTGTCTGCGAGATGCAGACAATTGTCAGCCTGAAATTACCTCTTCTATAGCTGAAAGAGCTGCAATCAGTCGAAAACAAGGATGGTGACGTCAGCTCTCCAAGATGGTGGCCGCTGGCTTCCTCCGTGGTCTGACCGGTGTGGAGAACCAACCTGGACCGTTTCCTTTCCCTGTCTCCAACCCAGAATTCAGCTCCGAGCTCAGCAAATGCCTAGCTGGCAGGAGCCCACAGAATCAGCATTGCTGTATCTCTGCGCCACCAGCCTGTCATTTCCCAGCGCGCGCCGCAGACTCCAGCCATGGGGTGATCTGCCGAACAAGCAGCGCTCCATACAGACGGACAGATCGCTCGCATTTGAGCCCCTGAAGCTGATCCTCGTGCGATGAAAATCCTTCCACTAGGTTTTGGAGCACCCCAATTTTGCTGGAAATTCCTAACAAGATAGCTTTTAGCCGTTCTAACTCGTCATTTTCCCTCACAGTGACGCAGTACACGGAGTTACTGCACTCCCTTTGCGGCCATCTTGCCTCTCAAGAAATCATATATTGATATAGAATCATTCATAACAACTAGTTATACATCTAATTGTAATCCTAGGCTTATGGTTTATCATGAAGAGTGTGTGAGTTTTGCTTCAAAAGTGATTATGGAAATCAAAAATAATGTGTTTTGAAAGAAGTCTCATGAAAAGACCAGTTTGAAACATGGCAGAACACGTGTTTTCTGAAGCAGAAAGTGATTGAAAGTGAAATATATGCCTATAAATTTGTGAACTTGTGGATGAAATATATATCCTATAATGTGCATAAACTGAAGAAATAGTAATGTACCAGTGTTGAAATAAAAATGACCTTCAAAATACTTATCATGTCCCATAGGAATCTACTTGCATTGATGTGAAACTGGATCAGTTACTGTAGAAATATTAGGATTCATATGCACCATTCACTGAAGTTAGTTTTCAATACTAGGAAAAAAATACGTATATCAGGTGAATGAATATTTCTGAGAATAATCTTGTGAAAAGTTTTTTATAAATCCACATACATATTCATGAATGAATTTAAGGAGTGTATAATAAGACACATATATTAAATATTTTGAAATATCTGGAGAGAATATATATATATATATATATATATATATATATATATATATATAACCACACACAGATTTTAAAAATTAGCAATATATATGCCAATCAAATTACACCGTGAAATACATATCATCCACAGATCCAAAAATATTCATTTTACTGGATATGGATTTATGTATAACTTTTTTCAACTAGGAAGCTCACCCATATTTTGAATTTTCAGTTCAAACAGCGTTTAGGAGGAGTGATCTCTTCTCACACTTTGTATCTGCCAAGTTATGTAACTCACAAGAATGTACGTGTGATACCAGGTAGGATTCTAAATGTGCATATAAAAATACATGTGCTGAATAGAATACAGAGAAAGGGAGACAGGAATTCACATATTTGTTAACTGTAAAAGCACATGGAAAACTATTTCAACAAAAAATTTACTAGATTTATAACTCCTACCCTATATAATGCAAAAGGCAAGTCCAAGTATACAACGTGCCTCCTCTGAACTGCTTGTATTTCTATTCTGTTTCGGTTATTTTTCTCCATCATATTAGGATTAGTATTCAGAATCTAGTAGGGTATGTGTTAGTGTCAGGGATTCAGTATATCAAATGTAAAATAGAAAAATGAAACCAATGTGTATGCAAATATGTGCTAAACAAAATCTTCCCACTCTCATCCAGAACAATTCCTTGACATTTCCTTCCCCCAAAGTAAGACACAATTAGAGGAGTAGAGTAATAAAATCTGTGAATAATATGCTCAGGAGTTTACAACCTTGGAAGTGGTAGAGGAGTTTTCCTAGTATGGGACAGGATAAAAACTCCATATATATGGAGCTCTGCTGGCCTAAATACTTCTTGAGAAACTGCCTCTGAGTTTGGGCACTTGAAATATATGTTTTTGTCAGGAGCTTTAGCTTCTTTCTAGTGAGACCATCAAAGCTGTGTCTGCATCTATGTGACCTGGAGGACATGATTTCTTATTTTCCAATGAACATGAGGCAGCAGTGCTGAATTCTCTCTTTGTAAGTAAACTGTGGCCACTGGGGGCTAAGGGTATTCCCATGTGGACTGGGAAGCCATTTGGTCATCCTCCACTTTTCGTGGTGTTTCTTGCTGCTGCACTGGGACTTTGGCATTTGCTTCATGAAATAAAAGAAGTTCAACTGGGACACAGTTCTGGAGGCAATTCTTTCATGTGTGGTTGGTCAGGGTCTGCAGGAGAATGCACCAACCAGGCTTCTATCCCACATAGCTTGGCCACATGTCTATAGCAACCTGATTCTGAACATTGCCCGGAAACGTCTCCAACAAGAAGCCTTTACATGGAAGGGTCTGCTGGCTGCACCATGTCAGTCACAAGCCATTTGGAAGCCAATGGCAGATCCACATGGCCCCACCACAAATTTTTTATCACACATCTGCCTACCACTGCTCTAGGCCCACTACTCAGCAGGTTCCAACATACTGGCATCTCTGTTCTACACCGTTTTCATGAAACCCACTCAATCAAGGCACTGTCTTGCATATTTACGATCAGCAACAGGACATCCAAAGTTTCTCCAGTGCCACCTGGTCATGGGAATTTCAAAAATTTCATGGTATTTATCTAGGCATTTTTAAAGGATGACGTTGCAGGCACTGTGGGTTTCAATTCATTCAGGAACCATTAAATGGTGAGGAAGCTCATTTCAATGAATGCTCTGTAGAACTCTCACAGGCAAGGCTTCCCAAAGAGTGGCCAAAATGTCACATGAAGCCAGGCCCATTGAGGTCTACAATGTGACGTCCATGGGTGTTGTGACTCTCAACTATGGCTGCCAAGTCTTTCAGAATTAAATCATGTGATATCCTGGCTGAGATACCCAGGGCTCTGTGGAAAGCCAACCTGGGCCTAGATCTCAGTTTCCAAGGGTGATTCTCATGGGTGGACTTCTAAAATCCCAACGAAATTCATGGCAATACTTCTCTGAATTCAGTCTCTAAGGGGAATTACACCAGAGTTCAAGCCCAGGTGGTCCAGGTCATGTCTTCATACTGGACACAAATGACCAAATTTAAAACCAAAACCCTCCCATATGGCCCTCATCTTCTTCCATATAGACACTAATCACAACCTCTGGCGCAAGGTTTCCATGAGTGGCGGAGTCCAAGAGAGTGTCCAAAATAACTCCCTTGCCCCTCATTGGCGTAAATTCAGGGTGGTCTGGACACCCTTCATGTGAAACAGGAGTGATCAAATATGCTAGACGTTAATACTTCTATGCTTCTCCAATTTGTGGAAAACTGAGTGTCAGGTATATATTTTTATGTGATTTGCAGTCATGAGAAATCACAAGCACCTCTGCAGGTCTTTGAAGAACCCATTTGACCCAAAGGATCCCTATTCTCACTTGATGGAGTTCAAGAACTTTAAAGAGGAAGGCGACAGACTTCATCCACAAGGACTGCTTTTTGGCCGTTTTGGTTTTGGATGCACACATGGGATCTCTCTTTACATCCACCAGGTGCTGAGAATCTAAGCCACAACCTCACACAGGGCCAAGAGGCTGATTCAGACACATCCCTTTCCAAAGCATTTAAGCAAAGAGCCACAGGTGATGCCCATTCATTTCCATTTGAAAACTGTTTTCTTTAGGCTTCACAAAGGGGTGGCCTGAGGCAAAGACCTTCCTGACATTCAGGGGAACAGAACAATAGGTTAGCAAATGGCCCAAAGCAGTGTTTCTCCACTGAGACTTTCCTGGTCACACTGATATCTGAATTTTCTGAGATGCTCACCATTCCCTTCAGCTATCCAGTACATGACCATGTCACAGAGCTTAGAGGCGGTACTTATCTTGGTCACAAAATCATAAGCCTATTCTGGAGAGTGGCCAGAATTCAGGAAGAAAACAGGAACTTAGGAAGATAGCAGGTGTTACCCATCCATAAGGCAAGCCGCATTCCTTTCATACATTGGGCAGAAAGAATTCTGGTAAGCTTTCTACTAGCCTGGACACATCCTTTGATGCATTCTCTTTTCTAATGTCTACAACCATGGACACAATGGGATACACAGACTTAAAAACACTCGCCTTGTCAAATCACTTGTTAGAAATCGTCCACTCCAAACCAAACAAACTGCCTTTCCTACCTATTCTCAAAACATGAGACAAAATCACAAACACACACTCACACCCACAAAGTCACCTCCTTTCCCAAAGTAGGTCTCTGACTATCGGGTGTGACCTCTGACTGGTGGGCCGTACTATGTTCCCATCAAATGGCCTGTTCTGTCTCAGATCTGGTTTCCTTGGCCAACTCTGTGAAGTTGTCAGGAGACAGCGGTGAGCCACTTCCTGCTTACTCAGGAAAGGCCACTCTTCAGAGCTTTCCTGGCATTTGGCCATCCTCACATCAGTAGATACCAAGAAAGACTGACTCTGTCCTTGGTAAATCAAAAGAAGGGAGACCACTGGGACTGGGCCTGGGACTAGATTTGTGTGCCTGGATGCCTGGATCCCAAGTTCAGAGAGTTCCATCACCAAGAATGTGAGGTGAGGTCACTTCCTTCAGGAACTGAATGAGGTCAATGCCTTGGCAAGCACATTGTCCTAACATTTGCTTCCAAAGGTCCCATGAAATGGAGGCTGTCCCTAATTTTTTTGACACTTTCACAAGTTAGAATGGTATATCAAATATTGGTAACCAGGAACAGCTCTCCACAGAGGCCTCGTTTTGTCCTTCTTCTCTACATAAAGAAGAGAGAGGCTGATTCAGACACATCCCTTCATGCTGACCAGGTTGTTTGCAATGAAAGATGACTTTTGCTCTCTCAGTTCCTTCATAGGTGCCTACAACTTCTCTAGGGATCATTTGCGCATAGAGCTTTGAGTTTCTCAGCAGTTGGAAGATCCCCTACATTCCTGTATTTTAAGACCAACTCTGTCCTTGCTCTTCTCTAAAGTTAGATTGAAGGAACAGTGTATGGTTAGGGTTAATAACAGGTTTGATTTGGAATAGAAATCATTCTGCTGGATGAATAATGGTATTGGGAATCTGCGATATTTTCAAGAATATATAGGTAAAATATAGGAATCTGAAAACAGAAATCTAGGTAAGATTTGAAGCCCAGAAAGACATTGGGCCCTTGATTGCAGTATTAAGCATAGGACCTTGTAACTTGGATGATTGATTTTCAAAGAGAACTTCCAGTAAAAATGGATAGTCAGGAGTATTAGGAAGATAGTCGGTATGTTTATAAAGGAGAGTGAGTATAGGATTTGGACCAAAAGTTCTTTAGCTATAGGGTTTCGGGTATTGAGTGAATGTAAATGTCAGCACATGTGAAGAATTAATCACAATGATGAACTGGGGAAAATATGTAGGAATGCAGATATCAATAGAGACTTTAGGAAATCTGGCAAAGTATAGTCGGTAGTGAAATGTTAATAAAATAGATTCTTGTCACTTCCTGTTTTTCTGTATGCTTAATAAAACACTGTTGAAATCTTGAGAAGTGTTTTCTAAACTTTTTCCCAGAATGTGCTGTCCCCAACAGCCAAACTTCAGAATGTACTCCCTCACCCAGTTGCACGCAAACTGCTCACCCGCCCAGGCCCATCAATAAACTTTCCTCCCTGCCCTCTTCAAGGAAAGTATATAAGCTCTGCTTAAGCTGTTCTCAGGGTTCTCTGCTCTATTCAAATGAGCTCTGAGCCCCAGCATGCTGGACCCCCAATAAACCCTTTGTTTTTGCATGAGAGAGTCTCTTAGTGGTCTCTTCCCCCAATGCTCTTCCGATCTTTATATATGGAGGTTCCACCGAAATCCAGCAGCGGTGAACAAGAGACCCCAATGGGCTACTCTCAGGGTAAGTAAGGCGCCTCTTTCTGGTTTCAGGTTTCAGGTTAGGGCTTGGCAAAATGGCTGTCGATGAAGTGTGTGAGCTCTCTTTGATGGTGGCTGGCAGACGTGTCACAGAGCCACAAGCCAAGTCCCTGGGGGAGGCCACAGAGGACTCGGGAATCGAGGAATAATAGTCCCCTTGACTCAGTGATACTTTGTTTCAGATTCGGTATTGCCAGCCCATCGGGTTTTGCCGCCTGCTCAGTCTTGGTCTCAGTGTTGGACGTCCATTGCCTGTCTTTATTGTTTTCTCTTGTCTGTGTCCTGTGTCGTTGCTTTTACTGTTTGTGTATCTTTCATTATGGGACAGATCACTTCAATGCCTCTGTCCCTGACCATTGATCTATGCACCAAAGTCCGCTTAAGGGCTCAGAATGTTTCTTTTTCAGTAAAACGCTGGACCTGACAGACTCTGTGTGCCTCAGAATGGCCCACCTTTGGATTCGGATGGCCCCTAGAAGGATCTTTCTACTTACCACTAATTTAAAAAGACAGAGATATTGTCTTACAGCCAGGGCCACATAGCCATACTGATAAACAGGAATATACCTTAACTTGGCAGGACCTCTGCAAATCTCCTCTTCCATGGTGAAGCCTTTCCTTGCTGTGTCCCCGTTCCTACTCCTTCCCCCACGATCTCTCAACCCCTCTGCTCCTCCTCCTCCTCCACCCTCTGTTCTCCCTGAGTCACAAGATTTGACTCTACTGGACTCTCCTCCCCTTCCTTATCTTCTACCCTTGTCCCACAACCCCCAACACCCTCTAAGTGATTCTCCAGCTGCTGACTCAGCCTCTCCGCAATTGGATTACGCTAAGCCAGCCCAGGGCCCTCCAGATAACTCCCCTGCGTCACACACAGCCCCTCCTCCCCTGGAGGAAGCAGGACTTGCTAAAGGAACTCGCTGGTGGCAAATGATTGAAAACCCTGGAACTCCCGTGTTGCTTCCCTCCATCCCTAAGGGCCAATGATTGACGATGGCCATGGGGAAAAAAATGGAAGCCTACCAGTATTGGCCTTCTCCTCTTCAGACCTATATAAATGGAAAAATAACAATCCCCCTTTTACCGAGGACCCAACCTGGCTCTCAGGTCTGGTGAAGTCATTGATGTTTTCACACCAACCTACTTGGGATGACTGCCAACAACTCCTAGGCACTCTCTTCATGACAGAGGAACAAAAGAGAATCCTCCTGGAGGCTAGAAAAAAGTATCCTCGGACCAAATGCGTGAGCGACACAACTTCCCAACATATTCAAAGCTGGCTTTCTCCTGAAACGACCCAACTGGGACCCCAACACCTTTGAAGGTAGGGAGCATCTGTCCACTTATCGCCGGGCTCTAATAGTTGGTATCTTAGTGGCCGCTAGGTGACCAACTAATTTGGCCAAGGTAAGAGAGATTATTTAAGGGCCTGATGAATCTCCCTGTATGTTCCTAGAGATAATTATGTAGGCATATAAGAGACATACTCCTTTCGATCCTCAGGCAGAGGATCAAAAGGCATCTGTCACAATGGCCTTTATTGGGAAAGCTGCCCTGGATATTAAAAGAAAGTTACAATGCTTAGATGGATTACAAGATATGACTTTGAGGGATTTAGTCAGAGAACCCGAGAAGGTATACTTTAAGAGAGAAACTGAGGAAGAGAAGGGAGCTGAGTGAGGATAAAAGAAACAAAAGACAGACTAAGGCATTGACTAAGGTCCTGGTCACAACAACAAATAGGCCAGAAACTAAGAAACAGAGAGACAGGAAGGGATACCTGGGCACACACTAGAGGCCACCCCTGGCCTCAGATCAATGTGCCTACTCTAAAGAAAAAGGACACTGGGCCAAAGAGTGCCCTAGAAAGAGACAGCCATGCCAGCCAGATATTCTGACTCTGGAGGAATACTAAGAAAGTCCGGGCTCAGATCCTCTCCCTGACCTCAGGGTAACTTTTGAAATGGAGGGGAACACAATAAACTTTGAAGTAGATACAGGGGCAATATACTCAGCCCATAAGGCCCATTGGGCCCTCTACCGAATAAAAGGTCTCTAATTCAAGAGTCTAACAGAAGTAAATATCGGGCTTTGACAACTAAGAGGACCGTGGACCAGGGAAAAGGAAAAATCCATCACTCCTTCCTAGTAATCCCAGAATGCCTGGCCCCATTGATGGGCAGAGTTCTGCTCACCAAGCTCTGGGCCAAAATAACTTTTAACCCTGAAGGCCCCCAAGTGGAATTTTTTAATCCTTCAGTAACTACTCCTATAATCATGGCTCTAACTATGTCAGTAGCAAATGTTCATCAACTCACTCACCTTTGTTCAAAGAAACTGCATTCATTCGTGAAGGATCAAGAACACAGTTTTCCACTAACCTACTCACAGCAAAAGGAAATAACTGAATGGGTAACAAAAGCCTGTCAGGTCCATTAATTGGTTAAAGCTTACACTTCCAAGCTTCCTGCAGGAAAGCACCTATGAGGAACCAGACGAGGACAATTCTGGGAAGTGGACTTTACTGAAATTAAGCCAGTAAGGTATGGACTTAAATAACTCCTAGTCTTTGAACATACATTTTCAGGATGTATTGAAGCCTTCCCCACACACACAAAAAAAAAAGAAATAAAAAAGAAGAAAAAAGAAACATCGCAAATGGTTGTAAAGAAGATCCTGGAAGATATTTATTCTCCCCTTGACGACCAGTAGTCTTAACCCTCATCAGCCCCTTAAGCTGCGATGGCTGATCACAAATCCTACTGGACACAAAGTATGGCCTATCTCGAATACAGCCCCCTTATGAACCTGGTGGCCATCTCTCCACCCAGTCATTTGTCAGCTGGCTATAGGTCTTTCCTATTGGGATATCTCTGATTAACAGGATCCCACTAAAATTCCATTAAATCCCTTCCGTACCATAGATAATGGAAACAAACATTATAGATGTAGGGACACGTGAGCCAGATGCAGGTTGGCTAGCCTAGATTACTATGTTTGCCCGGCAGACTATCAAAGCCACAAACAGTCACGGCTGTGGGGGGGGAGAGCAGACTTCTATTGTAAGTCATGGGGATGTGAGCATACAGGGACTGTCAGATGGAACCCAAACTCCTCATCAAATTCTGTACACAGCATTGGCCATATTACGAATTAGATAACCAAAACCGATGGCCCCCAGAGGGGTTTCTAGATCCTCAAATTCTGTGTGACCTTTTTAACTTCTGCAAGTGCTCAAAAGGGTGAAAGGAGATTCCGCTATGTGGAGGCCTTCTCTCTCCTTTGCTCACATCCTGAACTATGCTTCTCCAATAGATGCTCACCCTCAGCCTTGTGCTCTAGACTCTCTGCTGTCACTCCCACCTCAGCAACTTGATTTCTCCCCTCCAATATCTAGATCAAAAACCCAAATCTCGACTGGTTCTCAGACCATTGCTCCCTTGCTGAGGTTGCAGGTACTGAGGTACCACTCCATTCACTCACTCCTCTCCTCTCCTGTCAGTGCCCGCACCGGGTCCCACCCAGTCCTCTTACCACCTAATGCAAAGCTCAAACCCGCTGAGAAGAATCCTCAGACCCTAATACAAGATGTAATGAAAATGGCCTTTAATGTTGCTTTGTCATCACTAAAAACAGGTTACTAAGAATTTAAAGTCCCTCACAGGCTTTTTGGAATCTCACTCCCGTCTCCCCCTCTGTTCTATCTGTTCTACTGCTCAAGTTTTTGTTGCTATTAAGATCCCAAAGCCCTCTCCCAATATTCTTTTACATCTCTCCTTCCTCATTCTCAGATCCACAGAGCTGCTCTTATTTCTGCCTTCCAAATTGTCCCCCTCTGTACCAGGCCCACAGAAAAGTCTTAACTGACCTTCTCCAGAAGTCTTCACCATGGCTGATTTAGGACTTTCAGCAAAAGAGTCCCTATAAAAGAGTTCACTGTAGATAAACTTCCTATTTTTGTGTTGCCCTGGTCTCCTTGGCAACTGGCTAAAAAATTAAGCACTCCTGATCTAGACACACCCTTACTAGTTTTTCACAAAATATTTGAAAAAAAGTCCTCTGGCCTTGAGCTGGGGCTTCACAGAGATGGCTACATTTCTAAGATAAAGAAGTTACAAACTGGGCTGTATGGAAACAGCTGGAAGGGGGAAAAAAAGAAAGGGAAGACACCCACACCCAGGTGTCCTTGAAAAGTTAACTTGCCCAAACTGAGGAAAAAAGAGAAACAAAAACTGCTTTTTGTGAACTTCTGCAGACTGTGAACTTCTGAGCCCCTTCCCTTACGTGTTGGGTACAAAATTCTGAAACTACGTAACGTGGGTTTCAGGGGATTAATTGATTACAACAGAAGCAATGCCCTCTGAATCTGGTTGAAACCAAAAAAGACTGTTTCCGTGTCTTTGGTGCTATCTTAGGTGCCTTGCCTTGTCCGTCCCTACAACAGTATAATTCTATATACTTAAACATTGTTTATGTTTTCATGAAATGGTCAACAGATGTGATTAATTGTGAAATGGTGCAGATGTTTCCCAGAGTGCTCTATCATGACGCAGGTTCATCTGAAGATCAAAGAGGGGGACATACAACCCGGTTCCGCTGGGAACATATGTCCCTCACCTTAGCCATTCTATTACGAATAGGAGTTGCTGCAGGGTTGGGCACAAGAACCACTGCTCTGGTCCATGGGACACAACAAGTGACCCAATTAGAAGAAGCAATAGATCAAAACTTAAAGATTTTAGAAACCTCCATCACAGCTTTGCAGGAATCTTTAACCTCTCTCTCTGAAGTTGTTTTACAGAAAAGGCGAGGGTTGGACCTCCTTTTCATGACAGAAGGGGGCCTTTGTGCTTCATTGAGGGAAGAATGTTGTTTTTATGTCGACAATACTGGAGTTGTAAAAAAATCTATGAGTAAATTAAAAAGATGCCTTGAAGAGCAACAACGAGAGAGAGAGGCACAAAAACGGTAGTTTGAGTCTTTTTTTACACAGTCCCCCTGGTTAATTACGTTTTTATCAACCCTGGCTGGTCCAATAATAATCCTCATAGTATTACTAACTATAAAACCCTGTTTCCTCAATCATGTAATTTCTTTTCTCCAAGCTCAAATTGGACAAATTAAAATTATGGTAATACCCCACTAGCAGACATAGAATGTGACACCCCACAATGATCACTTTTATGATTAAAAGTAGCCAGAAAAAGAAGTGGGGAATGAAAGGTTAATAAAATATGTACTTGTCACTTCCTGTTTTTCTGTACGCTTAACAAAACACTGTTGAAATCTTGAGAACTCTTTGCTAATCTTGTTGCCAGAATGTGCTGTCCCCAATTGCCAAACTGCAGAATCTACTCCCTCACCCGTTTGAATAGAAACCTGAACTGTACTTGGATCATTGAATGTAGAAGAGAACATCCATTCAAAAAGTTATAGTCAGTTGGATTAGAAAGATAGTCGGTAAGTTTAGGAAGAAAAGTGAGTATAGGATTTGGAACAAAAGTTCTTTAGCAATAGGGTTTTGGTTAGAGAGTCAATGTAAATGTCAACACAAGTGAAGAGTCAGTCACAATGATGCACAGGGCAAAATATGTAGGAAAGCAGATATCAATAGACACATTAGGAAATCAGGAAAAGAATAAAGTGAGTGATGGGATTAGATATTTTCAACAGGGTTGAGGATGAATATGTGAGCTTAGGATAAAACAAATATGAAGTCAACAATAGGATTGACATTTGATAGCATTAGCGTAGCCCAAGACAGTGTCCAAAATAAGCTCTGTTGCCCCTCATTTGCCTAAATTCCCAGTGGCCTGTACACCCTTCCTGTGTACCAGGAGTGATCAAATAGGCCTGCCCTTAATACTGCTCTGCTTCTCCAATTTGAGTCCTACTGAGTGTCGGGTACAGATTCTTTATGTGAATTGGAAAGATGAGAAAACTCAAGCACCTATTGGATAGCCTCTGAATAGATTTGAAGAACTCATTTGACCCAAAAGATCCCTATTCTCACTTGATGGAATTCAGGAACCTTACAGAGGAAGGCAAAATACTTCATCAACAATGACTGCTCTTTTTGCCATTTTGGATTTTATGCACCCATGGGATCTTTCTTTAGATCCATCAGGTGCTGAGAATCTAAGTCAAAGAATCACACTGGGCCAAGAGGCTGATTCACACACATCTCTTTCCAAATCAATTAAGGAAAGAGCCAAAGGTAAAGCATATTCATTTCCATTTGAAAAATCTTTCCTTCAGGATTCACAAAGGGTTGGCCTGAGACAAAGACCTTCCTGACTCTCAGGGCAACAGAACAATAGGTAAGCAAATGGCCCAAAGCAGGGATTCTCCACTGAGACTTTACTGGTCACACTGATATCTGAGTTTTCTGAGATGCTCGACATTCCATTCATCTATCCAGTACATGGCCATGTCACAGAGCTTGGAGGTAGTACATATCTTGGACACAAAACCATGAGCCTATTCTGGAGATTGGCCATAATTCAGGAAGAAAACAGCAACTTAGGAAGGTAGCAGGTATCGCCCATCAATAAGGCAAGCCACAGTCAATTCATAAATTTGCTGGATGAATGCTGGGAAGCTTTCTATGAGACAGGACACATCCATTGATGCATTCTCTTTTCTAATGTCTACAAGCACGGACACAGTGGGATACACAGACATAGAAACACTTGCATTGTCAAACGACTTACTAGAAACAGTTCACTCCAAACCAAACAAACTGCCTTTTCTACCTATTCTCAGAACATGAGACAAAACCACAAACCCACACCCGCAATGGCACCTCCTTCCCCCAAATAGGTCTGTGACTCTCCGGAGTGTGCTCTGACTGATGGGTCATACTATGATGCTCCGAAATGGCCTGACCTGTCTCAGATCTGATCTTCTTGGCCAACAATGTGAAGTTGTTAGAAGCCAGGAGTGAGCCACTATCTGCTTTCTCAGGAAGAGCCCCTCTTCCGAGCTTTCCTGGCATTTGGCCATCCTCACATCAGTAGGTATCAAGAAATACTGACTCTGTCCTTTGTAAATCCAAAAAAGTGAGACCACTGGGACTAGGACTGGGACTGGCTCTGGGTGCCTGGCTTTCTGTATACCAAGTTCAGAGAGTTCCATCACCAAGGAAGTGAGATGAGATCACTTCCTTCAGGAACTGAATGAGATCACTGCCTTGGCAACCACTTTGTCATAACAATTGCTCCCAACGGTCCCATGAGATGAGGGCTGCCCCTACTTCCTGTGACACTTTCACAAGTTAAAATGGTATATCACCCGTAGGCAAAAGGTAACAGCTCTCCACACGGGCCGGTTTGGTACATCTTCTCTACATTAAGAAGAGATAGGCTCATTCTGACGCAACCCTTAATCCTGACCAGGTTGTTTGCCATGGAAGATGATTTTTGCTCTCTCAGGTCTTACATAGCTGCCTACATCTTCTCCAGAGATCATTTCTGCATGGAGCTTTGAGGTTCTCAACAGATGGAAGATCCACTGCATTCCTGTATTGTAAGACCAACACTGTCCCTGCTCTTCAGTAAACTTAGATGTGAATTGGAGTCATGAGAAAACCCACGAACTTATGGGATAGCCTCTGCAGGGCTTTAAAGAATTCACTTGACCCAAATGATCCCTATTCTCACTTAATGGAGGTCAGGAACCTTACAGACGAAGGCGAGAGACTCTATCCACCATGACAGTTCTTTTGTCCATTTTGGTTTTGGATGCACACATGGGATTTTTCTTTAGACCCATCATGTACTGTGAATCTAAGCCACAGCCTCACATAGGGCCAAGAGGCTGATTCAGACACATCCATTTCCGAAGCAATTAACCGAAGAGGCACAGGTAATGACCATTCAATTCCATTTGAAAACTATTTTCTTCAGGCTTCACAAAGTGTGGCCTAAGGCAAAGACCTTCCTGACATTCAGGGCAACAGATTAGGTAAGCAAAAGGCCCAAAGCAGGGTTTCTCCACTGAGACTTTCTTGGGCATACTGATATCTGAGTTTTCTGAGATACTCACCATTCCCATCAGCTATCCAGTACATGGCCATGTCACAGAGATGGAGGTGGTACATATCTTGGACACAAAATCATGAGCGTATTCTGGAGAGTGTCCAGAATTCAGGAAGAAAACAGGAATTTAGAAAGATGGCAGGAATTGCCCATCCATACGGCAAGCTGCAGTCCATTCATAAATTGCACAGGATGAATGCTTTGAAGCTTTCTCGTAGACAGGGCACATCCATTGATGCATTCTCTTTTCTACTGTCTACAATCACGGACACAGTATGATATATAGACACAGAAACACTCACGTTGTCAAAGGACTTACTAGAAACAGTTCACTCCAAAACAAACAAACCAGCTTTCCTAACTATTCTCAGAACATGAGACAAAACCACAAACTCACACTCACACCCAAAATGGTACCTCTTTCCCCAAAGTAGGTCTGTGTCTATCCGGAGTGTCCTCTGACTTGTGGGCCATACTATGTTCCCCAAAAATGGCGTGTCCTGTCTTCAATCTGGTCTCCTTAGCCAACTCTGTGAAGTTGTCAGGAGCCCGTGGTGAGAAACTACCTGCTTTCTCTGGAAAGGCCAGTCTTCATAGTTTCCAGGCATTTGACTGTCCTCACATCAGTAGGTACCAAGAAAGAGTGACTCTGTCTGGTTAAATCCAAACAAGTGAGCCCACTGGGACATGGAGTGGGTTTGACTCTGTGTGCCTGGTTTCCTGGATCCCAAGATCACAGACTTTCATCACCAATAATGTAAGGTGAGGTCACTTCCTTCAAGAACTGAATGAAGTCACTGCCTTGGAAACCACTTTGTTTTAACAGTTGCTTCCGAGGTTCTCAAAAGATGGAGTCTGCCTCTACTTGCTGTGACTCATTCATAAGTTAGAATGGTATATCAACCATAGGCACCGGGGATCAGCTCTCCACACAGCCATGGTTTGGTCCATCTTCTCTACATTAGGAAGAGAGAGGCTAATTCAGACACATCCCTTCAACCTGACCAGGTTGTTTGCCATGGAAGATGACTTTTGCTCTCTCAAATCTTTCATACCTGCCTACACCTTCTCCAGGGATTATTTCTGCAGGGACTTTTGAGGTTCTCAGCTGGGGGATGATACCCTACCTTCCTGGATTTTAAGACCAACTCTGTCCCTGCTCTTCTGTAAAGTGAGATTGAGGGAACAGTGTATGGTTAGTGTTAATAGCATGTTCGATTTGGGTTAGGAGTCATTCTGCTGGATGAATTATGGTATTGGGAAACTTTGATATTTATAACAATATAAATGTGAAATATATGTATGAGAACAGAGATCTAGGAAAGATTTGAAGCCCAGAAAGGCATTGGGCCCTTGATTGGTATACTTAGATTGAATCATGTTCTGCACCGAGGTCTCAGATAAATCGATATACAATGGCATAGGACCCTATACCTCGGATGATTGAAAGTAGAAGAGAACATCCAGTCAAAAGGGATAGTCTGTAGGATTAGGAAGATAGTAAGTAGGTTTAGGAAGAAGAGTGAGTCTCGGAGTTGAACCAAAAGTTCTTTAGCAATTGGTTTTCAGTTAGAGGGTGAATGTAAATGTCAGCACATGTGAAGAGACAGTCACAATGATGAACTGGGAAAAATATGTAGGAAAGCAGATATCAATAGGGGCATTAGGAAATCAGGAAACATATAAAGTGAGTGATAGGATTAGATATTTTCAAAAGGCTTGAGGTTAAATATATAATCTTAGGAAGAAACAAATATGTAGTAACCAATAGGATTGACATTTGAGAGCAGTAGGCACCCTGGACATAGATGCTTTTAGTAATCCATGGTCACTTCCCATTTAGGCTTTGGTACAATCATATGTGTGACCTTTGCATTTTGTGTACAGAATACTACTGTGGTAAAATGTATATGTAGATCAGGTGACATGAGTATTTCTTGCACTATAAAGGGGAGTAATATTCTGGAAACTTATAAATTAGTACTGGGGATAAAAATAGGTGTACCTTGTGTTGACGATTATTGAGATGATGCATTAATAGACCATATTGTGAATAAAGTATGTAACTGGATCCAACATTAAATAATGGTTTGAGTTTGCATCTGAAAATATATTGGAAATCTTATATTGATATATATACCATCATTCCAACGAGTTATATATGCAATGGTATTATTAGGGTTACGGTTTATCGTGAAGAGTGAGTTTTGCTTCAAAAATGATTATGGAATCGAAAATAATGTGTTTAGAAAGAAGTCTAGTGAAAAGACCAGTAAAGAAACATGGAGGAATACATGTGTTCTGAAGTAGTAAGTAATTGAAAGTGAACCAAATGCCAAAAAAATTTGTGAAGTTGTGGATGAAAAAATACATCCTATGATGTCCATAAACTGAAGAAATAGTAATGTACCAGTGTTGAGTAAAAATGAACTTCAAATTACACATCATGTCCCATAGCAATCTACTTGCATTAATGTTAAACTGGGTCAGTTACTGTAGAAATATTAGGATTTTTAAGCACCATCCACTGAACTTAGTTTTCAGTAGTAGGAAACCAAAATATATTTCAGGTGTATGAATATTACTGAGAATAATCTTGTGAAAATTTGAATTTAAATGAACATAAATGAATATGAATGAATTTAGGGAGTGTATAATAAGACACATATTTTTCATATTTTTTTTAAAATCTGGAGAATATACACACACACACACACACACACGCACACACACACACACACACACACGCACACACACACACATTAATATTTAGCAATATATATGCCAATCGATATTCATCATGAAATATAATTCATTCACAAATCCAAAAATATTCATTTTACTGAACATGGATTTATGTATAGTGTTTTTCACTAGGAAGCTCACCCATAGGTGGAATTTTCAGTTCCATCATTATTTAGGGAAAGTCATCTCTTCTCACAATTTTTATATTCCAAAGCCAGTGATCTTTCAAGAATGTACGTGTGATACCAGGTAGGATATTGTATATGCATAAAAAAATTACATGTGCTGAATAGGATACAGAGAAAGGGAGACAGGAATTTACATATGTGATAACTTTAAAAAATCATGGAGAAATATTAAAATGAAAAGTTTACTAAATTTAAAACACATACTCTTGATAAAGAGGAAGACAAATACAAATATACACCATGCTTCCTATGAAAGGACTGTACTTCTATTCAGTTAGGTTTTTTTTTCTCCATGATATTAGGATTAGTAGTCAGAGTCTAGTAGGGTATGGGTTAGTGTCAGGGATTCAGTATTTCAAATGGAAAATAGGAAAATGAATCTAATGTGTATGCAAACATGTGATACACAAAAATCATCCCTCTCTTATCCAGAACAATGCCTTGACATAACCATCGCTAAAAGTAAGACACAATTAGAGGAGAGGAGTTAGAAAACCTGTGAATACATATGTGGAATAAAAAATGCTCAGGAGTTCACAACACTGGAGGTGGTAAAAGAGTTTACAAAAGTATGGGAGAGGGTAAACACTCCAGAAACATGGAGCTGTGCTGACCTAAAGACTTATTGAGAAACTTCCTCTGAGGTTAGGCACAAGAAATATATGTATGGCAATATGTAAATCAATGGTTCTGCAACTGATGTGATTCTGCAATCTGTATATGGAATAAAAATGGGAGCTCATATCCCACTTGAATCAAAGTGTGAAATATGATATATCAAGAAGTATGTAATGTTTTGAACAACCTACAATGAAAATTAATTAAAAAAAGAAAAAGAAATATATGTAATTGTCAGGAGATTTAGCTTCGTTTATAGTGACACCAAAAATCTGGGTCTGCATCTATGTAACCTGGAGGACATGGTTGTTTATTTTGTAATGAACATGAGGCAGCAGGTGTGAATTCTCCCTTTGTAGGTAAACTGTTGCCACTGGGAGCTAAGTGTCTTCCCGTGTGGTCTGTGAAGCCATTTGGTCATCCTCCACTTTTCAGGGTGTTTCTTACTGCTGCACTGGGAATTTGGTATTTGCTTCACGAAATACAATATGTTCAACTGGGACACAATGCTGGAGGGAGTTCTGTCATGTGTGGTTGGTCAGGGTCGGAAAGAGAATGTACGAACCAGGCTTCTATCCCACATAGCTTTCCCCTTGACTATAGCAACCTGATTCTGAACATTGCCCTGAAACCTCTACATATAACAAGATGCCTTTACATATAAAGGTCTGCTGCCTGCACCATGTCAGTCGCAAGTTTTGGAAGCCAATGGAAGATCCAGGTGGTCCTACCAAAAATATTTATTTACACACCTACAGTCCACTGCTCTACACCCACTACCCAGCAGGCTCCAACTTACTGGCATTTCTGTTCTACACCATTTTCACGAAACTCAGTCAATCAAGGCACTGTTTGTTATACTCATGATCAGCAGCAGGATATCTAAAGGTTATCCAGTGCCACCTGGTCATGGGGATTTCAAAAATTTCATGGTATTAATCTAGTCATTTTTCAAGGATGAAGTTGGAGGCACTGTGTGTTTCATTTAATTCAGGAACCATTAAATGGTGAGGAAGCTCATTTCAATGAAAGCTCTGGAGAACACTCACAGGCAAGCCTTCCCGAAGAGTGGCCAAAAGGACACATGAATCCAGGCCCATTGAGGTATACAATGTGAGGTCCATGTGTGTTTGGACTCTCAACTATGGCTACCAAGTCTTTAAGAATTAAATCATGTGATATCCTGGCTCAGAATCCCTGAGCTCTGTGGAAAGCCATCCTGGGCCTAGATCTCAGTTTCCAAAACCGATTCTCATGCGTGGTCTCCTAAAATCCCAACACTATTCATGGCAATACTTCTCTGAGGTCAGTTCCAGAACTCAGTCTCTAAGGGGAATCACACCAGAGTTCAAGCCCTGGTGGACCCAGTCATCTCTTCCAACTACCACACAAATTACCACAATTAAAACAAGAACCCTCCCATATGGCCCTCATCTTCTTTCATATAGACACTCATCATAATCTGGCTGGAGGTTTCCATGAGGGGCGCAGACCAAGACAGTGTCCCAAATAAGCTCCTTTGCCCCTCATTTGCCTAAAGTCAAGGTGGCCTGGACACCCATCCTGTGAACCAAAAGTGATCAAATAGGCCTGCCATTAATACTGCTCCAATTTGAGGACTACTGTCTGTGGGGTTTAGATTCTTTATGTGAATTTTAGTCATGAGAAAACCCAAGCACAATGGGCTAGCCTCTGCAGGTTTTGTAGAACTCTTTTGACCCAAAGGATCCCATTCTCACTTGATGGAGGTCAGGAACCTTACAGAGGAAGTCAAGAGACTTCATCCCAATAATTGTTCTTTTGGCGAATTTTCTTTTGGATGCACACATGGTAACTTTCTTTAGATCCATCAGGTGCTGAGAATCTAAGCCACAGCCACACACAGGGCCAAGGGCCTGATTCAGACACATCCCTTTCCAAAGCAATTAAGGAAAGTGCCACAGGTATGCCCATTCATTTCCATTTGAAAACTGTTTTCTTCAGGCTTCACAAAGGGGTGGCCTGAGGCAAAGACCTTCCTGACATTCAGGGCAACAGAACAATAGGTAAGCAAAAGGCCCAAAGCAGGATTTCTCCTCTGAGACTTTCCTGGTCACACTGATATCTGAGTTTTCTGAGATGCTCGCCATCACCTACAGCTATCCAGTACATGGCCATGTCACAGAGCTTGGAGGTGGTACATATCTTGGACACAAAACCATGGGCCTATTCTTGAGATTGGCCGGAATTCAGGACGAAAATAGAAACTTAGGAAGGTAGCAGGTGTTGCTCATCGATAAGGCAAGCTACAGTCCATTCAAAAACGGGGCAATATGAATGCTGAGAAGCTTTCTACTAGACACGACATATCCATTGATGAATTCTCTTTTCTAATGTCTACAACCACGGAAACAGTGGAATAAACAGACATAGAAACACTCGCCCTGTGAAAAGACTTACTAGAAACAGTCCACTTCAAATGAAACAAACCGACTGTCCTACCTATTCTCAGAAAATGAGACAAAACCACAAACCCACAACCACACCCACAAAGGCACCTCCTTCCCCTAAGTAGGTCTGTGAATATCCAGAGTGTCCTCTGACTTGTGGGCCATAATATGTTCCCCCAAAATGGCCTTTCCTGTCTCAGATCTTGTCTCCTTGGCCAACTCTGTGAACTTCTTAGGAGCCAACGGTGAGCAACTACCTGCTTTCTCATGAAAAACCCTGCATCCGAGCTTTCCTGACATTTGGCCTTCGTCACATCTGTAGGTACCAAAAAATACTGACCCTGTCCTTGGTAAATCCAAACAAGTGAGACCACTGGGACTGGGACTTGGATTGGCTCTGTGTGCCTGGCTTCCTGGATCCCACGTTCAGAGAGTTCCATCACCAAGAAAGTGAGGTGAGGTCACTTCCTTCCTGAACTGAATGAGGGCACTGTCTTGGCAGCCACTTTGTCCTAACTGTTGCTTCCAAGGGTCCCAAGAGATTGAGGCTGCCCCTACTTCCTGTGACATTTTCACAAGTTAGAATGGTATATCAACCAAAGGCACCCAGGAATAGATCTCCACACAGGCCTGGTTTGGTCCATGATCTCTACATTAAAAAAAATCTGATTCAGACACAACCTTTTATCCTGACCGGGTTGTTTGCCATGGAAGATGACTTTTGGTCTCTCAGGTCCTTTATTGCTTCGTACATCTTCTCCAGGGATCATTTCTGCATGGACCTTTGAGGTTCTCAGCAGGTGGAAGTTTTTCTACATTTCTGTATTGTAATATCAACTCCTTCCCTGCTCTTCTGTAAAGTTAGATTGAGGGAACAGTGTCCGGTTATGGTTAAAAACATGATCGATTTGGGTTAGAAATCATTTTGCTGGATGAATGATCGTATTGAGAACTTGCTATGTGTAGAAGAATATATAGGTGAAATATATGTATGAAAAAAGAAATCTAAGTCTGATTTGAAGCCCAGAAGGGCATTGGGCCCTTGATAGGGATACGTGGTGTTGAATTACGTTCTGCAGAGTTGTCTCAGATAAATCGATATACAATGGCATAGCACCTTGTACGTTGCATGAATTAATGTAGAAGGAACATCAAGTCAAAAAGGCATAGTCGGTAGTGAAACGTTAATAAAATTAATAAAATAGGTACTTGTCACTTCCTGTTTTTCTGTATGCTTAACAAAACACTTTTGAAATCTTGAGAAATGTTTGCTAATCTTGTTCTAGAATGTACTGTTCCCAACAGCCGAACTGCAGAATGTACTCCCTCACTCGGTGTCATGCAAACTGCCCACTCGCCCTTACCCATCACTAAACTTCCCTCTCTTCCCTCTCCAAGGAAAGTATATAAGCTCTGCTTAAGCTGTTCTCAGAGGTCTCTGCTCTATTTAATTTAGCTCTGAGCTCCAGCATGCTGGACCACAAATAAACCCTTTGCTGTTGCATGAGACAGTCTCTTGATAGTATCTTCCTCTGACACTCGCCTGACCTTTACATATTGAGGTTCCACCGAGTTCCAGCAGTGGCGGAGGAGAGACCCCAACGGGCTCCTCTTGGAGCAAGTAAGGCGCCTCTTTCCGGTTTCAGGTTTCTTGTTAGGGCTTGGCAAAATTGCTGGCGATGAAGAGCCTGGGCTCTCTCCGACGGTGGCTGAGAGACGTGTCACAGAGACAAAGGGCACCTCTCTGGAGGACCCCGCAGAGAACTCGGGAAATCAAGGAACAATAGTCTTCTCGACTCAGTGATATTTTCTTTTAGATTCGTTGTTGCCATACCATTGGGTTTTGCCGGCTACTCATTCCTGGTCTCAGTGTTGGACGTTCATTGCCTGTCTTTATGGTCTTGTCTTATCTGTGTCGTGTGTCCTTGCTTTTACTGTTTGTGGAACTTTCATTATGGAACAGAGCACGTCAATGCCTCTGTCCCTGACCCTTGATCACTGGACCAAAGTCCGCTTAAGGGCTCAGAATCTTTCTTTTTTTAGTAAAACGCTGGACCTGGCAGAATCTCTGTGCCTCAGAATGGCCCATCTTTGGAGTCGTATGGCCCCTAGAAGGATCTTTCTACTTCCCACTAATTTAAAAAGTCAGAGGTATTGTCTTTCAGCCAGCGCCACATAGCCATCCGGATCAACAGCCATATATCTTAACTTGGCAGGACCTCTGCAAATCTCCTCCTCCATGGGTGAAGCCTTTCCTTGCCCCTACCTCTGCTCCTACTCCTTCCCCCATGATCTCTCAAACCCTCTCAACCTCCTCCTCCTCCACCCTCTGTTCTCCCTGAGTCACAGATTTGACTCTACTGGACTCTTCTCCCCCTCCTTATCCCCTGCCCTCGTCCCCTAACACACAACACACTCTAAGTGATTCCGCTGCTGCTGACTAAGCCTCTCTACCATTGGGGGAAGCTAAGCCGGTAATAGGATCTGACAATGGACCGATGTTCATGGCCCAGGTAAGTCAGGGGTTAGCCAGGAACCTGGGGATTAATTGGAAGTTAAATTGTGCTTATAGACCACAGAGTTCAAGACAAGTAGAAAGAATGAATAGAACCATTAAAGAGACCTTAACGAAATTAAGCTTAGAGACCAGCATAGGATTGGACTATGCTCCTGCCTTATGCAATGTTTCATGCAAGAAAAAATCCCTTTGTTTCTTTGAGTAACCTTACCACGTGTGAAATTCTTTATGGTGGCCCTCCTCCAGTAGGGGACCTAAGCCCAACTGTAAGACCTAAAGATCCTTTCCACACCCCCTTGCTTGACAGACTTAAATATCTTGAAAGAACTCAGTAATACCTGTGAAAACAGCTGGCCACTGCCTACACAACTGGGAACCAGGGGATTCCACATCCATATCAAGTAAGAGATTTCATCTATGTAAGATGATATCAGGTGTCATCCCTGGTACCCCGCTGAAAAGGACCATACCAGGTGCTATTATAACACCTACAGTGGTAAACGTAAACAGAATCACTTCCAGGATCCATGCCTCTCATCTCAAGCCTGCTCCCTGTACAGAATCTTTCTGGAAACTGAAAAAGACTGGTAACAGTTTCAAATTGTGTATTCGCAATGTGAATAAGGTTATATACTCTCCCCTTGGCTACAAGTAGTCCTAACCCTCATCAGCCCATTAAGCAGTGATGGCTGATCACAAATCCTACTGGAAAAGAAGTATGGTCTATCTCGCATACAGCCCCCTTAGGGACCTGGTGGCCATCTCTCCACCCAGACATTTGTTAGCTGGCTATAGGTATTTCCTATTGTGATATCACTGATGAAGAGGATCCCACTAAAATACCATTAAATCCCTTCTGTACCATAGATAATGGAAACAAACATTATGGATGTAGGGACACGCAAGCCAGATGCAGGTTGGCTAGTCTAGATTACTAAGTTTGCCTGGCAGACTATCAAAGCCACAAAGAGTAACGGCTGTGTGGGGGAAAAGCCGACTTTTTCTGTATGTCATGGGAATGTGTGCATACAGGGGCTGCCTGATGGAACCCCAATTCTTCATCAAATTCAGTACACAGCATTGGCCACATTACCAATTAGACAACCAAAAACTATGGCACCCAGAGGGGTCTCTAGATCCTCAAATTTTGCATGACCTTTTTGACTTCTTCAAGTGCTCAAAAGAGTGAAAGGAAATTCCCCTATGTGGAAGCCTATTCCCTCCTTCACTCACATCCTGAACTATGCTTCTCCAATAGATCATTATCCTCAGCCTTCTGCTCCAGACCCTCTGCTGTCACTCCCATCTCAGCAACTTGATTTCTCCCCTCCAATAACTAGATCAGAAACCCAAAGCTCCACCAGTTCTCTGACCATAGCCCCCTTGCTGAGGTAGCAGGTACATAGGTACCGCTCCACCGACTCATTCCTCTCATCTCCTGTCAGTGCCCTCACCGGGTCCCACCAGGTCCTCTTACCAGCTAACCCAATGCTCAAACGAGCTGAGGAGAGCCCTGAGACCCTTATCCAAGATGTAATATAATTGGCCTTTAAAGTTGCTTTGTCATCACTGAAAACAGGTTACTAAAATTTAAAGTCCCTCACAGGATTTTGGGATCCTCACTCCCGTCTTTCACTCTGCTCTACCTGATCTACTGCTCAAGTTTGCTGCTAGGAAATTCCAAATACCCTTTCGCATTATTCTTTTACATCTCTCTTTTCCCTCATTCTCAGATCCTCGGAGGTGCTCTCAGCCCCAACTTCCCCGTCTTTCCCCCTCTGTACCAGGTCCACAGAAAAGTCTTAAATGACCTTCTTCAGAAGTCTTCACCATGACTGAGTTTTGAACTTTCAGCCAAAGAGTCCCAATAAAGACTTTAATGTAGATAAACATTCTCTTTTGTATTGCCCTGTTCTACTTGGCCACTGGCTAAAAATCTCAGTACTTCTAAGCTAGACAACCTCTAACTAGTTTTTCACAAAATATGTGAACAAGTCCTCTGGCCTTCAGCTGGGGCTTCACAGAGATGGCTACATTTCTAAGATAAAGAAATTACCAACCGGGCTCCATGGTAACAGCTGGCAGGGGGAAAATAAGAAAGGGAAGAAAAAGCTCTCCTCCTCCCAGGTGTCCTTGAAAAGTTAACTTGCCCAGAACAGAAGGAAAAACAGAAACAAATACTGCTTTTTTAAACTTCTGAAGACTGTGAACTTCTGAGCCCCATGCCTTATATGTTGGGTACAAATTTCTGAAACTACCTAAACTTGAGTTTCAGGGGATTAATTGATTACAATAGAAGCAATGCCCTCTGAATCCGGTTGCAACCAAATAGGACTGTTTCCCTCTCTTGAGTGCTATCTTAGGTGCCTTGCTTTTTCAGTGCCTACAACAGCATAATTCTATATACTTAAACATCGTTTATGTTTTCATGAAATGATCAAGATATGTGATAATTTGTGTAATGGTGCAGATGTTTCCCAGAGTGCTCTATCATGACGCAGGTTCATTTGAGGATCAAATACGGGGGGGCATACAACCGGTTCCACTGGGAACATATATCCCTCACTTTAGCCATCCTATTAGGAATAGGAGTTGCTGCACGGGTGGGCAGAGGAACCAGTGGCATTGTCCATGGGACACAAAAGATGACCCAATTAGAAGCAGCAATAGAGCAAAAGTAAGATATTAGAAACCTCCTTCAGGGCTTTGCATGAAACTTTAACCTCTCTCTCTGAAGTTGTTTTACAGAACAGTTGAGGGTTGGACCTCCTCTTCATTAGAGAAGGGTGCCTTTGTGCTGCATTGAGGGAAGAATGTTGTTTTTATGCTGACTATACTGGAGTTGTAATAAAATCTATGAGTAAATTTAAAAGACACCTTGAAGAGCATCAACAAGTGAGAGAGGCCCAAAAAGGGTGGCTTGAGTCTTGGTTCACACAGTCCCCCTGGTTAACTACGTTTTTATCAAACCTGGCCGGTCCAATAAGAATCCTCATATTATTGCTAACTATAAAACCCTGTTTGCTCAACCGTGTAATGTCTTTTCTCCAGGCTCAAATTGGACGAGTTAAACTTATGGTAATACCCCACTAGCAGACATTGAATGTGACACCCTCCAATGATCATTTTTATGATTAAAATTAGCCAGAAGAAGAAGTGGGGAATGAAATATTAATAAAATAGGTACTTGTCACATCTTGTTTTTCTGTATGCTTAACAGAACACTGTTGAAATCTTGAGAAATGTTTGCAAATCTTGTTCCCAGAATGTTCTATCCCCAGCTGCCAAATTGCAGAATGTACTCCCTCTCCCAGTTGCATGCAAACCGCCCACTCGCCCTGACCCATCAATACAATTTCCTCCCTTCCCTCTCCAGGGAAAGTATATAAGCTCTACTTCAGCTATTCTCAGGGCTATCTGCTCTATTCAGGTGAGCTCTGAACCCCAGCCTGCTGGACACCCAATAAACCGTTTGATGTTGCATGAGATAGTCTGTTGGTAGTCTCCTCCTCTGAAGCTCGCACCACATTTACTTGGATGATTAAATGTAGAAGAGAACATCCAGTCAAAAAGGGATAGTCTGTAGCATTACGAAGATAGTCAATAAGTTTAGGAAGAAGGGTGAGTATAAGATTTGGAACAAAAGTTTCTTAGCAATAGGATTTTGATTAGAGAGTGAATGTAAATGTCAGCACAGGTGAAGAGTCAGTCACAATGATGAACTGGGGAAAATATGTAGGAAAGCATATATCAATATAGACATTACAAAATCAGGCAGAGTATAAAGTGAGTGATAGGATTAGACATTTTGAACAGGGTTGAGTTTAAATATATAATCTTAGGAAGAAACAAATATGTAGTCACAAATAGGATTGACATTTGAGAGCACTGGCCAAATTTCAGGTGGATGAATATTTCTGAGAATAATCTTGTGAATAGTTGATTATAAATCCACATACATGAACATGAATGAATTTAGGGAGTGAATATAAGACACATATATTTCATATTTTGAAAAATCTGGAGAGTGTATATATATATATATATATATATATATATATATATATATATATACACATATATATACATATACATAAAACACACACACAGACAAAAAAGTAGCAATATATATGTCAATCAAAATTCATTATAAAATATATACCATCCACAGATCTAAAAATATTCATTTTACTGAACATGGATTTATGTATAATGCTGTTCAACTAGCAAGCTCACCCATAGGTTGAATATTCAGTTCCAACAGGGTTTAGTAGGAGTGATCTCTTCTAACAATTTGTATCTGCCAAGTCAGCCACCTCACAAGAATGTACGTGTGGTACCAGATAGGAATCTATATGTGCATATAAGAATACAGAGAAAGGGAGACAGGAATTCACATATTTGTTAACCTTAAAAATACTAGGACAACTATTTCAACAAACAATTGACTAGATTTATAACTCCAACTCTGTATCATGCAAAAGGCAAGTCCATCTATACACCATGCCTACTCTGAACTGCTTGTATTTCTATTCTTTATGGGTTATTTTTCTCCATCATATTAGGATTAGTAGTCAGAGTCTGGTAGGGTATGGGTTAGAGTCAGGTATTCAGTATTTTGAATTGAAAATAGGACACTGAATCCAATGTGTATGCAAATATATGCTACGGAAAAATCTTCCCACTCTCCTCCAGAACAATGCCTTGACATTACCTTCGCCCCAAGTAAGACACAATTAGAGGAGAAGAGTTAGAAAATCTGTGAATACATATCTAGAATGGAAAATGCTCCAGATTTCACATCTTTGGAGGTGGTAGAGGAGTTTCCAAAAGTAAGAGACAGGGTAAACACTCCACAAACATGGAGCTCTGCTGGCCAAAAGACTTTTTGAGAATCTGCCTCTGAGGTTGGGCACTTGAAATATATGTTGTTGTCAGGAGCTTTAGCTTTATTTGTAGTGAAACCATCAAAGCTGGATCTGCATCTATGTGACCTGGAGGAAATGGTTACTTATTTTAAAATAAAAATGAGGCAGCAGTGATGAATTCTCTTTTTGTAGGTAAACTTTGGCCACTGAGGGCTAAGGGTCTTCCCGTGTGGACTGTGAAACCAATGGTCATCCTCCAATTTTCGTGGTGTTTCTTGCTGCTGCACTGGGAGTTTGGTATTTGCTTCATGAAATACAACGAGTTCAAATGGGACACAGTGCTGAAGGGAGTTCTGTCAGGTGTGGTTGGCAGGGTCTCCAGGAGAATGCACCAACCAGGGTTCTATCTCAAGTAGCTTGCCCAATGACAATTACAACATGATACTGAACATTGCTCTGAAACCTCTCCATATAAAAATATGCCTTTACATATATGGGTGTGATGGTTGCACCATGTCAGTCACAGCCATTTGGAAGCCAATGGAAGATCCACATGGCCCCACCACAGATGTTTTATCACACATTTGCATAACACAGCTCTAGGCCCACTACTTACCAGGCCCCAACTTACTGGCATCTCTGTTCTACACCATTTTCATGAAACCCAGTCAATCAAGGCCCTGTCTGTTATACTCATGATCATCAACAGGACATCAAAGGTCCTCCAGTGCCAGCTGGTCATCGGAATTTCTAAAATTTCATGGTAATTATCTATCATTTTTTCACAGATGCATTTGGAGGCAATGTTGGTTTCAATTCATTCAGGAACCATTAAATGGTGAGGAAGCTAATTTCAGGGAAATCTCTGGAGCACTCTCACAGGAAAGTCTACCCAAAGAGTGGCCAAAAAGTCACATGAAGCCAGGCCCATTGAGGTCTACAAAGCGAGGTCCAAGTGTGTTTTGAATCTCAATTATGCCTGCCAAGTCTTTCAGAATAAAATCATGTAATATCCTGGCTGTGATTCCCAGTGTTCTGTGGAAAGCCACTCTGGGCCTTGATCCCAGGTTCCCAATGGCAACTCTCATTCCTGGCCTCCTAAAATCCCCACACAATTCATGTCAATACTTCTCTGAGGTCAGTTCCAGAACTCAGTCTCTAAGGGGAATCACAGCAGAATTCATGCCCAGGTGGACCCAGTCATCTCTTCCAACTGCCACACAAATGACCACAATTATAACCAAACACTCCTACATGGCCCTCATCTTCTACCATAAAGATACTCATCATAACATCTGGATGGAGGTTTTCATGAGAGGCACATCCCAAGACAGTGTCCAAAATAAGCTCCCTTGCCCCTCATTTGCCGAATGACAGGGTGGCTTGGACACCCTTCCTGTGAACCAGGAGTGATCAAATAGGCCTGCCCTTAATACTGCTTCGCTTCTCCAATTTGAGCCTCTCTGACTGTGGGGTCTAGATTCTTTTTGTGAATTGGAGTCATGAGAAAAGCCAAGCACCTCTGCAAAGATTTGAAGAACTCATTTCACCCAAAGGATCCCTATTCTGACATGATGGATTTCAGAAACCTAACAAAGGAAGGCAATATACTTCATGCACATTGATTGAACGTTTTTCCATTTTGGTTTAGATGCACATATGGGATCTTTCTTTACATCCATCAGGTGCTGAGAATCTAAGTCACAGCCTATAACAGGGCAAAGGGCCTCAATCAGACACATCGTTTTCCAATGAAATTAAGCAAAGAGCCAGAGGTGATGCACATTCATTTCCATTTGAAAACTGTTTTCTTCAGGCTTAACAAAGGGGTTGCATGAGACATAGACCTTTCTGATATTCAGGGCAACAGAACAATAGGTAAGCAAAAGGCCCAAAGCAGGGTATCTCCACTGAGACTTTCCTGGTCACACTGATATCTGAGTTTTCTGAGATGCGGGCCATTCCATTCAGGTATCCAGTACATGGCCATGTCAAAGACCTTGGATTTGGTACGTATCTTGGACACATAACCATGAGCCTATTCTAGAGAGTGGCCAGAATTCAGGAAGAAAACAGGGACTTAGGAAGGTATTAGGTGTTGCCCGTGCATAAGGCAAGCCACACTCCATTCATAAATTGGGCAGGATGAATGCTGGGAAGCTTTATACTAGACATGACACATCCATTGCTGCATTCTCTTTTCTCATGTCTACTACCACAGGCACAGTGGGATACACAGACATGGAAACACTCACCTCGTCAAACGACTTACCAGAAACAATTCACTCCAAAACAAACAAACCGCCATTCCTACCTATTTTCAGAACATGAGACAAACCACAAACCCACACCCACTCCCAAAAAGGCACCTCCTTCCCCAAGTAGCTGTGTGACTAACCAGAGTGTCCTCTGACTGGTGGCCATACTCTGTACTTCTGAAATGGCCTGTCCTCTCTCAGATCTGTTTTCCTTGGCGAACTCTGTAAAGTTGTAAGGAAAAAATGGAGAGCTACTACCTGCTTTCTCAGGAAAGTTCCCTCTTCAGAGCTCTCCAGGCATTTGGTAATCCTCACTTCAGTAGGAACCAAGAATGACTGACTTTATCCTTGCTAAATCCAAACAAGTGAGCCCACTGGGACTTTGACTGAAACTGCCTCTGGGTGCCTGGCTCCTTGGATACAAAGTTCAGAGAGTTCCATCACCAAGGAAATGAGGTATGTCACATTCTTTGGAACTGAATGAGGTCACTGCCTTGGCAAAGGTATATCTTATGATGTGCAAAAACTGAAGAAATAATAATGTACCAGTGTCAAATACAAATGAATGACAAATTACATATCATGTCCCATAGGATTCTACTTGCATTGATGTTAGGCTGCGTCAGTTACTGTAGAATAATTAGGATTTGTATGCACCATTCACTGAAGTTAGTTTTCAGTACTAGGAAACAAATATGTATTTCAGGTGGATGAATATTTCTGATTATAATCTTGTGAAAAGTGGATTATAAATCCACATACATGAACATGAATGAATTTAGAGAGTGTATATTAGACACATATATTTTATATTTTGAAAAATTTGCAGAGTATATCTATATCTATATCTACATCTATACACACACACACACACACACACACAACACTCACAGACATTAAAAAGTACCAATATAAATGCCAATCGAAATTCATCAGTAAATATATATCATCCACAAATGCAAAAATATTTATTTTACTGAACATGAGTTAATGTATAATGTTGTTCTACTAGGACGCTCTCCTATAGGTTGAATTTTCATTTCCAACAGCATTTAGGAGGAGTGAACACTTCTCACAATTTGTATCTGCCAAGACAGCCACCTCACAAAAATGTACGTGTGATACCTGGTAGGATTCTATATATGCATATAAATATACATGTGTGAATAGGCTACAGAAAAGGGAAACAAGAATTCACATATTTGTTAAGTTTAAAAACACATGGAGAATATTTCAATTAAAATTTGACTAGATTTATAACTCCTACCTTATATAATGCATATGTCAAATCCAACTATACAACATGTCTCCTCTGAAGTGCTTGTATTTCCATTGTGTTGGGTTAATTTTCTCCATTATATTAGGATGAATAGTCTGAGACTACTAGGTATGGGTTAGTGTCAGGGATACAGTATTTCGAATGGAAAATTGGAAAATGAATTAAAATGTGTATGTAAATATATGCTGCACAAATATCCTCCCGCTCTCATCCAGAACAATGCCTTGACATTACCTTCACCCCAAGTAAGACACAATTAGAGGAGAAGAGTTACAAAATCAGTGAATACATATCTGGAATGGAAAATGCTCAGGAGTTCACAACCTTGGAGGTGGTAGAGGACTTTCCAAAACTAAGGGACAGGGTAAACACTCCACAAACATGGAGCTCTGCTGGCCTAAAAACTTTTTGAGAAACTGCCTCTGAGCTTCCACACTTGAAATATATGTTGTTTTCAGGAGATTTGGATTCCTCTGTAGTGAGACCATCAAAGCTGGGTCTGCATCTATGTGACCTGGAGGACATGGTTTCTTATTTTCCAATGAACAAGATGAAGCAGTGCTGAATCCTCTCTTTGTAGGTAAACTGAGGCCACTGGGGACTAAGTGTCTCCCCGTGTGGACTGTGATGCCATTTGGTCCTCCTCCAATTTGTGGTGTTTTTGCAGCTGCACTGTGATTTTGGTATTTGTTTCATGAAATACTAGGAGCTAAACTGGGACACAGTGCTGGAGGAGGTTCTGTCACGTGTGGTGGGTCAGGGTCTGCAAGAGAATGCACCAACTAGGCTCCTTACTCTCACAGCTTGCCCCATTGCCCCCTTGTCCATATCAACCTGATTCTTAAATTTCCTCTGAAAACTCTCCATATAAAAAGATGCCTTTACATATAAGGGTCTGCTAGCTGCACCTTGTAAGTTACAAGCCATTTGGAATTCAATGGTAGATCCACATGGCCCTACCACGTATGTTTTATCAAACACCTCCCCACCACTGCTCTAGACCCACTACTCAGCAGGCTCCAACTTACTGGCATCTCTGTTCTACACCATTTTCATGAAACTCAGTAAATCAAGGCACTGTCTGGTATACTCATGATGAGCAACAGGACATCCAATATTTCTCCAGTGCCACCTGGTCATAGGAATTTCAAAAATTTCATGGTATTTATCTAGCCATTTTTCAAGCATGAAGTTGGAGGCACTGTGGGTTTCAGTTCATTCAGCAAACATTAAATGGTGAGGAAGCTCATTTCAATGAAATCTCTGGAGCACTCTCACAGGCACAGCTTCCCAAAGAGTGGACAAAAGGTCACATTAGGCCAGGCCCATTGAGGTCTACAATGTGAGGTCCATGTGTGTTTTGACTCTCAACTATGGCTGCCATTTCTTTAAGACTAAAATCATGTGATATCCTTGCTGACATTCCCAGGCCTCTGTGGAAATCCACCCGGGGCCTAGGTCTCAGTTTCCAAGAGGGACTTTCATGCGTGGCCTCTTAAAATCCCAACAAAATTCATGGCAATGCTTCTCTGAGTTCAGTTCCAAAACCCAGTCTCTAAGGGGAATCACACCAGAGTTCAAGCCCACGTGGACCCAGTCATTTTTTCCAATGCAACACAAATGACCAAAATTAAAACCAAAACACTCCCACATGGCCTTCATCTTATTCCATATAGTCAATCTTCTTAACCTCTGGCTGGAGGATTCCATGAGGGGCGCAGCCCAAGACACTGTCCAAAATCAGCTCGTTTGCCCCTCATTTGCCTAAAGTCAGGGTAGCCTGGACACCGTTTCTGTGAACCAGGAGTGAACAAATAAGCCTGCCGTTAATACTTCTTTGTTTCTCCAATTTGAGGCCTACTGATTTTAGGTATCGATTCTTTAGGTGATTTAGAGTCATGCAAAACACAAGCACCTCTGCAGGGCTTTGAAGAACTCATTTGACCCAAAGAATCCCTATTGTCATTTGATGGAGTGCAGGAACCTAACAGAGGAAGGCAAGAGACTTCATCCACAATGAATGATATTTTTTGCCATTTTGGTTTTGGAAGCTCACATGGGATCATTCTTAAGATCCATCAGGTGCTGAGAATCTAAGTCACAGCCACACACAGGTCCAAGAGGCTGATAAAGAGCCACAGGTGAGGCGCATTCATTTCCATTTGTAAACTGTTTTCTTCAGGCTTCACAAAATGTGGCCTGAGGCAAAGACCTTCCTGACATTCAGTGCAACACAACAATAAGTAAGCAAAAGGCCCAAAGCAGGGTTTCTGCACTGAGACTTTCCTGGTCACACTGATATCTGAGTTTTCTGAGATGCTCGCCATTCTCTTCAGCTATCCAGTACATGGCCATGTCACAGAGCTTGGAGGTAGTACATATTTTGTACACAAATCCATGAGCCTATTCTGGAGAGTGGCCAGAATTCAGGAAGCAAACAACAACTTAGAAAGATAGCAGGTGTTGCACATTGATAAGACAAGCTGCAGTCCATTCATATATTGGGCAGGATGAATTATGGGAAGATTTGTACTAGATAGGACACATCCATTAATGCATTCTCTTTTCTAAAGTCTACAACAACGGACACAGTGGGATACACAGAAAGAGAAACACTCGCCATGTCAAATGACTTACTAGAAACTGTCCACTCCAAACCAAACAAACCGCATTTCCAATCTATTCTCAGAACATGAGACAAAACAACAAACCCACACCCACTCCCACAAAGGCACCTCCTTCCCCCAAGTACGTCTGTGACTATCCGGAGTGTCCTCTGACTGGTGGGCCATACTCTGTTCCCCCGAAATGGCCTGTCTTCTCTCAGATCTTGATTCCTTGACCAACTCTGTGAAGATGTCAGGAAAAAGTGGTTAGCCACTACCTGTTTTCTCAGGAAAGGTCCATCTTCAGAGCTCTCCTGGCATTTGGCCATCCTCACATCATTAGGTACCAAGAAAACTGACTCTGTCCTTGGTAAATCCAAACAAGTGAGCCCACTGGGACTGGGACTGGAACTGCCTCTGGGTGTCTGGCTTCTTGGATACCAAGTTCACAGAGTTCCATCACCAAGGAAATGAGGTATTTCATATTCTTTGGAACTGAATGAGGTCACTGCCTTGGCAACCACTTTGTCCTAACAGTTGCTTCCAAGGGTAACATAAGATGGACGTTGCCAGAGCTTCCTGTGACACTTTCATAAGGTAGAATGTATATCACCATTGGCACCCGGGAACAGCTCTCCACTCAGCCCTGGTTTGGTCCATCTTCTGTACAATAAGAAGAGAGAGAGGCAGATTCAGACACATCCCTTCATCCTGACCAGGTTGTTTGCCATGGAAGATGACTTTTGCTCTCTCAGGTGCTTCATACCTGCCTAGAACTTCTCCAGGTATCATTTGTGCATGGACATTTGAGGTTCTCATCAGGTGGAAGGTCCCCAACTTTCCTGTATTGTAAGAACCACTCTGTCTCTGCTCTTCTGTAAAATGATTGAGGGAACAGTGTATACTTGGGGTTAAAAACAGGTTTGATTTGGATTACGAGTGATTCTGTGTGATGAATAATGGTATTGGGAACCTGCAATATTTACAAGAATATAGAGGTGAAATATAAGTAGGAAAACAGAAATCTAGGTATGATTTGAAGCCCAGAAGGGTTTTGCCCTTGATTGGGATACTTAGCTTTGAATGATGTTCTGCAAAGATGCCTCAGATAATTCCATATACAATGGCATAGGACCTTGTACATTGGATGATTGAATTTAGAAGAGAACATCCAGTCAAAAAGGGATATTCAGTAGGATTAGGAAGATAGTCCGTAGGTTTAGGAAGAAGAGTGAGTATAGGATTTGGACCAAAAGTTCTTTAGCAATAGACTTTCGGTTGTTGAGTGAATGTAAATGTCAGCACATATGAAGAGTCAGTCACTATGTTGAACTGGGGAAAATATGTAGAAAAGCAGATATCAATAGAAACATTACGAAATCAGGCAAAGTATAAAGTGAGTGATAGAATTAGACATTTTCAACAGGGTTGAGTTTGAATATATAAATTAGGAAAAAAACAAATATGTAGTCACCAATAGGATTGACAATTGACAGCATTAGGCAACCTGGACATGGATGTTTTTAGAAATCCATGTTCACTTTCCATTTAGGCTTTGGTACAATCATAAGTGTGACCTTTCCATTTTTTGTCCAGAATATTACTGTGATAATGAGGTGACATGAGTATTTCTTTCACCATTTCTGGGAGCAATATATTGAAGATGTAAAATGAGAATCGGGGGTACAAAGAGGTGTACCCTGTTTCTAGGAACATAGAGAAAAAGCATGAATAGACCATACTGTGAATAAATAATATAACTTTTTTGAACTTTAAATAACGAATTGAACTGATATCTGAAAAATAAAAGGAAATCGTATATTGATATACAATCATTCATTCCAACCAGGTATATATGTAATGGAAATATTAGTGTTTTGGTTTATCATGAAGAGTGTGTGAGTTTTGCTTCAAAATGATTATGGAAATTCAAAATAATTTGTTTGGAAAGAAGTCTCATGAAAGGACCAGTCAAGAAACCCTGACAATACATGTCTTCGGAAGCAAGAAGTGGTGAAAGTTGAAACAAATGCTTATTAATTTGTGAACTTGTGGATGAAATGTATATCCTGTGATGTGCAAAAACTGAAGAAACAATAATGTACCAGTGTCGAATACAAATGAATGACAAATTACATATCATGTCCCATAGGAGTCTACTTGCATTGATGTTAGACTGGGTCAGTTACTGTAGAATAATTAGGATTTGTACGCACCATTCACTGAAGTTAGTTTTCAGTACTAGGAAACAAATATGTATTTCAGGTGGATAAATATTTCTGATTATAATCTTGTGAAAAGTGGATTATAAATCCACATACATGAACATGAATGAATTTAGAGAGTGTATATTAGACACATATATTTCATATTTTGAAAAATTTGGAGAGTATATCTATATCTATATCTGTATATACACACACACACACAAAACACTCATAGACATTAAAAAGTACCAATATAAATGCCAATCGAAATTCATCAGTAAATATGTATCATCCACAAATGCAAAAATATTTATTTAACTGAACATGAGTTAATGTATAATGTTGTTCTACTAGGACGCTCTCCTATAGGTTGAATTTTCATTTCCAACAGCATTTAGGAGGAGTGAACTCTTCTCACAATTTGTATCTGCCAAGACAGCCACCTCACAAAAATGTACGTGTGATACCTGGTAGGATTCTATATATGCATATAAATATACATGTGTGAATAGGCTACAGAAAAGGGAAACAAGAATTCACATATTTGTTAAGTTTAAAAACACATGGAGAATATTTCAATTAAAATTTGACTAGATTTATAACTCCTACCTTATATAATGCAAATGTCAAGTCCAACTATACAACATGTCTCCTCTGAAGTGCTTGTATTTCCATTGTGTTGGGTTAATTTTCTCCATTATATTAAGATGAATAGTCTGAGACTACTAGGTATGGGTTAGTGTCAGGGATTCAGTATTTCGAATGGAAAATTGGAAAATGAATCCAATGTGTATGTAAATATATGCTGCACAAATATCCTCCCGCTCTCATCCAGAACAATGCCTTGACATTACCTTTACCCCAAGTAAGACACAATTAGAGGAGAAGAGTTACAAAATCAGTGAATACATATCTGGAATGGAAAATGCTCAGGAGTTCACAACCTTGGAGGTGGTAGAGGAGTTTCCAAAACTAAGGGACAGGGTAAACACTCCACAAACATGGAGCTCTGCTGGCCTAAAAACTTTTTGAGAAACTGCCTCTGAGCTTCCACACTTGAAATATATGTTGTTTTCAGGAGATTTGGCTTCCTCTGTAGTGAGACCATCAAAGCTGGGTCTGCATCTATGTGACCTGGAGGACATGGTTTCTTATTTTCCAATGAACAAGATGAAGCAGTGCTGAATCCTCTCTTTGTAGGTAAACTGAGGCCACTGGGGACTAAGTGTCTCCCCGTGTGGACTGTGAAGCCATTTGGTCCTCTTCCACTTTTTGTGGTGTTTTTGCTGCTGCACTGTGAGTTTGGTATTTGTTTCACGAAATACTAGGAGCTAAACTGGGACACAGTGCTGGAGGGAGTTCTGACACGTGTGGTGGGTCAGGGTCTGCAAGAGAATGCACCAACTAGGCTCCTATCTCTCACAGCTTGCCCCATTGCCCCCTTGTCCATATCAATCTGATTCTTAATTTTCCTCTGAAAACTCTCCATATAACAAGATGCCTTTACATATAAGGGTCTGTTGGCTGCACCATGTCAGTTACAAGCCATTTGGAATCCAATGGTAGATCCACATGGCCCTAACACGGATGTTTTATCAAACACCTCCCCACCACTGCTCTAGACCCACTACTCAGCAGGCTCCAAATTTCTGGCATCTCTGTTCTACACCATTTTCATGAAACTCAGTAAATCAAGGCACTGTCTGGTATACTCATGATCAGCAACAGGACATCCAATGTTTCTCTTGTGCCACCTTGTCATAGGAATTTCAAAACTTTCATGGTATTTATCTAGCCATTTTTCAACCATGAATTTGGAGGCACTGTGGGTTTCAGTTCATTCAGCAAACATTAAATGGTGAGGAAGCTCATTTCAATGAAATCTCTGGAGAACTCTCACAGGCACGGCTTCCCAAAGAGTGGACAAAAGGTCACATTAGGCCAGGCCCATTGAGGTCTACAATGTGAGGTCCATGTGTGTTTTGACTCTCAACTATGGCTGCCATTTCTTTAAGAATAAAATCATGTGATATCCTTGCTGAGATTCCCAGGCCTCTGTGGAAATCCACCCGGGGCCTAGGTCTCAGTTTCCAAGAGCAACTTTCATGCGTGGCCTCTTAAAATCCCAACAAAATTCATGGCAATGCTTCTCTGAGTTCAGATCCAAAACCCAGTCTCTAAGGGGAATCACACCAGAGTTCAAGCTCACGTGGACCCAGTCATTTTTTCCAATGCAACACAAATGACCAAAATTAAAACCAAAACACTCCCACATGGCCTTCATCTTATTCCATATAGTCAATCATCTTAACCTCTGGCTGGAGGTTTCCATGAGGGGCGCAGCCCAAGACAGTGTCCAAAATCAGCTCGTTTGCCCCTCATTTGCCTAAAGTCAGGGTAGCCTGGACACCGTTTCTCTGAAACAGGAGCGAACAAATAAGCCTGCCGTTAATACTTCTTTGTTTCTCCAATTTGAGGCCTACTGATTTTAGGTATCGATTCTTTAGGTGATTTAGAGTCATGTGAAAACACAAGCACCTCTGCAGGGCTTTGAAGAACTCATTTGACCCAAAGAATCCCTATTGTCATTTGATGGAGTGCAGGAACCTAACAGAGGAAGGCAAGAGACTTCATCCACAATGAATGATATTTTTTGCCATTTTGGTTTTGGAAGCTCACGTGGGATCATTCTTAAGATCCATCAGGTGCTGAGAATCTAAGTCACAGCCACACACAGGTCCAAGAGGCTGATAAAGAGCCACAGGTGAGGCCCATTCATTTCCATTTGAAAACTGTTTTCTTCAGGCTTCACAAAGGGGTGGCCTGAGGCAAAGACCTTTCTGACATTCAGTGCAACACAACAATAAGTAAGCAAAAGGCCCAAAGCAGGGTTTCTGCACTGAGACTTTCCTGGTCACACTGATATCTGAGTTTTTTGAGATGCTCGCCATTCTCTTCAGCTATCCAGTACATGGCCATGTCACAGAGCTTGGAGGTGGTACATATTTTGTACACAAATCCATGAGCCTATTCTGGAGAGTGGCCAGAATTCAGGAAGCAAACAACAACTTAGAAAGATAGCAGGTGTTGCACATTGATAAGACAAGCTTCAGTCCATTCATATATTGGGCAGGATGAATTATGGGAAGATTTATACTAGACAGGACACATCCATTAATGCATTCTCTTTTCTAATGTCTAAAACAACGGACACAGTGGGATACACAGAAAGAGAAACACTCGCCATATCAAATGACTTACTAGAAACTGTCCACTCCAAACCAAACAAACCGCCTTTTCTATCTATTCTCAGAACATGAGACAAAACAACAAACCCACACCCACACCCACAAAGGCACCTCCTTCCCCCAAGTACGTCTGTGACTATCCGGAGTGTCCTCTGACTGGTGGGCCATACTATGTTCCCCCGAAATGGCCTGTCTTCTCTCAGATCTTGATTCCTTGACCAACTCTGTGAAGACGTCAGGAAAAAGTGGTTAGCCACTACCTGTTTTCTCAGGTAAGGTCCATCTTCAGAGCTCTCCTGGCATTTGGCCATCCTCACATCATTAGGTACCAAGAAAACTGACTCTGTCCTTGGTAAATCCAAACAAGTGAGCCCACTGGGACTGGGACTGGGACTGCCTCTGGGTGTCTGGCTTTTTGGATACCAAGTTCAGAGAGTTCCATCACCAAGGAAATGAGGTATTTCACATTCTTTGGAACTGAATGAGGTCACTGCCTTGGCAACCACTTTGTCCTAACAGTTGCTTCCAAGGGTAACATAAGATGGAAGTTGCCAGAACTTCCTGTGACACTTTCATAAGGTAGAATGTATATCACCATTGGCACCCGGGAACAGCTCTCCACTCAGCCCTGGTTTGGTCCATCTTCTGTACAATAAGAAGAGAGAGAGGCAGATTCAGACACATCCCTTCATCCTGACCAGGTTGTTTGCCATGGAAGATGACTTTTGCTCTCTCAGGTGCTTCATACCTGCCTACAACTTCTCCAGGTACCATTTGTGCATGGACATTTGAGGTTCTCATCAGGTTGAAGGTCCCCAACTTTCCTGTATTGTAAGAACCACTCTGTCTCTGCTCTTCTGTAAAATGATTGAGGGAACAGTGTATACTTGGGGTTAAAAACAGGTTTGATTTGGATTACGAGTGATTCTGTGTGATGAATAATGGTATTGGGAACCTGCAATATTTACAAGAATATAGAGGTGAAATATAAGTAGGAAAACAGAAATCTAGGTATGATTTGAAGCCCAGAAGGGTTTTGCCCTTGATTGGGATACTTAGCTTTGAATGATGTTCTGCAAAGATGCCTCAGATAATTCCATATACAATGGCATAGGACCTTGTACATTGGATGATTGAATTTAGAAGAGAACATCCAGTCAAAAAGGGATATTCAGTAGGATTAGGAAGATAGTCCGTAGGTTTAGGAAGAAGAGTGAGTGTAGGATTTGGACCAAAAGTTCTTTAGCAATAGACTTTCGGTTGTTGAGTGAATGTAAATGTCAGCACATATGAAGAGTCAGTCACTATGTTGAACTGGGGAAAATATGTAGAAAAGCAGATATCAATAGAAACATTACGAAATCAGGCAAAGTATAAAGTGAGTGATAGAATTAGACATTTTCAACAGGGTTGAGTTTGAATATATAAATTAGGAAAAAAACAAATATGTAGTCACCAATAGGATTGACAATTGACAGCATTAGGCAACCTGGACATGGATGTTTTTAGAAATCCATGTTCACTTTCCATTTAGGCTTTGGTACAATCATAAGTGTGACCTTTCCATTTTTCGTCCAGAATATTACTGTGATAATGAGGTGACATGAGTATTTCTTTCACCATTTCTGGAAGCAATATATTGAAGATGTAAAATGAGAATCGGGGGTACAAAGAGGTGTACCCTGTTTCTAGGAACATAGAGAAAAAGCATGAATAGACCATTCTGTGAATAAATAATATAACTTTTTGGAACTTTAAATAATGAATTGAACTGATATCTGAAAAATTAAAGGAAATCGTATATTGATATACAATCATTCATTCCAACCAGGTATATATGTAATGGAAATATTTGTGTTTAGGTTTATCATAAAGAGTGTGTGAGTTTTGCTTCAAAATGATTATGGAAATTCAAAATAATGTGTTTGGAAAGAAGTCTCATGAAAAGACCAGTCAAGAATACCCTGACAATACATGTGTTCTGAAGCAAGAAGTGGTGAAAGTTGAAACAAATGCTTATTAATTTGTGAACTTGTGGATGAAATGTATATCCTGTGATGTGCAAAAACTGAAGAAACAATAATGTACCAGTGTCGAATACAAATGAATGACAAATTACATATCATGTCCCATAGGAGTCTACTTGCATTGATGTTAGACTGGGTCAGTTACTGTAGAATAATTAGGATTTGTATGCACCATTCACTGAAGTTAGTTTTCAGTACTAGGAAACAAATATGTATTTCAGGTGGATGAATATTTCTGATTATAATCTTGTGAAAAGTGGATTATAAATCCACATACATGAACATGAATGAATTTAGAGAGTGTATATTAGACACATATATTTCATATTTTGAAAAATTTGCAGAGTATATCTATATCTATATCTGTATATACACACACACACACACAACACTCACAGACATTAAAAAGTACCAATATAAATGCCAATCGAAATTCATCAGTAAATATGTATCATCCACAAATGCAAAAATATTTATTTTACTGAACATGAGTTAATGTATAATGTTGTTCTACTAGGACGCTCTCCTATAGGTTGAATTTTCATTTCCAACAGCATTTAGGAGGAGTGAACTCTTCTCACAATTTGTATCTGCCAAGACAGCCACCTCACAAAAATGTACGTGTGATACCTGGTAGGATTCTATATATGCATATAAATATACATGTGTGAATAGGCTACAGAAAAGGGAAATAAGAATTCACATATTTGTTAAGCTTAAAAACACATGGAGAATATTTCAAATAAATTTGACTAGATTTATAACTCCTACCTTATATAATGCAAATGTCAAGTCCAACTATACAACATGTCTCCTCTGAAGTACTTGTATTTCTAATGTGTTGGGCTAATTTTCTCCATTATATTAGGATGAATAGTCTGAGTCTACTAGGTATGGGTTAGTGTCAGGGATTCAGTACTTCGAATGGAAATTTGGAAAATGAATCCAATGTGTATGTAAAAATATGCTGCACAAATATCCTCCCGCTCTCATCCAGAACAATGCCTTGACATTACCTTCACCCCAAGTAAGACACAATTAGAGGAGAAGAGTTACAAAATCAGTGAATACATATCTGGAATGGAAAATGCTCAGGAGTTCACAACCTTGGAGGTGGTAGAGGACTTTCCAAAACTAAGGGACAGGGTAAACACTCCACAAACATGGAGCTCTGCTGGCCTAAAAACTTTTTGAGAAACTGCCTCTGAGCTTCCACACTTGAAATATATGTTGTTTTCAGGAGATTTGGCTTCCTCTGTAGTGAGACCATCAAAGCTGGGTCTGCATCTATGTGACCTGGAGGACATGGTTTCTTATTTTCCAATGAACAAGATGAAGCAGTGCTGAATCCTCTCTTTGTAGGTAAACTGAGGCCACTGGGGACTAAGTGTCTCCCCGTGTGGACTGTGAAGCCATTTGGTCCTCTTCCACTTTTTGTGGTGTTTTTGCTGCTGCACTGTGAGTTTGGTATTTGTTTCACGAAATACTAGGAGCTAAACTGGGACACAGTGCTGGAGGGAGTTCTGTCACGTGTGGTGGGTCAGGGTCTGCAAGAGAATGCACCAACTAGGCTCCTATCTCTCACAGCTTGCCCCATTGCCCCCTTGTCCATATCAACCTGATTCTTAATTTTCCTCTGAAAACTCTCCATATAACAAGATGCCTTTACATATAAGGGTGTGTTGGCTGCACCATGTCAGTTACAAGCCATTTGGAATCCAATGGTAGATCCACATGGCCCTACCACGGATTTTTTAGCAAACACCTCCCCACCACTGCTCTAGTCCCACTACTCAGCAGGCTCCAAATTTCTGGCATCTCTGTTCTACACCATTTTCATGAAACTCAGTAAATCAAGGCACTGTCTGGTATACTCATGATCAGCAACAGGACATCCAATGTTTCTCCAGTGCCACCTGGTCATAGGAATTTCAAAAATTTCATAGTATTTATCTAGCCATTTTTCAAGCATGAAGTTGGAGGCACTGTGGGTTTCAGTTCATTCAGCAAACATTAAATGGTGAGGAAGCTCATTTCAATGAACTCTCTGGAGAACTCTCACAGGCACGGCTTCCCAAAGAGTGGACAAAAGGTCACATTAGGCCAGGCCCATTGAGGTCTACAATGTGAGGTCCATGTGTGTTTTGACTCTCAACTATGGCTGCCATTTCTTTAAGAATAAAATCATGTGATATCCTTGCTGAGATTCCCAGGCCTCTGTGGAAATCCACCCGGGGCCTAGGTCTCAGTTTCCAAGAGCGACTTTCATGCGTGGCCTCTTAAAATCCCAACAAAATTCATGGCAATGCTTCTCTGAGTTCAGTTCCAAAACCCAGTCTCTAAGGGGAATCACACCAGAGTTCAAGCTCACGTGGACCCAGTCATTTTTTCCAATGCAACACAAATGACCAAAATTAAAACCAAAACACTCCCACATGGCCTTCATCTTATTCCATATAGTCAATCATCTTAACCTCTGGCTGGAGGTTTCCATGAGGGGCGCAGCCCAAGACAGTGTCCAAAATCAGCTCGTTTGCCCCTCATTTGCCTAAAGTCAGGGTAGCCTGGACACCGTTTCTCTGAAACAGGAGCGAACAAATAAGCCTGCCGTTAATACTTCTTTGTTTCTCCAATTTGAGGCCTACTGATTTTAGGTATCGATTCTTTAGGTGATTTAGAGTCATGCGAAAACACAAGCACCTCTGCAGGGCTTTGAAGAACTCATTTGACCCAAAGAATCCCTATTGTCATTTGATGGAGTGCAGGAACCTAACAGAGGAAGGCAAGAGACTTCATCCACAATGAATGATATTTTTTGCCATTTTGGTTTTGGAAGCTCACGTGGGATCATTCTTAAGATCCATCAGGTGCTGAGAATCTAAGTCACAGCCACACACAGGTCCAAGAGGCTGATAAAGAGCCACAGGTGAGGCCCATTCATTTCCATTTGAAAACTGTTTTCTTCAGGCTTCACAAAGGGGTGGCCTGAGGCAAAGACCTTCCTGACATTCAGTGCAACACAACAATAAGTAAGCAAAAGGCCCAAAGCAGGGTTTCTGCACTGAGACTTTCCTGGTCACACTGATATCTGAGTTTTTTGAGATGCTCGCCATTCTCTTCAGCTATCCAGTACATGGCCATGTCACAGAGCTTGGAGGTGGTACATATTTTGTACACAAATCCATGAGCCTATTCTGGAGAGTGGCCAGAATTCAGGAAGCAAACAACAACTTAGAAAGATAGCAGGTGTTGCACATTGATAAGACAAGCTGCAGTCCATTCACATATTGGGCAGGATGAATTATGGGAAGATTTATACTAGACAGGACACATCCATTAATGCATTCTCTTTTCTAATGTCTACAACAACGGACACAGTGGGATACACAGAAAGAGAAACACTCGCCATGTCAAATGACTTACTAGAAACTGTCCACTCCAAACCAAACAAACCGCCTTTTCTATCTATTCTCAGAACATGAGACAAAACAACAAACCCACACCCACTCCCACAAAGGCACCTCCTTCCCCCAAGTACGTCTGTGACTATCCGGAGTGTCCTCTGACTGGTGGGCCATACTATGTTCCCCCGAAATGGCCTGTCTTCTCTCAGATCTTGATTCCTTGACCAACTCTGTGAAGACGTCAGGAAAAAGTGGTTAGCCACTACCTGTTTTCTCAGGAAAGGTCCATCTTCACAGCTCTCCTGGCATTTGGCCATCCTCACATCATTAGGTACCAAGAAAACTGACTCTGTCCTTGGTAAATCCAAACAAGTGAGCCCACTGGGACTGGGACTGGGACTGCCTCTGGGTGTCTGGCTTCTTGGATACCAAGTTCAGAGAGTTCCATCACCAAGGAAATGAGGTATTTCACATTCTTTGGAACTGAATGAGGTCACTGCCTTGGCAACCACTTTGTCTTAACAGTTGCATCCAAGGGTAACATAAGATGGAGGTTGCCAGAACTTCCTGTGACACTTTCATAAGGTAGAATGTATATCACCATTGGCACCCGGGAACAGCTCTCCACTCAGCCCTGGTTTGGTCCATCTTCTGTACAATAAGAAGAGAGAGATGCAGATTCAGACACATCCCTTCATCCTGACCAGGTTGTTTGCCATGGAAGATGACTTTTGCTCTCTCAGGTGCTTCATACCTGCCTACAACTTCTCCAGGTACCATTTGTGCATGGACATTTGAGGTTCTCATCAGGTTGAAGGTCCCCAACTTTCCTGTATTGTAAGAACCACTCTGTCTCTGCTCTTCTGTAAAATGATTGAGGGAACAGTGTATACTTGGGGTTAAAAACAGGTTTGATTTGGATTACGAGTGATTCTGTGTGATGAATAATGGTATTGGGAACCTGCAATATTTACAAGAATATAGAGGTGAAATATAAGTAGGAAAACAGAAATCTAGGTATGATTTGAAGCCCAGAAGGGTTTTGCCCTTGATTGGGATACTTAGCTTTGAATGATGTTCTGCAAAGATGCCTCAGATAATTCCATATACAATGGCATAGGACCTTGTACATTGGATGATTGAATTTAGAAGAGAACATCCAGTCAAAAAGGGATATTCAGTAGGATTAGGAAGATAGTCGGTAGGTTTAGGAAGAAGAGTGAGTATAGGATTTGGACCAAAAGTTCTTTAGCAATAGACTTTCGGTTGTTGAGTGAATGTAAATGTCAGCACATATGAAGAGTCAGTCACTATGTTGAACTGGGGAAAATATGTAGAAAAGCAGATATTAATAGAAACATTACGAAATCAGGCAAAGTATAAAGTGAGTGATAGAATTAGACATTTTCAACAGGGTTGAGTTTGAATATATAAATTAGGAAAAAAACAAATATGTAGTCACCAATAGGATTGACAATTGACAGCATTAGGCAACCTGGACATGGATGTTTTTAGAAATCCATGTTCACTTTCCATTTAGGCTTTGGTACAATCATAAGTGTGACCTTTCCATTTTTTGTCCAGAATATTACTGTGATAATGAGGTGACATGAGTATTTCTTTCACCATTTCTGGGAGCAATATATTGAAGATGTAAAATGAGAATCGGGGGTACAAAGAGGTGTACCCTGTTTCTAGGAACATAGAGAAAAAGCATGAATAGACCATTCTGTGAATAAATAATATAACTTTTTTGAACTTTAAATAATGAATTGAACTGATATCTGAAAAATTAAAGGAAATCGTATATTGATATACAATCATTCATTCCAACCAGGTATATATGTAATGGAAATATTTGTGTTTAGGTTTATCATAAAGAGTGTGTGAGTTTTGCTTCAAAATGATTATGGAAATTCAAAATAATGTGTTTGGAAAGAAGTCTCATGAAAAGACCAGTCAAGAATACCCTGACAATACATGTGTTCTGAAGCAAGAAGTGGTGAAAGTTGAAACAAATGCTTATTAATTTGTGAACTTGTGGATGAAATGTATATCCTGTGATGTGCAAAAACTGAAGAAACAATAATGTACCAGTGTCGAATACAAATGAATGACAAATTACATATCATGTCCCATAGGAGTCTACTTGCATTGATGTTAGACTGGGTCAGTTACTGTAGAATAATTAGGATTTGTATGCACCATTCACTGAAGTTAGTTTTCAGTACTAGGAAACAAATATGTATTTCAGGTGGATGAATATTTCTGATTATAATCTTGTGAAAAGTGGATTATAAATCCACATACATGAACATGAATGAATTTAGAGAGTGTATATTAGACACATATATTTCATATTTTGAAAAATTTGCAGAGTATATCTATATCTATATCTGTATATACACACACACACACACACAACACTCACAGACATTAAAAAGTACCAATATAAATGCCAATCGAAATTCATCAGTAAATATGTATCATCCACAAATGCAAAAATATTTATTTTACTGAACATGAGTTAATGTATAATGTTGTTCTACTAGGACGCTCTCCTATAGGTTGAATTTTCATTTCCAACAGCATTTAGGAGGAGTGAACTCTTCTCACAATTTGTATCTGCCAAGACAGCCACCTCACAAAAATGTACGTGTGATACCTGGTAGGATTCTATATATGCATATAAATATACATGTGTGAATAGGCTACAGAAAAGGGAAATAAGAATTCACATATTTGTTAAGCTTAAAAACACATGGAGAATATTTCAAATAAATTTGACTAGATTTATAACTCCTACCTTATATAATGCAAAGGTCAAGTCCAACTATACAACATGTCTCCTCTGAAGTACTTGTATTTCTAATGTGTTGGGCTAATTTTCTCCATTATATTAGGATGAATAGTCTGAGTCTACTAGGTATGGGTTAGTGTCAGGGATTCAGTACTTCGAATGGAAATTTGGAAAATGAATCCAATGTGTATGTAAAAATATGCTGCACAAATATCCTCCCGCTCTCATCCAGAACAATGCCTTGACATTACCTTCACCCCAAGTAAGACACAATTAGAGGAGAAGAGTTACAAAATCAGTGAATACATATCTGGAATGGAAAATGCTCAGGAGTTCACAACCTTGGAGGTGGTAGAGGAGTTTCCAAAACTAAGGGACAGGGTAAACACTCCACAAACATGGAGCTCTGCTGGCCTAAAAACTTTTTGAGAAACTGCCTCTGAGCTTCCACACTTGAAATATATGTTGTTTTCAGGAGATTTGGCTTCCTCTGTAGTGAGACCATCAAAGCTGGGTCTGCATCTATGTGACCTGGAGGACATGGTTTCTTATTTTCCAATGAACAAGATGAAGCAGTGCTGAATCCTCTCTTTGTAGGTAAACTGAGGCCACTGGGGACTAAGTGTCTCCCCGTGTGGACTGTGAAGCCATTTGGTCCTCTTCCACTTTTTGTGGTGCTTTTGCTGCTGCTCTGTGAGTTTGGTATTTGTTTCACGAAATACTAGGAGCTAAACTGGGACACAGTGCTGGAGGGAGTTCTGTCACGTGTGGTGGGTCAGGGTCTGCAAGAGAATGCACCAACTAGGCTCCTATCTCTCACAGCTTGCCCCATTGCCCCCTTGTCCATATCAACCTGATTCTTAATTTTCCTCTGAAAACTCTCCATATAACAAGATGCCTTTACATATAAGGGTCTGTTGGCTGCACCATGTCAGTTACAAGCCATTTGGAATCCAATGGTAGATCCACATGGCCCTACCACGGATTTTTTAGCAAACACCTCCCCACCACTGCTCTAGACCCACTACTCAGCAGGCTCCAAATTTCTGGCATCTCTGTTCTACACCATTTTCATGAAACTCAGTAAATCAAGGCACTGTCTGGTATACTCATGATCAGCAACAGGACATCCAATGTTTCTCCAGTGCCACCTGGTCATAGGAATTTCAAAAATTTCATGGTATTTATCTAGCCATTTTTCAAGCATGAAGTTGGAGGCACTGTGGGTTTCAGTTCATTCAGCAAACATTAAATGGTGAGGAAGCTCATTTCAATGAAATCTCTGGAGAACTCTCACAGGCACGGCTTCCCAAAGAGTGGACAAAAGGTCACATTAGGCCAGGCCCATTGAGGTCTACAATGTGAGGTCCATGTGTGTTTTGACTCTCAACTATGGCTGCCATTTCTTTAAGAATAAAATCATGTGATATCCTTGCTGAGATTCCCAGGCCTCTGTGGAAATCCACCCGGGGCCTAGGTCTCAGTTTCCAAGAGCGACTTTCATGCGTGGCCTCTTAAAATCCCAACAAAATTCATGGCAATGCTTCTCTGAGTTCAGTTCCAAAACCCAGTCTCTAAGGGGAATCACACCAGAGTTCAAGCTCACGTGGACCCAGTCATTTTTTCCAATGCAACACAAATGACCAAAATTAAAACCAAAACACTCCCACATGGCCTTCATCTTATTCCATATAGTCAATCATCTTAACCTCTGGCTGGAGGTTTCCATGAGGGGCGCAGCCCAAGACAGTGTCCAAAATCAGCTCGTTTGCCCCTCATTTGCCTAAAGTCAGGGTAGCCTGGACACCGTTTCTCTGAAACAGGAGCGAACAAATAAGCCTGCCGTTAATACTTCTTTGTTTCTCCAATTTGAGGCCTACTGATTTTAGGTATCGATTCTTTAGGTGATTTAGAGTCATGCGAAAACACAAGCACCTCTGCAGGGCTTTGAAGAACTCATTTGACCCAAAGAATCCCTATTGTCATTTGATGGAGTGCAGGAACCTAACAGAGGAAGGCAAGAGACTTCATCCACAATGAATGATATTTTTTGCCATTTTGGTTTTGGAAGCTCACGTGGGATCATTCTTAAGATCCATCAGGTGCTGAGAATCTAAGTCACAGCCACACACAGGTCCAAGAGGCTGATAAAGAGCCACAGGTGAGGCCCATTCATTTCCATTTGAAAACTGTTTTCTTCAGGCTTCACAAAGGGGTGGCCTGAGGCAAAGACCTTCCTGACATTCAGTGCAACACAACAATAAGTAAGCAAAAGGCCCAAAGCAGGGTTTCTGCACTGAGACTTTCCTGGTCACACTGATATCTGAGTTTTTTGAGATGCTCGCCATTCTCTTCAGCTATCCAGTACATGGCCATGTCACAGAGCTTGGAGGTGGTACATATTTTGTACACAAATCCATGAGCCTATTCTGGAGAGTGGCCAGAATTCAGGAAGCAAACAACAACTTAGAAAGATAGCAGGTGTTGCACATTGATAAGACAAGCTCCAGTCCATTCATATATTGGGCAGGATGAATTATGGGAAGATTTATACTAGACAGGACACATCCATTAATGCATTCTCTTTTCTAATGTCTACAACAACGGACACAGTGGGATACACAGAAAGAGAAACACTCGCCATGTCAAATGACTTACTAGAAACTGTCCACTCCAAACCAAACAAACCGCCTTTTCTATCTATTCTCAGAACATGAGACAAAACAACAAACCCACACCCACTCCCACAAAGGCACCTCCTTCCCCCAAGTACGTCTGTGACTATCCGGAGTGTCCTCTGACTGGTGGGCCATACTATGTTCCCCCGAAATGGCCTGTCTTCTCTCAGATCTTGATTCCTTGACCAACTCTGTGAAGACGTCAGGAAAAAGTGGTTAGCCACTACCTGTTTTCTCAGGAAAGGTCCATCTTCAGAGCTCTCCTGGCATTTGGCCATCCTCACATCATTAGGTACCAAGAAAACTGACTCTGTCCTTGGTAAATCCAAACAAGTGAGCCCACTGGGACTGGGACTGGGACTGCCTCTGGGTGTCTGGCTTCTTGGATACCAAGTTCAGAGAGTTCCATCACCAAGGAAATGAGGTATTTCACATTCTTTGGAACTGAATGAGGTCACTGCCTTGGCAACCACTTTGTCCTAACAGTTGCTTCCAAGGGTAACATAAGATGGAGGTTGCCAGAACTTCCTGTGACACTTTCATAAGGTAGAATGTATATCACCATTGGCACCCGGGAACAGCTCTCCACTCAGCCCTGGTTTGGTCCATCTTCTGTACAATAAGAAGAGAGAGAGGCAGATTCAGACACATCCCTTCATCCTGACCAGGTTGTTTGCCATGGAAGATGACTTTTGCTCTCTCAGGTGCTTCATACCTGCCTACAACTTCTCCAGGTACCATTTGTGCATGGACATTTGAGGTTCTCATCAGGTTGAAGGTCCCCAACTTTCCTGTATTGTAAGAACCACTCTGTCTCTGCTCTTCTGTAAAATGATTGAGGGAACAGTGTATACTTGGGGTTAAAAACAGGTTTGATTTGGATTACGAGTGATTCTGTGTGATGAATAATGGTATTGGGAACCTGCAATATTTACAAGAATATAGAGGTGAAATATAAGTAGGAAAACAGAAATCTAGGTATGATTTGAAGCCCAGAAGGGTTTTGCCCTTGATTGGGATACTTAGCTTTGAATGATGTTCTGCAAAGATGCCTCAGATAATTCCATATACAATGGCATAGGACCTTGTACATTGGATGATTGAATTTAGAAGAGAACATCCAGTCAAAAAGGGATATTCAGTAGGATTAGGAAGATAGTCGGTAGGTTTAGGAAGAAGAGTGAGTATAGGATTTGGACCAAAAGTTCTTTAGCAATAGACTTTCGGTTGTTGAGTGAATGTAAATGTCAGCACATATGAAGAGTCAGTCACTATGTTGAACTGGGGAAAATATGTAGAAAAGCAGATATCAATAGAAACATTACGAAATCAGGCAAAGTATAAAGTGAGTGATAGAATTAGACATTTTCAACAGGGTTGAGTTTGAATATATAAATTAGGAAAAAAACAAATATGTAGTCACCAATAGGATTGACAATTGACAGCATTAGGCAACCTGGACATGGATGTTTTTAGAAATCCATGTTCACTTTCCATTTAGGCTTTGGTACAATCATAAGTGTGACCTTTCCATTTTTTGTCCAGAATATTACTGTGATAATGAGGTGACATGAGTATTTCTTTCACCATTTCTGGGAGCAATATATTGAAGATGTAAAATGAGAATCGGGGGTACAAAGAGGTGTACCCTGTTTCTAGGAACATAGAGAAAAAGCATGAATAGACCATACTGTGAATAAATAATATAACTTTTTTGAACTTTAAATAATGAATTGAACTGATATCTGAAAAATTAAAGGAAATCGTATATTGATATACAATCATTCATTCCAACCAGGTATATATGTAATGGAAATATTTGTGTTTAGGTTTATCATAAAGAGTGTGTGAGTTTTGCTTCAAAATGATTATGGAAATTCAAAATAATGTGTTTGGAAAGAAGTCTCATGAAAAGACCAGTCAAGAATACCCTGACAATACATGTGTTCTGAAGCAAGAAGTGGTGAAAGTTGAAACAAATGCTTATTAATTTGTGAACTTGTGGATGAAATGTATATCCTGTGATGTGCAAAAACTGAAGAAACAATAATGTACCAGTGTCGAATACAAATGAATGACAAATTACATATCATGTCCCATAGGAGTCTACTTGCATTGATGTTAGACTGGGTCAGTTACTGTAGAATAATTAGGATTTGTATGCACCATTCACTGAAGTTAGTTTTCAGTACTAGGAAACAAATATGTATTTCAGGTGGATGAATATTTCTGATTATAATCTTGTGAAAAGTGGATTATAAATCCACATACATGAACATGAATGAATTTAGAGAGTGTATATTAGACACATATATTTCATATTTTGAAAAATTTGCAGAGTATATCTATATCTATATCTGTATATACACACACACACACACACAACACTCACAGACATTAAAAAGTACCAATATAAATGCCAATCGAAATTCATCAGTAAATATGTATCATCCACAAATGCAAAAATATTTATTTTACTGAACATGAGTTAATGTATAATGTTGTTCTACTAGGACGCTCTCCTATAGGTTGAATTTTCATTTCCAACAGCATTTAGGAGGAGTGAACTCTTCTCACAATTTGTATCTGCCAAGACAGCCACCTCACAAAAATGTACGTGTGATACCTGGTAGGATTCTATATATGCATATAAATATACATGTGTGAATAGGCTACAGAAAAGGGAAATAAGAATTCACATATTTGTTAAGCTTAAAACACATGGAGAATATTTCAAATAAATTTGACTAGATTTATAACTCCTACCTTATATAATGCAAAGGTCAAGTCCAACTATACAACATGTCTCCTCTGAAGTACTTGTATTTCTAATGTGTTGGGCTAATTTTCTCCATTATATTAGGATGAATAGTCTGAGTCTACTAGGTATGGGTTAGTGTCAGGGATTCAGTACTTCGAATGGAAATTTGGAAAATGAATCCAATGTGTATGTAAAAATATGCTGCACAAATATCCTCCCGCTCTCATCCAGAACAATGCCTTGACATTACCTTCACCCCAAGTAAGACACAATTAGAGGAGAAGAGTTACAAAATCAGTGAATACATATCTGGAATGGAAAATGCTCAGGAGTTCACAACCTTGGAGGTGGTAGAGGAGTTTCCAAAACTAAGGGACAGGGTAAACACTCCACAAACATGGAGCTCTGCTGGCCTAAAAACTTTTTGAGAAACTGCCTCTGAGCTTCCACACTTGAAATATATGTTGTTTTCAGGAGATTTGGCTTCCTCTGTAGTGAGACCATCAAAGCTGGGTCTGCATCTATGTGACCTGGAGGACATGGTTTCTTATTTTCCAATGAACAAGATGAAGCAGTGCTGAATCCTCTCTTTGTAGGTAAACTGAGGCCACTGGGGACTAAGTGTCTCCCCGTGTGGACTGTGAAGCCATTTGGTCCTCTTCCACTTTTTGTGGTGCTTTTGCTGCTGCTCTGTGAGTTTGGTATTTGTTTCACGAAATACTAGGAGCTAAACTGGGACACAGTGCTGGAGGGAGTTCTGTCACGTGTGGTGGGTCAGGGTCTGCAAGAGAATGCACCAACTAGGCTCCTATCTCTCACAGCTTGCCCCATTGCCCCCTTGTCCATATCAACCTGATTCTTAATTTTCCTCTGAAAACTCTCCATATAACAAGATGCCTTTACATATAAGGGTCTGTTGGCTGCACCATGTCAGTTACAAGCCATTTGGAATCCAATGGTAGATCCACATGGCCCTACCACGGATTTTTAGCAAACACCTCCCCACCACTGCTCTAGACCCACTACTCAGCAGGCTCCAAATTTCTGGCATCTCTGTTCTACACCATTTTCATGAAACTCAGTAAATCAAGGCACTGTCTGGTATACTCATGATCAGCAACAGGACATCCAATGTTTCTCCAGTGCCACCTGGTCATAGGAATTTCAAAAATTTCATGGTATTTATCTAGCCATTTTTCAAGCATGAAGTTGGAGGCACTGTGGGTTTCAGTTCATTCAGCAAACATTAAATGGTGAGGAAGCTCATTTCAATGAAATCTCTGGAGAACTCTCACAGGCACGGCTTCCCAAAGAGTGGACAAAAGGTCACATTAGGCCAGGCCCATTGAGGTCTACAATGTGAGGTCCATGTGTGTTTTGACTCTCAACTATGGCTGCCATTTCTTTAAGAATAAAATCATGTGATATCCTTGCTGAGATTCCAGGCCTCTGTGGAAATCCACCCGGGGCCTAGGTCTCAGTTTCCAAGAGCGACTTTCATGCGTGGCCTCTTAAAATCCCAACAAAATTCATGGCAATGCTTCTCTGAGTTCAGTTCCAAAACCCAGTCTCTAAGGGGAATCACACCAGAGTTCAAGCTCACGTGGACCCAGTCATTTTTTCCAATGCAACACAAATGACCAAAATTAAAACCAAAACACTCCCACATGGCCTTCATCTTATTCCATATAGTCAATCATCTTAACCTCTGGCTGGAGGTTTCCATGAGGGGCGCAGCCCAAGACAGTGTCCAAAATCAGCTCATTTGCCCCTCATTTGCCTAAAGTCAGGGTAGCCTGGACACCGTTTCTCTGAACAGGAGCGAACAAATAAGCCTGCCGTTAATACTTCTTTGTTTCTCCAATTTGAGGCCTACTGATTTTAGGTATCGATTCTTTAGGTGATTTAGAGTCATGCGAAAACACAAGCACCTCTGCAGGGCTTTGAAGAACTCATTTGACCCAAAGAATCCCTATTGTCATTTGATGGAGTGCAGGAACCTAACAGAGGAAGGCAAGAGACTTCATCCACAATGAATGATATTTTTTGCCATTTTGGTTTTGGAAGCTCACGTGGGATCATTCTTAAGATCCATCAGGTGCTGAGAATCTAAGTCACAGCCACACACAGGTCCAAGAGGCTGATAAAGAGCCACAGGTGAGGCCCATTCATTTCCATTTGAAAACTGTTTTCTTCAGCTTCACAAAGGGGTGGCCTGAGGCAAAGACCTTCCTGACATTCAGTGCAACACAACAATAAGTAAGCAAAAGGCCCAAAGCAGGGTTTCTGCACTGAGACTTTCCTGGTCACACTGATATCTGAGTTTTTTGAGATGCTCGCCATTCTCTTCAGCTATCCAGTACATGGCCATGTCACAGAGCTTGGAGGTGGTACATATTTTGTACACAAATCCATGAGCCTATTCTGGAGAGTGGCCAGAATTCAGGAAGCAAACAACAACTTAGAAAGATAGCAGGTGTTGCACATTGATAAGACAAGCTCCAGTCCATTCATATATTGGGCAGGATGAATTATGGGAAGATTTATACTAGACAGGACACATCCATTAATGCATTCTCTTTTCTAATGTCTACAACAACGGACACAGTGGGATACACAGAAAGAGAAACACTCGCCATGTCAAATGACTTACTAGAAACTGTCCACTCCAAACCAAACAAACCGCCTTTTCTATCTATTCTCAGAACATGAGACAAAACAACAAACCCACACCCACTCCCACAAAGGCACCTCCTTCCCCCAAGTACGTCTGTGACTATCCGGAGTGTCCTCTGACTGGTGGGCCATACTATGTTCCCCCGAAATGGCCTGTCTTCTCTCAGATCTTGATTCCTTGACCAACTCTGTGAAGACGTCAGGAAAAAGTGGTTAGCCACTACCTGTTTTCTCAGGAAAGGTCCATCTTCAGAGCTCTCCTGGCATTTGGCCATCCTCACATCATTAGGTACCAAGAAAACTGACTCTGTCCTTGGTAAATCCAAACAAGTGAGCCCACTGGGACTGGGACTGGGACTGCCTCTGGGTGTCTGGCTTCTTGGATACCAAGTTCAGAGAGTTCCATCACCAAGGAAATGAGGTATTTCACATTCTTTGGAACTGAATGAGGTCACTGCCTTGGCAACCACTTTGTCCTAACAGTTGCTTCCAAGGGTAACATAAGATGGAGGTTGCCAGAACTTCCTGTGACACTTTCATAAGGTAGAATGTATATCACCATTGGCACCCAGGAACAGCTCTCCACTCAGCCCTGGTTTGGTCCATCTTCTGTACAATAAGAAGAGAGAGAGGCAGATTCAGACACATCCCTTCATCCTGACCAGGTTGTTTGCCATGGAAGATGACTTTTGCTCTCTCAGGTGCTTCATACCTGCCTACAACTTCTCCAGGTACCATTTGTGCATGGACATTTGAGGTTCTCATCAGGTTGAAGGTCCCCAACTTTCCTGTATTGTAAGAACCACTCTGTCTCTGCTCTTCTGTAAAATGATTGAGGGAACAGTGTATACTTGGGGTTAAAAACAGGTTTGATTTGGATTACGAGTGATTCTGTGTGATGAATAATGGTATTGGGAACCTGCAATATTTACAAGAATATAGAGGTGAAATATAAGTAGGAAAACAGAAATCTAGGTATGATTTGAAGCCCAGAAGGGTTTTGCCCTTGATTGGGATACTTAGCTTTGAATGATGTTCTGCAAAGATGCCTCAGATAATTCCATATACAATGGCATAGGACCTTGTACATTGGATGATTGAATTTAGAAGAGAACATCCAGTCAAAAAGGGATATTCAGTAGGATTAGGAAGATAGTCGGTAGGTTTAGGAAGAAGAGTGAGTATAGGATTTGGACCAAAAGTTCTTTAGCAATAGACTTTCGGTTGTTGAGTGAATGTAAATGTCAGCACATATGAAGAGTCAGTCACTATGTTGAACTGGGGAAAATATGTAGAAAAGCAGATATTAATAGAAACATTACGAAATCAGGCAAAGTATAAAGTGAGTGATAGAATTAGACATTTTCAACAGGGTTGAGTTTGAATATATAAATTAGGAAAAAAACAAATATGTAGTCACCAATAGGATTGACAATTGACAGCATTAGGCAACCTGGACATGGATGTTTTTAGAAATCCATGTTCACTTTCCATTTAGGCTTTGGTACAATCATAAGTGTGACCTTTCCATTTTTTGTCCAGAATATTACTGTGATAATGAGGTGACATGAGTATTTCTTTCACCATTTCTGGGAGCAATATATTGAAGATGTAAAATGAGAATCGGGGGTACAAAGAGGTGTACCCTGTTTCTAGGAACATAGAGAAAAGCATGAATAGACCATTCTGTGAATAAATAATATAACTTTTTTGAACTTTAAATAATGAATTGAACTGATATCTGAAAAATTAAAGGAAATCGTATATTGATATACAATCATTCATTCCAACCAGGTATATATGTAATGGAAATATTTGTGTTTAGGTTTATCATAAAGAGTGTGTGAGTTTTGCTTCAAAATGATTATGGAAATTCAAAATAATGTGTTTGGAAAGAAGTCTCATGAAAAGACCAGTCAAGAATACCCTGACAATACATGTGTTCTGAAGCAAGAAGTGGTGAAAGTTGAAACAAATGCTTATTAATTTGTGAACTTGTGGATGAAATGTATATCCTGTGATGTGCAAAAACTGAAGAAACAATAATGTACCAGTGTCGAATACAAATGAATGACAAATTACATATCATGTCCCATAGGAGTCTACTTGCATTGATGTTAGACTGGGTCAGTTACTGTAGAATAATTAGGATTTGTATGCACCATTCACTGAAGTTAGTTTTCAGTACTAGGAAACAAATATGTATTTCAGGTGGATGAATATTTCTGATTATAATCTTGTGAAAAGTGGATTATAAATCCACATACATGAACATGAATGAATTTAGAGAGTGTATATTAGACACATATATTTCATATTTTGAAAATTTGCAGAGTATATCTATATCTATATCTGTATATACACACACACACACACACAACACTCACAGACATTAAAAAGTACCAATATAAATGCCAATCGAAATTCATCAGTAAATATGTATCATCCACAAATGCAAAAATATTTATTTTACTGAACATGAGTTAATGTATAATGTTGTTCTACTAGGACGCTCTCCTATAGGTTGAATTTTCATTTCCAACAGCATTTAGGAGGAGTGAACTCTTCTCACAATTTGTATCTGCCAAGACAGCCACCTCACAAAATGTACGTGTGATACCTGGTAGGATTCTATATATGCATATAAATATACATGTGTGAATAGGCTACAGAAAAGGGAAATAAGAATTCACATATTTGTTAAGCTTAAAAACACATGGAGAATATTTCAAATAAATTTGACTAGATTTATAACTCCTACCTTATATAATGCAAAGGTCAAGTCCAACTATACAACATGTCTCCTCTGAAGTACTTGTATTTCTAATGTGTTGGGCTAATTTTCTCCATTATATTAGGATGAATAGTCTGAGTCTACTAGGTATGGGTTAGTGTCAGGGATTCAGTACTTCGAATGGAAATTTGGAAAATGAATCCAATGTGTATGTAAAAATATGCTGCACAAATATCCTCCCGCTCTCATCCAGAACAATGCCTTGACATTACCTTCACCCCAAGTAAGACACAATTAGAGGAGAAGAGTTACAAAATCAGTGAATACATATCTGGAATGGAAAATGCTCAGGAGTTCACAACCTTGGAGGTGGTAGAGGAGTTTCCAAAACTAAGGGACAGGGTAAACACTCCACAAACATGGAGCTCTGCTGGCCTAAAAACTTTTTGAGAAACTGCCTCTGAGCTTCCACACTTGAAATATATGTTGTTTTCAGGAGATTTGGCTTCCTCTGTAGTGAGACCATCAAAGCTGGGTCTGCATCTATGTGACCTGGAGGACATGGTTTCTTATTTTCCAATGAACAAGATGAAGCAGTGCTGAATCCTCTCTTTGTAGGTAAACTGAGGCCACTGGGGACTAAGTGTCTCCCCGTGTGGACTGTGAAGCCATTTGGTCCTCTTCCACTTTTTGTGGTGCTTTTGCTGCTGCTCTGTGAGTTTGGTATTTGTTTCACGAAATACTAGGAGCTAAACTGGGACACAGTGCTGGAGGGAGTTCTGTCACGTGTGGTGGGTCAGGGTCTGCAAGAGAATGCACCAACTAGGCTCCTATCTCTCACAGCTTGCCCCATTGCCCCCTTGTCCATATCAACCTGATTCTTAATTTTCCTCTGAAAACTCTCCATATAACAAGATGCCTTTACATATAAGGGTCTGTTGGCTGCACCATGTCAGTTACAAGCCATTTGGAATCCAATGGTAGATCCACATGGCCCTACCACGGATTTTTTAGCAAACACCTCCCCACCACTGCTCTAGACCCACTACTCAGCAGGCTCCAAATTTCTGGCATCTCTGTTCTACACCATTTTCATGAAACTCAGTAAATCAAGGCACTGTCTGGTATACTCATGATCAGCAACAGGACATCCAATGTTTCTCCAGTGCCACCTGGTCATAGGAATTTCAAAAATTTCATGGTATTTATCTAGCCATTTTTCAAGCATGAAGTTGGAGGCACTGTGGGTTTCAGTTCATTCAGCAAACATTAAATGGTGAGGAAGCTCATTTCAATGAACTCTCTGGAGAACTCTCACAGGCACGGCTTCCCAAAGAGTGGACAAAGGGTCACATTAGGCCAGGCCCATTGAGGTCTACAATGTGAGGTCCATGTGTGTTTTGACTCTCAACTATGGCTGCCATTTCTTTAAGAATAAAATCATGTGATATCCTTGCTGAGATTCCCAGGCCTCTGTGGAAATCCACCCGGGGCCTAGGTCTCAGTTTCCAAGAGCGACTTTCATGCGTGGCCTCTTAAAATCCCAACAAAATTCATGGCAATGCTTCTCTGAGTTCAGTTCCAAAACACAGTCTCTAAGGGGAATCACACCAGAGTTCAAGCTCACGTGGACCCAGTCATTTTTTCCAATGCAACACAAATGACCAAAATTAAAACCAAAACACTCCCACATGGCCCTCATCTTATTCCATATAGTCAATCATCTTAACCTCTGGCTGGAGGTTTCCATGAGGGGCGCAGCCCAAGACAGTGTCCAAAATCAGCTCGTTTGCCCCTCATTTGCCTAAAGTCAGGGTAGCCTGGACACCGTTTCTCTGAAACAGGAGCGAACAAATAAGCCTGCCGTTAATACTTCTTTGTTTCTCCAATTTGAGGCCTACTGATTTTAGGTATCGATTCTTTAGGTGATTTAGAGTCATGCGAAAACACAAGCACCTCTGCAGGGCTTTGAAGAACTCATTTGACCCAAAGAATCCCTATTGTCATTTGATGGAGTGCAGGAACCTAACAGAGGAAGGCAAGAGACTTCATCCACAATGAATGATATTTTTTGCCATTTTGGTTTTGGAAGCTCACGTGGGATCATTCTTAAGATCCATCAGGTGCTGAGAATCTAAGTCACAGCCACACACAGGTCCAAGAGGCTGATAAAGAGCCACAGGTGAGGCCCATTCATTTCCATTTGAAAACTGTTTTCTTCAGGCTTCACAAAGGGGTGGCCTGAGGCAAAGACCTTCCTGACATTCAGTGCAACACAACAATAAGTAAGCAAAAGGCCCAAAGCAGGGTTTCTGCACTGAGACTTTCCTGGTCACACTGATATCTGAGTTTTTTGAGATGCTCGCCATTCTCTTCAGCTATCCAGTACATGGCCATGTCACAGAGCTTGGAGGTGGTACATATTTTGTACACAAATCCATGAGCCTATTCTGGAGAGTCGCCAGAATTCAGGAAGAAAACAACAACTTAGAAAGATAGCAGGTGTTGCACATTGATAAGACAAGCTGCAGTCCATTCATATATTGGGCAGGATGAATTATGGGAAGATTTATACTAGACAGGACACATCCATTAATGCATTCTCTTTTCTAATGTCTACAACAACGGACACAGTGGGATACACAGAAAGAGAAACACTCGCCATGTCAAATGACTTACTAGAAACTGTCCACTCCAAACCAAACAAACCGCCTTTTCTATCTATTCTCAGAACATGAGACAAAACAACAAACCCACACCCACTCCCACAAAGGCACCTCCTTCCCCCAAGTACGTCTGTGACTATCCGGAGTGTCCTCTGACTGGTGGGCCATACTATGTTCCCCCGAAATGGCCTGTCTTCTCTCAGATCTTGATTCTTGACCAACTCTGTGAAGACGTCAGGAAAAAGTGGTTAGCCACTACCTGTTTTCTCAGGAAAGGTCCATCTTCAGAGCTCTCCTGGCATTTGGCCATCCTCACATCATTAGGTACCAAGAAAACTGACTCTGTCCTTGGTAAATCCAAACAAGTGAGCCCACTGGGACTGGGACTGGGACTGCCTCTGGGTGTCTGGCTTCTTGGATACCAAGTTCAGAGAGTTCCATCACCAAGGAAATGAGGTATTTCACATTCTTTGGAACTGAATGAGGTCACTGCCTTGGCAACCACTTTGTCCTAACAGTTGCTTCCAAGGGTAACATAAGATGGAGGTTGCCAGAACTTCCTGTGACACTTTCATAAGGTAGAATGTATATCACCATTGGCACCCGGGAACAGCTCTCCACTCAGCCCTGGTTTGGTCCATCTTCTGTACAATAAGAAGAGAGAGAGGCAGATTCAGACACATCCCTTCATCCTGACCAGGTTGTTTGCCATGGAAGATGACTTTTGCTCTCTCAGGTGCTTCATACCTGCCTACAACTTCTCCAGGTACCATTTGTGCATGGACATTTGAGGTTCTCATCAGGTTGAAGGTCCCCAACTTTCCTGTATTGTAAGAACCACTCTGTCTCTGCTCTTCTGTAAAATGATTGAGGGAACAGTGTATACTTGGGGTTAAAACAGGTTTGATTTGGATTACGAGTGATTCTGTGTGATGAATAATGGTATTGGGAACCTGCAATATTTACAAGAATATAGAGGTGAAATATAAGTAGGAAAACAGAAATCTAGGTATGATTTGAAGCCCAGAAGGGTTTTGCCCTTGATTGGGATACTTAGCTTTGAATGATGTTCTGCAAAGATGCCTCAGATAATTCCATATACAATGGCATAGGACCTTGTACATTGGATGATTGAATTTAGAAGAGAACATCCAGTCAAAAAGGGATATTCAGTAGGATTAGGAAGATAGTCGGTAGGTTTAGGAAGAAGAGTGAGTATAGGATTTGGACCAAAAGTTCTTTAGCAATAGACTTTCGGTTGTTGAGTGAATGTAAATGTCAGCACATATGAAGAGTCAGTC